>NC_065420.1:8939263-9266186 GCF_024362695.1 Pectinophora gossypiella | reverse complement strand
CGAAAAGTATAGCTAAAAACTGAATCCGGTAAGCTGATGATTTATGAGTGAACTTGATATTGAAGTCGTTGCGTGAACCACCACTGATATTGAAGAGCCAGCTCGAAGTTTAGCAATCTTGTATTTTTGATGAGATGAGGCCTAGGTCCAGCAGAGGCAAAATCACTATTATCAACGGAACCAGATGTGTTACCTGAAGGCCTTGCCAGCAGTGATGGCGAGTTTCTTCATGTGATGTTTCAAAGTCGGTGGCTGGTTGACAGGCATAGCAAATGTGACAGTTTCTGTGGTGCGACCGAATATGGTGCTTGTACGTTCCGTTGAAGCCGCTGTTTCCTGTAAATATAGTTGCGAATGATAGTTGTGGTCCCTTTTAAAAGATTGCGTGACTCTGTATTGTGTTGTAAACAAATTATAGCTTATTTAGATTGTCGTAAGAGACGGATGCTTGATATTGAAACAAGCTATACTATCAAATTGACATAATACTATATAATTATTGATGTAGTACTGAGTTCAATGTATTAAATTAAATCCAATGACATTATCATTACATATCACTTCTGAAAAAATATCAGTTAATTAAATTTTTTAATAGGTATTTTACCAAGTTTTTGTATGGTCGTTCATAATTTTGAATTTTGAAAAATGTTATTGTTAGTTAATTAAACCAAAATATTCAGGCCAAATGTTTCCAAATCCAAAACCGTCATTCTGTCATTCTCATACAGTTAGATAAAGAAGTTTAGAAGTTGAATGTTTGAAACATGATCCACACCCATGTACCAGAAATGTAAGTGTGTGTATGGAACAAAGTTGCGCTTGATCAGACATAATATAAGAGTTTTTATTTATAGAAATGTTTGTGCTAACCATTCCTTGTGCAATACTGATTTTACAGTGATCAAGAGTAACTTTTATATTTACTTTTTACATCGGCGAAGAAAGTGTTACAAATTGTTGTATTCAAATGTTTATTTAGTCATAAATCACTTTTGTATTTGCAACATAGTGAAGTTTTATTGTATCTCTCTATTAATTGTAGTAGTTTTTCTTTATTCCTGATTTAACTTTTTCTGTGTTCATAAATATATTGACATTGGTCATGAGAACAAAGCGATCGAATTTTTAATCGAGTATTAAGTGGATATAATAATTATTAGTAGATCTGCGATTAAACGCCATGTCATATTATCACGTGGTATCACATGTATCTTGTCACAGAGTGACAGTACGTGGAAGTGCCTTTCACTAGTTAGTTACTCATAGACCTTGAATTTTCGCGTTTTATACTGTGCGTTACCATGAAATAACTATTATAATACGTGAAACGGGTACCTCGCCATAGTAGGAAAGTTGCCGCTAATACGCGCGCAAATAGAACATCACTGGCAAGAGAACAAACATGGCGTAACTGTAGTCATTTGTTTCGAATGTTGCAAACACAAAACAATAGCCACTTTCCCCAGCCGATGCAATCACAAACCTGCTGCGTGACTTCCTCAACAGTGCTATCCGTTACGGGCACAGTAGCGGGCACTGTGGTAGGAACAGTTACGACTGTGGTCGGCGGTGGTGGCGCGGTAGTAGGAATGGTCACCGGCGTCGGCGTGGTCACAATCGGCACGTCCATCGTGGTCGCCGACGGGATAGTCTCGGCGGTTGTAGGGGGAGGCGTGGGCGGTTCGGGCGACGAAGGCGATGGAGGGATTTCGTTGGATGCTTGTATTATAACGGTCTGCTGAAAGTGCCATGCGGACGCTCACACAATGTGAAGTGATGGGTAGACGACGTAAAGACAAGTACAGTTTTGTTTGTTCAAAGTATAAGGAGTAAGGTAAGGTATTGTACAGAGTTGGGATGGCAACGGGTTGTGACGATTTTATATATATGTAATTAAATGTAACTTCATTGAGTTTTATTCTCGTGTAAAATGTAGCAAGTGTTTTTCTGTCGAGCAACAAGTTGTCAAAAAGTCGACACTCTTATTGGCTAATAGCATTTTTTATGTAATTTCAGCGCAAGTGTATAGTAAATATTTTTTTTAAATTGAAGTTGCCTTTCCCATTGGAAAATAAAATTGTAGAAAGTCAAAGTTACAACTGTAGTATGTACAAGACTTGGTTAGCTAAGTTGCAAACGATTACAAAAAGCAACAGTGACATTTGGTAAAAAATGTATGGGATTGACATAAGGTTACATGTCAATTCCATACATTAAATTCCAAAAAATGTATGAGTTTGACATAAGGTGACATGTCAATTCCATACCTTAAATTCCAAAAAAATTACGAGATTGACATAAGGTGAGATGTCAATTCCATACATTTTTATTACTGTCACTGTCGTTTTTCGTAATCTTTTGCAAGCTGGATGAGATGCAAAGATACTTAACCCAATCTTTACAATGTATTTACAAGTCAGTATGTACAAGTATTTAAATTAGTAACATCACATATTCATTAACCATAAAAGACATTGGTATTGTTATGGTCCATCTATGCTTATGATAGTCACATAGACTATTTTCTCGTATTTTTAAGGGTGGAAATGTGTAGACCAAAACCTGGAATATACGGATCTGAATCATCTTCATCACCTGTTATTATCACATACAATATAGAATATTTTTAATTTTTCAAGTCGGTATGTTCACAAGGGATATCAAAGATTGTCAAAACATTGTCTTTACGTCTATATATTAGTTATAAAAATTACAATTATTCTATGGGGCGTGATGTAAGGCCTCTATTCTACCCCGGGTAAGTATACCAAACCCACACACTTGACATTAGACTATAGTCTACCAGTAAGTAATCAGTTGATGACAGGTTAGGTTAGATGGATGCTATACTAAAGCCGTGGGGTATGTGTTGATAGTTTATGTTCTATATTTAAAATAAAATAATACAACTACCCGCAATGGAGCATTATTAAAGGAGCAGTTAGACGTACATATAAAGAAATATTTCTGGGAATTGCTTTCTAAACATTTCTCCGTGTTTATGTAACAGTGATTGCCCCGAATTTGTTGAGCTGTAACGTTAGAGATGGTCCCTTGTTTAAAAAAAAACTGATACCTTTATAATATATTTGATTTTTAATGTTTTTGATATCTTTAGGTTAGGTGTCGGAGCCCCGAAACAGAAAAAGAATAACCTTTTTGTTAGACACCTTATAAAGGTAGGTGGTTACTATAGACTTTATAAAGGAGCATAAACCACAATACATATAGTACGGCTTTGGTGTAGCTTAGAAGTTTCCATACATCGAACGTACGTACCATCTCGGGCTCTGTCGTAGGTTCCTCCGGCACAATGTCTATGGGTCCGTGGCCGGCGATGCGACGAGGGTTCACCGGCAGAGGCAAGTGTGTCAAGTTGACACTACTAGCTTCTGATGCTGACTCAGAGAACGGCGTTATTTGCACCTTGTCATCCTATGAAACACCAACCATTTAAGAATAGTGAAACTTGTTGGACAGAATAGTTGACAAGAAATTCAGGATCAAACCATGCTCTAGCACTAGACATGACATGCGAAAATTTTCTAAATCAAAATGCATATTTCAAATAAAGTATCATAGACGTAGGTATTCTAGGTACATATTCATATCATTAAACAGATAAATATCCAAACCAATCATCGTAAACAAAATACAACCTAAATACGAAGGAATAAAACATTACAATGCCAGTTGCCGAAGTATCGACGGACAACACATCTATTGACTAAATATATGGGATTTTAATAAAATACGGAATATTTACACATTATAGCTTTTTTTTAAATAGGAACATGCGACAGATCGCTCACTACAATCACATGCAACGTAAACCAACATCGATCAGTAGGCGAACTCAGAATCTTAGTAGTAGAAATTGTTTGAAGTGAATGTAACAAAACAATGTAGAACTTACAAATCCTATTTCAAATTGGATAAAATGTTTCTGTGTATTTACTTCTCGGCGACTTGTGGTACTTACCACTAAGTAACTTATGTGACCCTTAGTATTGGAGACTATTTTTGAAATGTGTCCATAAGTTGTGTGTACTATAAAAAGTTCAAATTCATTCGACATTTTGAAAATAGAACGCGTGCAAAATAGTGTTACTCTGTAACTAAAGATGTTGAGTTGACCAACTGTATACAACACAGGACGCAAGCACGAGAGCGGGTTACGACAAACCTCCGTGGTAACCGTATTAGTAGAGGCGGGCTCGGGAGTGGTTTCCTCTGCTGTGGTCGGTTCCTCGGTGGTGGGGGCCGGGGGGGTATCAGGGACCGTCGGCGGGGTCGGAGACGGGGATGGGGGAGGAGTTGTTGGGGGCAGGGTGGGGGGGACCGGGGGTAAAGTGGGAGGCGGTGTGGTAGTTGTAGTGGTGGAAGTCGTCGCGGCGGTGGTCTCGGTCTGAAATACGTCGGTGGTGGTGTGTGGCGCGCTGGAGCCGGCGGTGGCGGGGGTGGGAACGGCGGCGCCGTGGTGGTGGCGGTGGGGGTGGGGGGGTTCGGTGGCGGGGGTGGGCTCCACCTGGCAGCGCGTGCCCAGACATACACACTAGGTTAGTTCTGCCACCCATTGTACATACCCTGCGAGCCTTGCACGTGGTTACTGTACTTTGTTAGAGGGGCACAATATTTGCATATGCAATGAGATTATTTTAAATAAATCATGATTAATAGTTTAAGAACGCGAAGCTAAAAAAGTCCCGTTAGATAACCACAAGCAAAGCTCACACCAATAGAAAGTTTAAAATATAAATAAACTCCATATTTGAGGTATGGATGTGAATGTATGGTAGTTGAATGGCGTCCACGAGTGAATGTTAATGTAATGAATGAATGAATTATAAAATTTGGAATGAGTCCGAATAAAAATACCGATAGTTTTTAGCCAATTGGGAAAAGTAATTGATAGGTAAATAAGGTAACATCACCCGCTGAATTATAATTCAGTATAGTAGTGTAGGATAGAGTTCGTACAACATTCCATGCTATATGTGGTTTCCCTACGGATGCTCTATGCATGACGTGACAAATAGGTGCAGGTATGCATTCCTATTGATGGACACACTAACTGTTCATTGGAAAATTTACCGTTATACCATATTATGTACCTACTATTTTCATTGTGGAATATTTTTTTGAAACTTAAGATCAAATCAAAAAATAAGTTTAAACCTTTTCACATGTACTAAGGTGTATCAATAACTATAACTTTTGACATTTTGTATTATTTGTTAACTTATTAGATGAAAATAATATGTAGTCAAAATTGTGTAGTTTACAATTGGTCCGAAAGCCAGAAATATAAATTGGAACCTTTTTGTTTAGAACACCTTTCAGTACCTTGCCCAGGTTCACAACATACTGCTTAGTAATCAATCATCATCTCCCTAGCATTATCCCGTTTTCACAGGGTCCGCTTACCTAACCTGAAGATTTGACAGGTCCGGTTTTTTACAGAAGCGACTAGTTGTCTGACCTTCCAACCCGCGAAGGGAAAACCAGCCCAATACAGGTTAGGTCACGTACCTCGGAAACGCATTTCAATGAATACACACATTACAACTGCGTATTAATCAATACGATAAGGAAAGACAACAAAAGCCATATGGGTAACTCGTATTACAAATGATTGTAAGAATAATTTAATATGGTGGGTGGACCAAAGAACGACATAGCATCATAGGATAGTCACAGGGCCAAACTTCCCTTTAAGAATTAAGTTTTATTATTCGATTTGACCTTAATATTTATTTTATTTCCTGTTTTGAAAACGAATAACTAATCATTGTTGTTTGTTGTAATTTTCCAATGAACAAGTGATTAAGATAGGTACTAGATAACAGGACATTGATGACAGTTCATACCAGGAAAGATTGGAATGACAGTTATATGGATACTGGCCCCGATTCCTGCAGACACCTTCTAATTTTACTTTAAGTTATACCTGTCATTTTCTTATCCGCCGAAAAGGAAAGGGACGGATGATTGATAGCTCTTAACTTTGGGAAGAATGAGTAAATTAATGAATAACCCGATTCAAAAAGGTATCTCGCTGGTATGCAAACCGTTTGACGTGTGTCTACTTACCTAATTCTGTCGGGTTATTAGCCAAAATTTAATGCATTTTTTTTTTTGAGATTTGTGCTTAAAATTGACGTGTGTTCCATAAATTGTATGCTTGTCAATTACCCGTCCCTTTCCTTTTCGGCGGATAAGAAAATGACAGATAAAATTTAAAACAAAATTATATGGTGTTTACAGGAATTAGCTCCAATGATGACCAACGCTGATGACTTAATTATAATGATGACGATAATTTGTTACTTATTATATTTTATCTTAGCCTTCCATTTGTTTTACAAAAAAGCATGTCAAAAGCCACTGAGAGCAGTTATTAATAACTTAATAACACACAACGAGAGTAATAATCTCTTTATTATTATTGTTCCGATTATATAAAACGCAGATTGTGTCACGAACAACAAATCTTTGTTAAAGTAATAACATCTAAAGCAATGTCGATTCCATGGCTTTTTTACACGCGAAAACACAGTTAGGAAGCATTGGAATAGGCTGCAATTTTGTATACATCAAAGACGGTGGTTTTAAATTGGTTTGAGCGAAATATAGACTTGTGTTTTACAAAAGCAGACAATTTATCGAATATTGGCAAAATCAGGGTCATAAAAATGTTAAAGATAGTCAAACGATATTGGAAATTGCGTTACTCATTCGAACGGTTTTAACATACTTTTGAGCTCAAGTTCAGCCTTTCTTTTAGAGCTAGGAAATTTAGAATTAATTCTTTAGTCTAAGCGCTTCCTCCAACCACACCTGATGGTAAGCGAAGTTTTGATCTAAGATGGCATACATACACATATACCTAGTAGGTAACTGTCTATCTATTCACTCTAGCTTAGAAAAAACGAGTTGTTTTCTCTAAGAATTTATTTTCTATACTGCCGGATAAGTTCTGGATAAACTATCAGGCCGTTATTATATTAGTAACTGATAAAATGGAACGTTACTGTGGCATAACACGTCAAGTTACTGGCCGGTAGCCGATTCCGGGATTCTAATTCGATTTTCAAAACGCGTTCGTACGTTCCAACAAAATGCCATTTATAGTTTCAATTATACATTAGCCTGACTGCGTATACAAAAACATAACCCTCTTTCTAGTGCAGTCGGATAAAAAATGGCGAAGGAAGGATTACAATTCGGCTTTCAAAACGCGTTCGTATATTCGAACAAAATGCCATTTATACATAGTTTCAGTTACAAATTTACTGTATACAGAAAAAAACACAACCCTCTTTCTAGAGCAGTCGGATAAAAATGGCGAATGGATTACAATTCGCGTACGGATGTTCGAACATAATGTAATTATGCCATTTATCCAGTTAGAAATTACCGTATACAAAAAACATAACCCTATACATACTGTCGGGTAAAAATGGTGAAGGGAGGTGTAAGTACTCACTGGATCAGGCTCGGCGATATCGATGCGCCCGTAGTCGTCTTCATCGTCGTCGTCCTCGTAGCCGCTGTAGTCGCCGCCGTCGTCCTCGCCGTCGTACGTGTCGTACGTGCCCGACCCGTCGTCCAGGGGCGACTGGAGAATACACATACGAAAACATGTTACCGACGAAATAAACCACTGTATTGGACATCACGTGGTTTCCAGGATTTGTGCCCTTAACGGCAATAGACTCCCCTATGTTACATGGAACTTAAACAGCTGGCGAGGAGTGGGTATATATAATATACGTACTATACACATGCCTGTTCACTATGGGCGACATCCCACTTGTGTCAGACAGAACACTGCGGGGCGGAAGGCAAGAGGGAAACTACTGCCGTATTTTTCCCTAAAAAAGTAGCATGGAAAATGCTGCACCGACAAGAGCGTGGCTCTTAAATTGATGATGATGACACATTCCTACCCTTTTGTTGCATATGTTATGTTTGTCGCAATGAAAGGATCTCTCTTAGATCTCTCTCTCTCTATCAGTCAGTTTTTGTCAGTGGAAGAAGGTGACGGGTAGAGGAGTTTCATTACCGAGTCGGAGTCGAACTTGTTACCTGTCGCTTGGCCCTCGGCAGCGGCTTGAGAGACACGAGCCGCCAGCCCAGCACGGGCAGGCGTACAGTGTGTGCCAGCGTCCCATCTCGAGACTGCTCCCGCAGACCTGATACCAGCACTTTATGCCGCGTCCACATTTTCTCGCCGCAGCCCACCTGGAAGACAAAGTTCCATTTTTGAAACGGAAAAGTGAGAATCAAGTTAGAAGTATATTAAACATCCGATTTTGTATGAAAACGATTTGTAATTTTTTTGAATACGCATATCTATCTATTATTTAATTTTACTCCACTGATGTACGAGTGAACATTTGTAATTATTTAGACTTTTTCTCGGATGTAAGTCACTTTATGTTGCGTCTCTAATGAGAATGAAGTATCTTTAAACCTAAGAGAAAGTGGTGTGTCCAGTAGGAAATATGCGCGTTATTATGTAGCTCGTGTAAGTATTGAGGTGAACGGTTACAAGTATTAACTTATATCGCCGATATTTATAGTCATCCGTTTGAAAAATCCGTGATCTTTTACGATATAACACGCCAGCAAATCAACTAAATACCTAGCTAGTAAGCAACCGCCTTGACGCGAGGTATGTTGTTGATTCGCTGGGTTATACGCTAACACGATTCACAAAAAAGCAAATCTGATTTTAAACCTGCACAATGTTTCTTCATAAAATCTGTTGTACAATTAAACAATTTTCGTGACTCAAATCGTTTCGTTCTTGGAAAATCGCATATATTATTGAAGTGTATCGTTAACATTTTTCTCTATGAACGACAGGCTAGACATTACTGGCGTGTAACCGGCAATTGTCGCGTCATGCGACCGGACGAATAAATAGGTCTCTGAGAAAGTGTTACACTCGGAGCCTTTACACATGAAGACGGTTTGTTTCAGAACATTGTTAAGTTTTTCTTTATATACAGGTTGAACTGGTAGAGAACCTGTTCAACGGGACGGGACAAAGGAAAATCCCGGACGAGCCCCCAAATTTGAAGGATGGGGCAAATGAAAAAAAGGTATTTTCTAGTTAACTTCACACACTCGTCTCACCGCCATTCCTCTTCTATCCCCTCTCCCACGCATCGCACCTCTCTTTCACTCCATTACGTTCCGTTTCCCACATGAATTTGAAATATGAAGCTCTTTAAATTGACAATTGTTCTAAGCGTAATACACCAGTGGTGGCTCTGAAATTGGTGATCTGGACGCAATTGTTTTTAGCGAAAACTTATCATGCCTCTGTAGCAAAACACTTACTTTCACTCTAAAAATACACATTGATTTATCTTAGTAGGAGTTTAAGGCAACTGTCTCAATTAGAACATAGCGGCAGCCATAGGCGCCATCCGCATATTTATTGTGCGGGAACTCAGGCGCCACTTAATTAATTTCCGCATTTACCGCTGTATAATAATGACGCGAATTAACTAGACATGCTATACTATCGACGCGAATTCGCACAGGGTCTCGTAAATTCGCACGGGTGATACAAGCCTCGAATGACTGAAAGATCTTATTTTTATTTATTTATTCAAAGTAACAATAATCATTTTTCAATAAAAATATGGTATAATATCAACACTAGGATTGTTCCTCATCGTATTAGATTGACGTTACGACCCTCACGAGACAGTAGACAAATCTCATAAGGGCTCGCTTTTCTAATATCTAATGCGTCATCTCGTCTGTACTCCTATGGTCTCGCGACTTATCGCTATGTGTAAATGCCCTTATAAAGATTGAAAGTGTTAACCGTATCATGTGTGACAACATGTAGATTCTATTATATTGTAAATACGTTTAGTATACGAACGTTGAGATAGATGGCGCTGGTGGCGTCGCCGCGTCTGCGCTGCGTGGTGCCGGCGCCGCTCATCAGCACGGTCTGCGTACGCGCAGCATCCGCCTTGTAAGGCTCCATCCAGAACTCATCCTGCAATGACACAAGTTTTTGTACTGTTTAAGTTTAATACGTGACTACGTCACAAAAATCTTTCGCATACTATATTGTAGACAAAAAGATAAATTCTATTTGCCTCGAATGGCATTCACTACTAGGAAAAATGGACATCGCTCAGGGCTCTCATCTCAGCCGGTGCAAAATTTAAGACAACAGGCCTGCGTGAGGTTTAGGCGCGAACCTCGACTCCGGACGTCGCTTCGTCTTAAAGGATATTTTTTGAGAACCAGCCCGTGGTGGGGCAAATAACATTTTAAGCAGGCTGGCAAGATTTTTGTTATGTTCAAATATGGCTGATGGTTCAAAAAACTCCGAAGTTTTTGTTTGTTTCTGCACTATGTGGCCTGTGCGCTAAATAAAGTATTTTTTTTTAAAGGAAGGTTTTCTCACCCCATCTAAAGCCATGAAGTTGGCGAGTTCCATGAGCGCTCGTATCCTCTGTCGGGGCGCGATCTGGTGGAAGTTCCCGTCCACCAGGATGGTCAACACCAGCCTGTTCTCCCCACTTTTGCAGCTCCCGTACTTTGAGTGAGGCTTCTCATCAGCTTTCTTCACCTGCAAGTATGGAATTGCTTTGTTGAATAATAATAACACAATGGCCCCGATTTCTGCGGACACCTCCTAATAATACGTTTAAGTTCATTATCACTAATTTAAGAGCCACACACACTCTTGTCGATGTAGCATTCTCCATGCTACCCTTTCACGGAAAACAGGGCTGTGATTTCCATCTTGCGATTTTCTTGGTTTTATCTTAAGTTATACCCGTCATTTTCATATCCGTCGAAAAGGAAAGGAGCGGATGATTGACAACTGTTGATTTTAAAATGAATGAGTGAATGAATGATAACCCGAGCGAATCAAATAGGCATCTCACCCGTCTGACGTGTGCAGCACCAATATACAATTTAAATAGCTTCTATGATGGTCTGGAAGTAAATTAAATATGGAATGCTTTCAGATGTGATTGTGTCCTCTGTCAACATGATGGACTGTCTATGGGGATTTGCTGGTGTGGGGGAATGCGGTCCGAAAAAGACTAACTTTTGGAACGCATTTAAAACTTATTATTAGTAGTAAGAAAAATGTATTCTTCTACATTTTCAGTTTTGATGACTGGTTCATTATAGTCCAATAAGATTATATTTACGAGTGTAGCATGTGGGCTGTAGTCTATCGCTCAAACGAGGTGTCGCATATAATATACATAATTATATAAATGCCGACATTTAATTCGTCGTGTATATGCAATTTGTCGTTCCCTATCACCATAAAAAATACATGCAATGGTACCATTTTCTATATAATTTCGCACAGAGTAGGTAGGGCTAGACAGACAGGCGTTCGTGTAGGAATGTGGACGGTGCATCACGCACGGCGTCGTCTAGTCGCTGTTGTCGTGGCATTTCCTCTACACTCCAGATATATTAAGCGAACACTTGACAGCGAATGAATTGCTTTGGAATTTATTTTTGTCCAAGCTTTTATAACATTACGACTTTGTTTGGTTTTCTGAAGTGTTTCAATCCTAAAATAGTAATGTGTAGACTTTGCATCCGATGTAGAAGTAAGTAGTAACATTTAATATTCAATTATACATACAATATATACATATACTCAAGCACGCAATCAGTAATGGGTTGGGTAGAGCCACAAGACAACTTGCAGCTTTTTTTTTTTTGACGTGACTTATTGTAGATTTGCCGCAGATGGCATTAACTACTTGGCCGGACAAATGGGGAGCGCTGAAGGCTCTCACCCGGTACAACGTTTAAGACAACAGGCCTGAGGGTGCCCAGTTGGGCGCGAACCTCGGCTCAGGGCGTCGTCTGAGAGGAAAAATATTTGAAAGAATTAATCGACCCTAGTGGGTCGATAGCGATAAGCGCTGAATGAGGGAAATCGTCGACCACGCCGGCGGGGTCGGTATCGGGGTCCTGAAGTGTTTGGTGTCGCGAGCTGATTGGCTGCCTCTATGGCTAGAGTAATCGGGTCGTCGGGATCGTATATTACGTCCTTCGGACGCCGATAACAACTTGCAGCCACTGTCAATACGAAGTAGTAAATTATAGATTCGCAGAAATGAGTTTGTATATGTCTGCTTGTTCTAAGCTCATCACTTTGTAACATTTTTAACTTAAACTAAGACAGAAAGAGACAAGAAAACGTTACACACGAGAGCGAGAGAGAAGGATTGGGAAGCATTCTTTAATCTTAAATTATAAAATATAAAAGCCAGTTCCTCATGTACAGTCGTGAGCAATATCATGTACCCACTTTAGAACCCTGTCGCACTATCATATTTGACATTTAATGAGACTTACGGTTTAATTGATCAAAAAGTTAATGTGACATGGTTTCAAAGTGTATACACTTTGAAGTGTATACACTTTATAGTAGTATTCGTGACCGCACAGTAAACTATATTCTCTCACCTCGATGGTGAAGGAGTCAGTGGCGGTGAGCCCATGTGTGCGCCCGTGGGCGGTGACCGTGAAGGTGTGCGCGCCCAGGTCCTCATGTTGGGGTATGCCGCTGATCAGCCCGTGCCGAGAGTCTACCGCCAGCCAGCTCGGTGTCCGTCTGCCGTCTTCGCTTCGAACCTGACACGAAAATCATATATGTAGTATAAGAAGTAGAAGTAAATATATAAGTTCACGACTATATATATCCCAATTGGGGAACATGCATCGCAATATGAACTAGGCACCGACTACTCACCAAGATTTCTACTTTTATAAATGGAACTAGTTCTAATTCAAATGCCGGATTGAGAGCAAACATAACGTAGAACGCCTTCAACTACTTATCTTTTTGGGTATGTAAAAAGGACAGAGGGTTTCTGTAGTCTCTAACATGATGGATCTTTATATTGGCCACGTGCTGGTCACCATACCGTGTATCATATCTACCTTAGAACTTAGAATAACGTATCAAATCGCGACAACGTTGTAACTGATAGAACATCAGTGTTGCTAAGAGATGGCACTTGTTACTCCTACCATACTATACTCATACCTATCATACTCTTGATATGTTGTACTAGTACAGTCTTCGCAACAGTATGCTGAGTCGGTTACATTTCCCTGTTCAGTATCAGCTACTATTCTTGAATTGTTATTCTTACGAGTAGTTTATACTTACTACTGTAACCTTCAGTTTTAGGAGTAAAATTCTATTCTAATTTATGTATGTAAGAAGTCCGGTCCGCAGAGGCCCGTGTTGCTCTGTGATAAGAAGTATAACAAATATCCATGTCAAATGTTACGTCATCTTCTATCTATATGTATGTATGTAGTATGTGTCGCTCAAGGTATTTCTGGGGATTTGAGTTCTAAGGAACTAAAAAATAATCAAAGTTGCCCACAGTAATCACCAGCGCATTTGACAAAACAAATAAGGTCTAATAGTGAATTCGTTTCGTTTATTCTCACAAACTGGGATCGAAAGCTCCAGAATATCAAGTATTGAACGGTCATGTTCGCGTGTTCAAAACTTTGGCTTTTGGGGCGAAACTACATTATATCAAATTCTTTACGCTTTTGCTTCCTTCCTATTGACATTTTACGTTCAAAGAGAAGATCCGTTAAACGATTTGACCGTAACAAAAATTATAAGCGCAATCTTAAAAGTCCAGCATGTAATGTGATTTCGCCATTACATGAGTTTCAAGCTACTACACTTCATTCTTGAGTCCCCCGGTCCGATTCTGTCACTCATATTAATTGCCAGCCCGCCTCTTTGATGTCGCGTGACGTCAACTAGGTGTATCACTGCCCTAGGCTAAGAAATGCCTAATGGACGGGTAAAAACCCTTTTAGTTTTATACCGAAGTAATATTTCATACCAACTGCCGTTATTAAGCTCGATAGCAACACGTAGAGGTGACTTTTATTAAATTTTGACGCGGATAAATTGATTTACTGTTTGTTTTCGCTTTTAAGAGTCAATTCGGTCTGCATTTGTTTGCAGACTGGCGAAGCGTAGGTTATTGATGCTTTTGGTTTGGACAGAAATGATCATATGTCTTTTTTCGATATATGTAGCTTATTCAGACCTAAAACCATTGAATAATAAAAGAAATCAAAACTTTCCTGAAAACTTTATCTTCTTTATCGAATTCACTTTGAATTAACGGTCTCGGTGGTCCAGCAGTTGAGCATTGGGCTCACGATCCGGAGGCCTTGGGTTCGAGTCCCGGTGGGGACAAATCACTTTGTGATCACCTGATTGTCCAAAAGTAAGATGATCCGTGCTTCGGAAGGCACGTTAAGCCGTTGGTCCCGGTTACTGCTTACTGGTGTAAATACGTAGTCTTTGAGTCATGTCTATTTATTTTATTTATTTTTTTATTTATTGAGTACAACTAAAAACATTCACAAGTAATACAATTACTAAAATTAAGACTTATACCTATATATGACAATTACAGTGTACATAGCATCTATAAATTAGTAATAAAATTAACACAGCAGTCTCTACTTATTTAAATATGTCAGGGGCCTTTGGCGGCTCAATGATAACCCCGACACCAGAGTGAGGTTGGTGTCAACCTCACAACCCACACGACAGAAGAAGACTTGAAATTTGCAAATTCAGTCCTACAGTACAATTTTGTGAAGTGAACTATGTGAATCCCAACGCGAGATAGTAATGCACCTACATTTGTATGTAAAGCCGCTGATATTGAAGAGAAAATTGCTTGAGAATCAAATGTGAGGACTCGTGAAACTTATACTATCACATGCGGGATTGGGAACGCCGAAAAACCGGGTCATTATGTAAATTGTAGTACCTTATAAGTTTGCACTTTTCCGGAGAACGCTTCTTTAGGGATTTCCATTCGGAAGAGGTGTCCCACATAGGCCGACGTGTCAGGCACACCCCATAACCTTCTTAGGCCATTTTTTGCTATTTCTGAATGATTCGCTGTCAGTTCCACCTGCGGAAAATAGAAATGAGTTTTATTTTTATTCATTCACCTGTTGATAAGTGTTTCTTATTTGACACTTTCGACAGACACCTCCGAACTGTTTTGTGAGATTTATTTTTCCTACAAATTTTAGCCATGGTTATATTTTGGGAAAAGTACATGAAAGTACAGTAAAGCTTGTGACAAAAATTAAACAGTACATTAAGGGAGATAATAGATTAGGATAAATGGATGTTACCAAGCTCATAAAGCACACAAATCCCCTTTAAAAAAGGGTGGGATACCCTAACTAAGTAATTACCACGATATAACTTCAGGTTAACTAAGTGCAGCCCAGAATAAAAACGGCATAAACGCCTAGGAAGATTGCTCGCATCTTCCTTATTATCAAAATACTTTTTATTATTATTTATTTGTACACAATAGTAAAGACCACAGTAACATACATAGAAAACAGTACAGGCAAGCTTATATCTTCCAGCTGACCTATGGACTTACACAGTACATAGTTATTAGCCCTAGTTTGAGAACGTCAAATGTTTGTACCTACCTTACTTAACATGCTTTAACCTATTTACTTACTTCTTGATTTTTATAATTGTAAAAGGGTAAATAACTTAGCCACTATTAGGTGGAGACTTGTAATTAGCCTTTAGTTATTGTCTGGTTATTATGTTGAAAATGTATATGGCCGTAAGTCTTCCTCAAAATAAATAAATAAATAATAATAATAATAGTCATGTTTACGAACTGGTAATGCCTGAGGTCGCTAGTGTTAAACAGAACGATTAGTGATTATATTTCAATAAAGATAACATTTTACAATAGCCTCAATGTGCAGTACCTAAGAATTAGATCTGTCAAAGTACTGCAGAAAGTGTTGTGACGTTCATTAGCATAGTGAGATGTCGTTGGAAAAGATGCTGATGATATCAGTCGATGTCAAGTCGATCGATTCTATTATATCTGACACTAGCTAATGAAAAGTGTAGGTCGTACCTGAAATTCCTCGCTGTTGTCGAAAGCGAAGTCGTCATCGTGCCGGCTGAGCGCCAGTGGACACAGCAGCAGCAGCGCACACGCCGCCAGCCGCTCGCGCACCATCGTTCCCCACACCCCGCGCATGCGTCGCGCAAACCGCTCTCATAAACTCCTCCTGCTCATCTACACAAAAAAGAAACATCATGTCAATAAAATTAGAGCCACGCAAACATGTATGTTTTGAGGTTTGCATATAAAGACTGGTTTAGTTACACCTAAAATATGACATAAATAAGTCTAGATTACGTGAAATTCCGCATAGTCCCGGATAATTCTTTATAGTCTGGATGCTCCCGGTGACACAGAAGTGACTTTACTTAATTTATTTTACTTAGAGGAAAGCAACATCATTAAAGGCACAAGTTGCTTTGGTATCGAGTTGCGCTCGTAAACCGTGCACGTGCTAAAAACAGCGGTTGTTGCCAGAAAAGTCTCGATTCCTTAATTTGGCTCGCGCGTGGCTTTTAAATGCCCAAATTAGTGAACTCCGACCGAAATCTCACTTTGAAAATATTGTCTACAATGGGTTTAATAAAGAAGGCGTTCGAAAGAGGCGGCATAGCATCGGCATCGGTAAACGGAAACGACTCGGGTACTGTTACACAGTTAAAGGCGCGTGCTAGCGCATAATGATCAGACGCAAATAGAATGAGCTTTTGAACGCTCCCCGCCTTCCTTAGCATGCTGTCGCGAAACCACTTCAGGGAATTCTCTTACATTCCTTTTAGGATAATGTGGCCACTTGAACCTGCAATGCTATTTGTGGGAATGTTCAATATAATTTACGTCTATGGGATAAGATGGAGGTGACTCCCATGGGTTCAAGAAGAGACCGATTGTCAGATGTCAGGGGCGTAATTCGTGTCGCATTCTCTCTTTCTATCATTTCTTTCTTCGTCTTCTTATTGCGATACCGCTGTCATAATGACATGACCCACACATACTTAGGAACTTCGAAACAAGACAAAACTTTTGTTTTGAGTACAAGTACCCAAGTATAACGTTCCGCGGATCAATAAAAGATACAAACAACGCAATTTGGGTAATAGCCGCCAAGCTAAGAGAGCCATTGAATTGATTTCCACTCGCTGTGGGGTTTGGAGGTATAATTCTCATGAGTCATGGTAAAAATGATTGCCGTTATTATATGAAGAATTTTGATTCGTGACAAATACACCGTAAACTTGAAAAATATTGAAAAAGAAAATGGATGATAGAAGGGCAGACGAAAAAGGATCAAAGGACCGAATCGAGCTAGATGCCTACACATTTTAATGAGGGAGATCCTACATTGATACATATAAAAACGAAGTATGTACAAACAAGTCGTCAAAATGATTTACATTATTCCCCAAATGACGGCGTAACTAACGGCCACTCCAATTATTTTCAAAAAGACGCAGAAACATTTAGGAGTCGGGACGTGCTTCAGATAAACATGGGCGTTACGAAATTAGTGTTTCGTGTACTCAACAACTCGGTACTTTAATAAACTCCCCTGTACGAAGCTTAGTGAAAAGATTAAAACGGTAAAAATATGCTACGTTTAAAGCAACCTGAGTTAGATTTACTTCGCCAAGAGAACGCAAAAGCCCAGCACGTCCTGAGCAGCTATTTCTTCATTTAAGAGCAACGGAAAGAAATTACTTGATTGAATTAGGTATTTTCCGGAAGAGCAACTAAGGAAAAAGGTGAACAATGTAATATTTTACACCCAAGTCAAGATAACTTATTGCTCTGTTCGAGTAATTGCGCTTACTGAATGTGATAGAATCTTTAGAATTAAACGAGATATCAACACAGTTGTTTAAAGACAGTTCATGGAATTATGTACGTAAATCATTGTTATCGACAAAAGGTTAACTTTCCCAGCGGCACGAGTGCCAATATCACATAAAACAAACTTATTAGCGTTTAAATGTATGGTGGAGCACGACTGAGTCATACGAGCTTGAACAAATCAACTTTTATTATAGCAAGCTATAAAATAATTCAAGTTTTACGGCGTGAAACAAACTGAATATATAAAAAAGAAGACCTAACGAATAACTAAACAATGAAACTTTGTACCAGGATAAAACAGGTAGCAAGGATTATTATCAGCCTCCAGGCGCCACGTCTCTTTAGACTAGGGCTAAACGGTCTGAACTTTTCCTCATTTTTTTAAGACACATCCGGAGATAAAATAAAAGTACAGTTATTTTCCCTCAAAACAGTTTATTCTGTGAGCACTCGAGCCGCAAGTTTTGTTGGAGGCAGCCAACCACTCCGGCTTACCCTTGGTTTAACAGGGGGACGGCTAAGAGGGTTAGCACAATGGATCTTTCCCCCGACAAAATCTCGCACACGTATATACCTACTGCTGTATATATGTCGCGTCAATTCACAAAATAGCTCTCACTCGAATCAGACGTGAAATTTGTAAAGTTGGACTTTGCTTTTACTGCTTTTAGTGGCTGTTAGGAATGTTTATGTACAGCTGTACAGCTCTCAGCTAAATTGGCGCCCTGCATTAACGTTGAAAGTTTATTACATTACAGCTGTCTGCGAATTCGGTCACATAATTGAATGAATTTGAATGTCAGACGCACTGCTTTTACTAAAGGAAGGGCGCGTTTATATCCTTCGTAATTAGCTTTGGTAAAAACCAATCACGCTACACACAGTTTCTTAAATTCTTGGTGCAGATATATGTGATAGTATACGTACATAATATATGTAACATAACAACCTCGATAGAGTAAGCACAAATATCCATTCCCGAATCCAGACTATGCATCAATGTTGTAAACAGATATTGACTTATTATTAACGTGATTATGTTGGTACTCGTATATTTTGTTTACATTCAATATTTGCTGAGATAAATAAGGAAAATTACAAAGACGACCACTCAATCTTAGGGGAGAGGTTATAATCGAAAAACATTATTTGGAAACTTGGGTGGGCCCCTCCGGAGGGGAATAATTCTTTTAAAATGAAGTATATAGTAGATAAGTAACTTCGAAACAAACCTATTATGGTTTCAACACACAACAATCAAGTAAAATTACGTCAGCATACCTACATTATGTTCCGAGGTACTTATTATTAACGAGGAATGTGCTTAGGGCAGCCATTACAAGTAAATCAGAAGCTTTTAGGCAAGATTTGTGATTTTAATCAAAAAGTTGTGATGTAACGCACAGTTTATCAAACAAGTTTTACTTGTTAAGATTACTCATCTAACTTTGTATTATTTACTACGTACTACAGATCAGATTAACTGGATGTTTTCGCGTTTCGTTTTCTCCTAATTTTAATACCTAGTTGTTGATGATAGATAGCTTATGATACTTGATTTTCCATTCTGACTTCTGCCACACGTCAAAGAGCTGAATAGGGGATATGTGATTAAATCCAATCATTCTGTTCCGGGTTGCCACTCTTGGCACCTTTCCATTTGATTGACGATAACTATGCCAATTAAAGAGGCGACACATAGTTACTTTATACACATATTTGAAAATATAATATGATATGATCGTTACATGCATGTACATTGTTTTTGTACGGTCTAACGTAGTTTATCTTATAAGTAGGTATTAAAGTGCAGCAAGTTAGTTTTTGTGGTTGTGGTCGATCGTTAGTTTTTGTCCGCCCTATTTAGGAATATGAATAAGGCATATAGGTATGTAAGTTTTAACATTTTCGCGGTGTATGAGGGAATGTCACGATGGCGCCACGGTGCGGGGAGCGGGGCGCGGAGGTAAGGGGTACTACATTCCGCGCAGAGTAATTTAGGTCAGCTGGTAATCAGGCCCGTCATAACCTGAATAATTCACGACCCGACTATCTGATTGAATTTTACTTCCGAAAACTCAGTTTAGGAACACTATCTCATTTAGTCGCCGCTGCAATTAGGTAGCTTAGTGGTAGTCTGATTTAATTTTGTTAGTCTGGCGGTGAGAGATGAGGGCAATCGAGTAATGCAAATCCCTCTGGATTTGGATTAGGCTATTTGTATTTCTTTTGCAGTTACATTTTTGAAAAAAAGTAAAGTTACGATATTTTTCTGCTGAAAATCTGTTCCGTAAAAACCTCATAGAAAATCCTTACAATATATAAAAAGGAATTGTGTAAGGGTTTTTCACAGACTCAGTGTACTAAGGAAGGTAAATTGCGCCGAAAATGCAGAATACATTTTCAATGATATTTACGTAAGTCGCTCATCCATGAATAATTTTCTCAGAAATATTACTTGTCGCTATTTTCCACGTCGCTTCGGTAAAGGATTTAGTTCCTAAGAGACTTTTCGGCGACTGCAACTCGAATCGCTTCCTCGAAATCCGCTACGAGTGACGTAAAATTTTTCGGATTCACTGAACCGGATGAAATGGGATGTGATGAAAAGTTATCTGTTTGAAAAGAGGTTTTAGATAGTTATTTGGAAGTAGATATTTGATTTCTAAGAAGCTTTGAAAGGGATGTTTGGTGACTCTTTTCCAATGGTGCTTTTTTTTAAAGAAACTGTAAAAGTATATTTTTTTGGAAACTTATGCATGACTAAACTTGGGGTGTTTTCATCAAGTTTAAAAACGGGTGGGTTGTGGTAACCCAGTGAACATTGACCTAAGATTGATTGTTATGAAAGCAGAATGCGCCTTTCAGATTTGTCACGAGGTGTTATTACAGTAGCATAGCAACACAACTTCGAGCGCAACTTGAGAAGTTTGAACTCGGGCGCATACGAGCGGCGCAGACGTCGATCTATTTCGACAGCGGAAGTCACGTGCTCGAATGCATGTGTGCATCACAATGTCATAGTTCTCCGTACCGAGGTGCTATAAATATTCACGTATGTTTGTTTGTTGCCGTACCGTAGTCATCGATATGGCCCACCCAGGCAGCTAATATCGGAGGAATCGATTCCATGCATTCGTTAACATGTTAGGCCTCTTGTCGCCATTTGGAAGTTTTCACGAATCGTTTTGCGTCGTTTCGTAAAATGTCTAGACTTTTTCTGATGTAGGTAGGTACGTAAGTAAATTAAAAAGGTTTTCATACCTCGTATCGGGGTTAAGAACTAAACGTCACATAGTGCGACCCTACCAGTAATTTCTCAATTGTTTCCGAAAATTTCGGTTAAATCAGTAAAAAAGAAATCGGAAGCATTCTTTTACGATGCATGTTTTATTTTTAATGAACCATAAAATAATTTAAAACCGATGTACACCGGGCGCATCTGTCAAAATACGATTTCATGCTTAATAAAACTCCTTTATTTGTCTATTTAGTTACGGCACACCACAGATAATATTGTTATCGTAAAAATATGATAATCAATTGTTTTTTTCGGTCATCTCCCTAGCCTAAAGCAATATGAGGGTAAAAAAACAAAAAAGTCCGTTGTTTTCTCATGTGGGGTGAAAAACCATGCAGGTGACGTTGTGGTAAATCATGTTGGTGACAGCAGATAGGTCGTTAAATGATATTTGGAGTTTAGTGTTTGTGACAAAACACCTTTTGATTACAGTCGTCGTAACTAGTCAGGCACGTGCCGTATTTCAATTTCTCACTATTTACGAGTTTTCATGTAGTTTTAAGGGTTATGCGTATAATAAAGTTTAGTGTTTTGGGGCAGTGATTTACTTTGTGTTTTGTATTGCTTATTCTATAGAAATGGAAAGAAAAGAATCGAATTGAAGTTGATTGATTGGGATGGAAGCAAGATAAGTGTGTCAGGATCGAAGCAAATGGTATTCCATAGGTTCTGCTTAGCTCAGTAGGAAATAGGCGTGATTTTATGTATGTATGTATGGAAAGAAATTATAAAAACGTGGAAAGACTCTAACCTTGGTTTTCACAGGACGAACAAATTACATACAAGGTGTAAATATTGGGCGTTGCAATATATTTGCCGGAGCAAATGCAGGGATTAGGCCAGCTGGACATTACCGTAATGTAGAGAAAAATGTAGAAAAGTGCTACTAAGTCAGCCGAAACGTCAATCAATATGTATGTACCTACAACAGTAAAAGAAATGTCAACAGAATGAAAAGTCATAGTTATCACAACATTCTACTAGTACAAAATTTAACATATCATTATCTTATAAACTCTTTTAACGTTTTTTTCAACTACCTTTATGTTGTATTAGCAACAGAAAGAACCATATCACTTACAAACGAGCCCACAAGGGTCTGAACTGAAGACGCGGAGATGTCCATTAAATCCATCTTTATTGCTCTCCCACTATCGTACCGTTATGACGCGGTTTCAAATGGACACATTTGGACAGATGCGCGCGTTTCCGAAACGAGATGGTTGTGGTTACCGTTCGAAAGGATGCCACTGAAGATTAATGTTGAACTGATTTCAAGATGTTCTCGGGTGTTTTGTAAATGCATACTTCCTTTTATTTTTAATAACACTCTCCTCCTAAGAAAGATAGTTATACATTACAAAATACTTATCATTACAAAAACAGTGTTTATACGCGTTATTATAATTTTTTTTTTTATACAGTACTCTTTCGTAAACAGGTTTACAAGGACATACACAAGTGACACTGTTCGTGACTTCTACTCCCTGACTTATTTAACGAGTTGGAACTTATAGTATTAATACCCAATGCAACTATGCCTGATAGCATACAATTTAATACTAAGTGTGGACAAGAGAAAACTTGATTACTTGCAGCTTTGCATCTGAAAAGAGACTAGATCCCGAGTTTAGATATGTACTTTTTTTTTACTAAAACCAGAACATTAAGTTTTGAAAGACCTAAATTAGATTACCAACCCCAAGACAATAGCTTCATAGTGACGGTGACTCGTCTATCGTCTGTGGGACGATTGTTTGCACAGTTTTACACTGTTGTATGGTTTCCTTCAAATAGACACGAGCCTATAGGTATCACGTCCGTGATATACCTAGTTCCTGCAGAGGTTGATTAAATGATTTCACTGTGTTTTACAGAATATACAATTTAAAACATAAATTTTCCTTTGCCTTTTATTTACGGCCTGTATTTTTACTTTGAAGATTACAACGATTTTGTTATAAGGACCTTTGTGACAGTCACTTTGGTGATTTAACTAAGAAGATGGAATTTCTTTACAGAAAGATGCTAACCATCTTCTAAAACTTATACGACATCCACGTGAAGAATATCTGTGTCACTTCCTATTCAAAATTTCATAATTAGATATAATATACCATGTCCTTTTATGCTGAAGGTTCCCAAGCTTAATTTCTAACCGAATAGCAATTAGGCTACTTAGTGTTACTAAGGAAATTACTTGGGGAAACCATTAGGAAAGTCAAAGTATGTGATGTTGTTGACCTTGTACATGTCTTAGTCTCGCGTAATTACCTGACTCTGGTGCTTTTTACGACAGCCTCGGAATGGCTGATTCCCGCAGCACGCGTGGTTTATGGGCGACTCGTAAATTATCACCGTTGCGTTGCCTACCCCTGGCTTTATGACTGAGCTATTGTCGGAAAGCATAATATTGTATCCGCATTACCGAACAAAAAATATATGGCTTATTTAATCGCGTAACAGGCCGATACACATCAAATGCCAATATATCATGTTAATGTTATTGTTTTACTTCACTTTGCGTGGTTTTGACTTTCTAGTACACTGATATATGCAGACAGGCGGTGTTAAATTAACGGGAACATCGAACTGAAGACTAACAACGAACGAAGAAGACTAACAACGCGCAGTAAAATGATACATAAATAAATATTTACGCTATGGCGGAATAATGCCACGAAAGTAGGATAGACAGGCTAGGGATTTAAAGTAAACATAAAACACAAACTTCCGCAGTAACGTCGTCCCAAGCTACACTCCGCACTGTCGATATCATGAATATATCAGGCTTGTGTTGCCGACTGAAGAAACAACTGAACAACTCGGAGATCGGAGACAACGCGAGCCAAGTGGCAATTCTCATGAGCTCCCACCCGTATATAACTGATAAACAATACATGAACTTATAGGGTACAACAAACAACAAAAAACTACAAGAAAGTTGCAAATTCTTTCTTCAAAAAGGATACAAGCTGAATAATAGTGAGATCTTTCCCTCTGCTAAGATTTTACCCTTTTAAAGAAGGTTCTTTATGGCTTATTCCGTTTACTCTGAACCCCATTTTGGCTGAACTCTCAGCAAATCGCAGTACGAGGGAGGGTAGAGAGAGAGTAAAAAGAGTAAAAACGTTTCCGCCATCGCCACTCGCGTACAATAACATGTGCAGTGCAGGGCCACACCGACTGGCATTTTGGCGGACGCTATGCAGACACGGGTCGTGTTAAAAGAATACACAGAATGAATTTATTAAAAGATATTGCTTTTACAAAAACTTTAGGAAATAAATGGATATTATACAGGTTCAGAATGACAGTTTCCATTCTTCTTCTTATCAGTTTCCATTAGTAGCAAAGTAATAAATAAAACATCCATTAAATACAGTATAAATACCTAATAGACCGGTGCTATTCACCTTCTACAAAATTAATATACAATTACACAAAAGGAAATAAGCATGTGTACAGAACCATTGACGCCACATGACAAAAACAAGCATGTGACATCATTTCAACTGGACAGCTGCGTATACGCAATTCTTTGAAATAGACCTTGTGTACACTCTGCAATTTTATTGGCTATCTCCCTTTGTCTAGCCGCAGCCATTTGTTTTTAAGCCAAGGACAGTAAACTAAAAAGCTACAATGGTTTCGAGGAATTTAGATGTCGGTTCCGAAAATGGCAATAAAGTATTCTTATCTGCAGGTGATCTCATTGGGTTGTTGTCGATTGTCCGTTTATGGTTTGCACCGCATCCTCAGGGGCGATATTACATCGATATAGTGTGGCCGGCTGCAGTCAGTGATTTACACTGGGCCGAACGCACCTCCCCCAGGCAGACCCATTCGCCGAATTTATTTGTCTGTCTTCCAATCGATTATATGATGCATATTCACTGAAATATCGTCTACCTGCTACGCGCGTTGAATACGTAACTACATTTCTTGAGCTTGCAGAAAATGGTACTTGAGAACTGCACTTTGCTCTTCCTGCTCCTAGAATTTTTTTCTCGTCTAGACTTCTGACTAGACTATCTAATTATACGTCTGTAGTCTCCCACAGCACACCTTAAACAGACGTAGCTTCCAGGCTCACGAAGCGGTTATAACTTCGTTATTGCTCTACGTTTATCCGCATACCTTGTTCTTAAACAATTTTATTTTTAGCTTACTATAAGCAGTGCATTTAAATATTTTTAGAATAGGTATTGCTAACCGAATCGGTCATGTCTGACAATTAAATCGTTCCTTTAGACTGACTCGAAATATTGTTCCATTGCGAATACTTCAGGACACTTTAGTTCCGCTATACTGCGGAGTGGTAAAACAGAGGGTGTGATTTACGAGGAGCGACGCCTGCGTCGTCTAGACGCACTAAACCGAAGCCCCTTATTGTCGCACTATGCAGACGCTTCCCCTACCTGAGACGAACTTGGACGAGTATAACATAATAATTTAGTGCCCGAGTGAAGTGTAATCCACTCTCATATTTGGGAAGCTCTTCATGTGTAAAGGAGTATGAATGTTGGTTTTGAACAGCTATTATTTGGAGTAGTTTGTAGTTAAAGATTTCAGATGAAAACACAGAAAAATCCAAGATTTTTATAATGAACAACCTACCTACTAACTTTATCTGTGAACCTTAACTCTATATTTTTGTGGAGCAAGCGAAGCAAGTGATAATTTTAATTTAAAAAAATAATTTCTAGATAAAAAGTACGTCTTGCTCACATTTGAACCATAACAGATAAAATATACGAAATAATTGGACAATTTGCAAAACAAACTAGATTACGATTTACCAAAACTAGAGTCATTTAGTTTAAAATGTACCTAACTTCAAACATTTCTATGGATATGAATGTCAGTAAAGTTGGCAGCAATTCAGGAACAGCAGATATGGTTAGCGCAATAGAAGGCACATTACGACGGATATTGCCCTGATATCGGACATTATGGCCAGACGTCGTGAGAGATGACAAACGGTATACTATATTGGAGCGGCGCGAACATAAAACGTGAGTGGGTGTTTTACAATTCACGTCTGGGTGGCGCTGCGAGCTGGTGAGACCACAAAGATACAAGATACCTGTAAGTTTATGTCGAGTCCATATCTACAGTATGGAGCAGTACCATCATTTCTATAGAGCGAGCAGCATCTGCTGGCGACAATCGAAAACGACAAACTGAACAATAGAGTTGAACAAGAATTTTGCTAGTCCGGAATAGCTGAACCAAATAGGAAATTCCTACAACATAGACAAGTTCGAATATAAACTAGAAATAAAGAACTTTCCATTTAAAACCTATTAAGACCTGATGCCATTGAACAATAAGCTGATATAAAACTTGTCGAAATAGCTGATGTTTGAAGATTTTATGACACGTAGTAGTTTGTTTAATACTCACTTGTTTTAAGTTTATAGAGCCGCTTCGGACGGCGTCCCTGGAACTTTGACCTGAAAGAAAAGGGATTGCATGTTAATGAGCCATCGCAACAAATTACAATGCTTCATGAAAATTCATAGCGTGTTTCACCATTGAATTGTTCCAATTATTCCAGATATATCCTTTAACACTCGCTAATCAAGATCGCTATTAAAGTGAGTCAATAAATTAAGTTATATGTCAAAAATAGTAGTAATTATAAAATAGTAGTAATAGGCATGTTGTTGTGGCATGCTGATTGGATTTGAAGTGTTTATTTCAACTGTTTATTTAGTTTCAACATGTGCGCGACAGTTTTCGATAAATAAACGGGCATGAATACAAACTAGTTTTTACATTGACTGCGGCGAAAATATTTATTCTAACTTTGTCCGCGTTGGATTTCAACATTTTCAACCGCTACACGGTGCAGCATCCGTCCTCGGGAAACTTTATCCTTGATTCAATCCTGAATTCCTGACCCACTTGTACCATACAGTTTCACACTAGACTAGAAACAATGGGAAAGCTTGCCAATGTAACAGTTTTTATTTTCATTCTATTCGAAGCGTATTTAACTTTCCTTGTAACAGGAAGTGAATACATGCATAGTTCGTCCTTGATTTAGTCCTGAACTGGCAACCTAGTGCTTTTCTACTCGCTGGAGTTGAAACAACAGATTTTATTTTCCAGTCTATTGAATTTTAACTTCGTCCGCGGGCGTCTGCAGCGCAGCATCCGTCGCCAGTAACTTTATCCTGATTCAATCCAGGACTGACCCACTTGTGAATGGAACAATGGGAATGTGAAATATAAAACGATCGCCAGTATGCGAGACCCATACTCGTTCTATTTGAAATGACGCGTGGCGTGACCCACTAAAGTTATTAATTTATGACACCAGCGTGAAAATTGAAATGAAGATTAATTGAATCGCGTCACCTTTTACAAGTTCGTTTGAATACTCGTACATTTAACAAGGGCAAACATATGATGTAACTTTTCGTGGAAACGTCGCTAAGCTCTGAAAACGCTTTTTAAACAACTATTGATACATCGTTTGCCGCGACGTTCATGTATATGAAAATAAGAAAATTTATTCAACTCAACCGACTGTCAAGGGAGATTTAACTTGCTGGATAAGTTCCAAGAAAAACATTAGGCAAATATTGTTTAGACAGCAAATAATGCAGTGGTCGTGCAGCGCTGCGATAGTTTTAATTATACGTTTGGATGAATACATGTGGTTTGCATGCGTTATGAAAGTGAACGGAAGTCGGAATATAGTAATTTCGTGAAAATGCGATGAAGAAAGATTTGTCGGATTAAAGTATTTATTTCTTCCATCTTGCTCGATGCACAGATGTATTACTTCTGCACATCCTTGGTATTGTCTGTGCATAGTTCTATGTTTTTGGCCTACTGCCCAGCTCGAATGTAACCTGCAGATGTTGGTTTGTTACCTACAGCGCAGTAAAGCTGTATGTTTTGCCCATAGCTGACCTCTCAGTATGTCTTCACTGCAACAGATCCTAGGTGCAAAGTGCAGGTCCGCGGGGGGAGGATCGCGGGAGGGTGGAATGTCATAGCTCTTGTCGAACCCGTGCAGTTACAACTTCGCTTATCGCTCCCGCCCGCAGTCAACTAACGGTTAAAAGCTTCTCGCATATTCATTCGAAACTTTCGCAATTACCTTTGGTTTGCAGTTTTCGCGTGAATAAATATTCATAAAATTATGTTAAACGTTTTTCGCACTCAAATTTATGGAACATTATTCTTAGTTTCCACTGTACTTACATGTTTAAACACTGCCTGTAACATTAAACTTTCTCGGGTACCGTTGGTATTAAATATTAAAAGACATGGATTCACAAAGCTGTGCTCATCGAAATGGATAAAGTAAACATCATCACGTGCCTTGTAATAGTTGTAATTCAAGGTCAATGGTTCAACATGACCTCATTGGACTTAATGAGTGTGATCAAGTGAATCACTTTGTCTATTCTCAGGACTTAGATAACCTAATAACTTACGAGATAAAACAAACAAACTATGAAGCGAAAACATTACGAAAAATAATGTACCTATTTTAAGCCAAGTGGAAATCCAAACTTGGAAGTCCCACCACTTCTTCAATAGCAATATTGCGATATTTCGTTAGAGCGTTTCTTCATTTCTATGATATCATACATCATCTACCAGTTGGGGTTAGTTAACCTAACTACACTTAAAACGTAAGCAGAAGCAATTATTTTTTTAAAACGAAACAAACAAATAAAAGTTTATAAGTGTAAACGTGTGAGAGTGTGGCAATCTATTTTTCTTTAAATTGGCTTAATTGGCTCGTAAATCGATAGCACAGCTGTTACCCGAAATTAATTTAAGGGCCAATTTAAAGGAATCGAAAATAGGGGATGTTATAGCTGAAGTGTGAGGCACTTAGCGGTCGCCCGATGCTCATTTTTACGGTTATAGTCAATAATAAAGCTAGATACCTAAACCAGAATTTAACCTACTTTCGAGAATCGTAGAAAGCGATATTGCACGGAAATTGATGTTCTAGAAATCTATGCTCTATCAGTCTTTATATCCATCTCGCTATATCGTCAAAGGAAATCTTTATACCTAAGTATACATAGCTACTTGATACCTTCTATAGGTGTGTAAGAAACATTCAATGTAAAACAAAGGCGTCGTTGTTACAAAATATTGCGATCCCAAACACCTCAGCTTGTTTCTCGTTTATAATGCACAGAAAAATGTAGCAGTCCATTAGGTAAGCTTACTAGGGCGTAGAACATTACCCAGGGGAGTGGGCTAAATTAATACATTGCCGAAGTTTTACCATCGATCTGATGGCTATATCGCCGCTGTATGAGGGCATGGGTGATGTCATCTAGGCCGGCCAATTGTCGCCACGCTGAGATGGAGTTACGCAATCGACCATTTTTGTGAGGCAACGACGTTATAGAGATGTCGCCCTTTCCTATTATATTGATTGATACGACTATAACAGATGGTTGCCGCCGTAACGTGACTACTTGTAGTTGCATCATGCCTCTACTGATTACATGCATTACAATAAAATGTGTCATCGATGTTTGACAAACATCGGGGCAAATAGTCGTTCCTAATAATATAGCTGTTGCTATGAGTAAAGACAGTTGAGGTAATATTTCTATGCACGTATTAATTGACGAATATAGACCTGTATTCGTGTATTTCCAAGGTGATAACTTCTCGACTTTGATATTTGAGATTTTTGCCAATGTCATGGTAATTTGAACCGCGCGTAAAATTAAACCACTACCGATTGTCGATTTGATTGACAGAATGGGAATGAATATCTCGTGACGAAAGTAACGTCGGCTTTAATCTTCAATTAGGACAAAGATATACGTAGGTACAGTATAGTATATTGTATGATGAACGGTTACGCTCAGTAACGAACGAGTCTCTATGGGCACGTACGAGAGAAACAAGACTGACAGTAAATTTTGTTCAGTGCTTGTTAAACTCTGACTCAAATTCTTGTTGCTTCGAGGCGAACAATGGTTTGACTATTCCTCAAAATAATAGCCTCTTTGCTCCCCCATATCTGCTCCATTTATTTCCGATTTTGGTTATTTTCGTTTTATCGATTTTCGCTTATACGATACCAAAGGTCGTGGTTTCTGCATATTTGATTACAGTTGTTTTTAGCTGCAGCATCTGTTTGTATTTTCATAAATATTTTGCAGGGACATTATCATAAACAGGAAGTCTTGCTGGAAGAATATTTTTGTGAGTCTTGGACATCTAGAGATTACCAAATAAGACTCAGATGTAGAATGCCTGTTTCTATGGAAAGTTGATGGAAAAATAAAACTTTCTGGTAATTAACCTAACGAGTTTTTTATGTCTGTACTGTACGTGAGAGGATAAATGGTACCTGCTGGGCATGTTAATTTAACCTAACACATAGTTTTAATACTGACCACGTTTTTTTTGTTTTAAAATTAACGTTTTCTAATTAGGGAAAACATATTTTCAATTTCATTCCCGCAGAATCGTGGCAGAAAAGTGTGATACTGGGAAACATTCAGCTTTCTATTTCATCGTGATTGTATCAAGATTATTTGTAGAAATGGACTATCGACAATCAGAAATCGGCATCAATGCTGAATGCCGTCTCCGTATCAGCATGCGCGTCACGCACCGGCGACGGCAACCGGTGTGACTGAACTGTGACTTGCGATCCACTGTGCAAAATGCATTGCTGCACAGTGAGCCACTCCTCCACCGAGTGACCTCCTTTGGACGGCAGGCGTCGGCTGAATAGTCTCGACGGATAACGATGCTTTTGCCCTTTTGCCGCGCGCAAAAAAGGCACTTTTCTCTCCTTTAATCCACTAAAATTTCAAGGAGAAATATCTACTCTTCATGCAGAATATAGGTTAATATAAGTGAGAGTTTTATAATTGTTCTTTAAGAAGTCTCTGAAACTTATAACTTGTGGTAGCGTCATAATTGCTCTTAGCATCCAGTGTGTACGAGTTCTGAACTATTATAATCGAAATTTAATCCATGAGAATATTGAGAACTTTCAGGATGTTGCATTCAATTATACTTGCTTAGTTTTGTTTCATACAGTGAACATTAGGTATACACAACACCATGTTGATTTTATTTAGACATCATACTCTACCCAATATGATTATTTATCTTGATTACTTTATTCAATATTAATATGTGCTTTCGATAAGTAAGTATTTTTTTTATTAGGTATTAAAGTAAGAGATAATCTTATAGAGCTTTCGAAGTAGTAGTAGTGTTCGAAGAGCCAACGTATCAAATGTTCCTGAGTCCACAATTTGTTAGCTGAATGGTGATCTTATTATCCGGGGGCTTGACAAGTTAACACGCTAACGGCCGATTGTCCGATTACCTTAACACGAGGTGCATAGCGAATAAAGTTAAATATAATTGCCCGGTCAGGGGTTAATCGGGTTAGTTCGTGCTTAGGTGCAGCTCCTAGTACTATTATCTTCACGTACACGCTTCGTTATAAGTAGTTAAATACTCCGTTCAGCCTGTTACAGGTCATTCGCTTAGCCCAACGAAAATTTTAAGGAATCGACACTGTAACTTAAAATCGTAAGACTGAATGTCCTTTTAAAATCCTGGAAATATCGGCTTTAGGAGGTTTAAAGATACACGGATCTAATTAAAAGGTACTTTATTGACTTTTGAATATTTCTTTTTCTTTTATTTAGCGGTTTTTATAAAAGTTGTACCTACTTGTTGTAACTAGCCAAACTAAACAGAATACTTAAATAAAACACAATAATCATAGCAACATTTTTGGTAAAATTTGTTCCACTGTTTAATTAATTAAGAAAATAATATCCTGATAAGAATTCTAATTATAAAAAAAAACAGCGCTTTTAATTTCATATCGTGATAAGGTCATGTTACCTATGTACAATAACAAAGATTTCGCAATAATTCTAAATGTACGCTTTCATTACGCCCGAAATATGTTCCCAAATTAATATGGATACGCTGTTACAGTGGTTGTAAACTTTTTTTGGTTTAAAATACCACCACCATGACTGTGATCGTTCTAAAGTAATGCGTTCTTTCCACGCATTCTTTTACGAGTCCAATCAACTCTCATTAACTATAAACTATGTAACCACTAAGTACGATTAAGTGTAACATAATATTAATCACCAAGTCGACAATTTTGCCTTTCGTGTTTTGAGAGAAAAAAAATAACACCATATTTTTTTAGCAACCGCGACCAAGTTACCTATTAGGTAATACCTGTCCTTTTACATCGACAGTTTAAAGCATGTTGCTTTCACATTATCATTGAATACTTTACTCAATCTCCTTTGGGATTGTAAGCCTTGTAAGTTGGAAATTTCACAAGTAATTAGCAACTCGGTCGCACTCCCTGAGGTAATGCGCTTACCGCGTGCTAACTTGCTTAGTTGGGATAACACGGCTTGTATGTAGAATTGCGGAACAACTTCCTTACACGTAATCGCATTCAAAATGTATGCTTGTCGCTCTCATTGATGCATATTCCCTTCGTTAGCAAAATAGATTACTGAGACATACGTAATTGTTTATAAAGTATTGTTTTATTTCATGCGTTCTTGTTTCAATATTGTCCCAATTTATCGCGTAAGATAAAGGTAAAAGTCAATTAAACAAACACAGCTCCCAATCAATTAAAACAAAAATAAAAATAAGAGCTTTAACAAGAACTGCTACATTCGTAGATAAATAACAATAATAACTGTGATACATAAAATACGTTAGAACAAATGGTTTCTAGCGTCGTTTAGGGAAATTGTCGATAAACATTACGCCGATAAACAGACGGCGAGCGCTGGGGAATCGGAGAATCCTTTGTAGCGTGTTAGACCGTGAATAAACAAACGAGGCCACCTGCCTCCAAATAAAATAGAATATTTAGCCGGGAACAATCGATACCGCGGGATGCGTGCCGCGATCTCCGAGCTGCTATTGATTTCACGCTCGGATAGATTGACGTGACGTTACATCGCCTGAAATTAAACCACTGCTGCTCAGACGGCAAACAGATGGGCCATATCCTCGATCTTGATGAGTGGCGTCGTTGCCCAAATTAATTGCCCATTTTGAAGATCGCAAGTCACTCTCTTAAATGCTCAAAGGGACGGATCAGGGTTAATCCTTCATTACGCTGTTTGGAACGGCACTATTGTCATTCATTACACTAGCAAAACTGCCCGTGACAAGTTAAGTGTGTGCAAATTCAAATGAGGATAAGTAAAATTTGGACAAAATGATAAGTCGTTTTTTTGGAATTGAAATGATCAAAGAAAGTTTTCGATCACTGCCGACTCTTTAGTAAGCCTCGCTTCTGAAGGATTTGTTCAAATACTTTGGCTTCATACTTATATTCTTCTGAGGAAAACACAAATACGTCGTACAAAATATCAGTTTCATAAATATTGGTAAAACGGAATGCGGCATGAAGTGAAACCAGTGGCAAAAAAGGTGATTCATGGAACTAAGATGGATATTAAGAGATAGGTAATTAAAGCTGTCGTGTATCTTAACCACGTTGTGAGCATGGCACAGCAATTAGTGTGTTACAAAAAGTATCAATTTCTGCTTATAAGAATTGTGAAGGGACTTAGAAACGTTTCTCCATAAAAATGTGCAGTAGATCGCTGCAACGACAGTCATTTGTCGACAGTGTCTCGAGAGCAATGTTTCAAGAAATGTTTTTATTCGACCACAAGTAATTGTGTCTGAACTTTTCTGTAATATTTTCGTTTTATGTGATGTTTACGTTGATTTTATTTATTTTTTCTATTCATCTAAATTGAAAATAATGCTTTGGTGACCTTTTATCGGTTGCTTACCTACTCTAATATTCACTAATGTTTCATCTAAGCTCTATCGAAATGTCTTATTTACACGGATTGACAAAGTTGATGCAATGTATTGTTGTGGTTTGCCTAATGCAGAGTATTGGTGTTGTGCGCTAGCGCATGACGGTATTGCGTGTCGTAGATGTTGTCATGGCAACGCAGTTTTCTAACTATGCATGTCGCTAATACCGGATGAGGAGGAAGATTTAAGGGGCAATGACCTCGAGTAAAAAAATATAAATTAAGTTTATTAATCGGGATGTCAAACGTAAACGATTTATAGGATCATATTTTAAATACTTACGCAAGGTAAACGATTAGTTAAATATTTAAGTTTATGGCTTTATGCCTACACCTTCGCAAATTATTGATTTATTTGACAGTTATGGATCTCATTTCGAAAAGTGATGGGTGTTTTGTAGGTATGCTTTCTAGCATTGAACGACTATTGGAAATTGTGTCTTTGACATCATTTCAAATAGGAAGTACCTACATAAGAAGCGATTGAAAGTCACGTCTTCATGAGTCATCAGTTTGAAGTAAACTGAGCTGCAAGGTTGGCTGATGAGCAGTTTTATTATTTACATTTAAGTAATTTCCATTTGGACAAGGTTTCATATGTATGTAAAACTCTGACTGTTAGATATTTACTGTCACTATTGAAATTGCCTCGATATTTACCTATTGTAACCTACCTACTTAAACGACAAACTAAACCCATTTGAGATTTTGAATTTTACAAATTTAAACGCATTATAGGTAGGTATATTTAAATGTATATTTAACAGCTATGTTAACTGTACTACCAGTACACTAATTGTTAATAGTCATGTTGTTTACGGGCACTCTTTTTAAAGACTCTTTTAGTATTCTTTCCAAAATATTGCCTTGTTGTCACAGTAAACTGGCGCAATCGAAATCATTATCATCAATCAATCATCTGTCGTCACGCTTTACATAGGCGCTCTAAGTATATTTACCCCAAATAATGTATTTATTTATATAGGACAAGGAGGTAGATACCTGCATGTAATACCTATAACATTTACAAGCAGCCCGCTAGTAAGTTATGAATTACATCCGTCAGATTGACTGATCTTCCTCTCAAATCCACCCTGAGGCGGCTGGCGTTACCCTCGATATATGAAGGGCAGTATGCGATTTTTATTAGGGTACCGAATCAATAGCCGTCTTTACATCAACCCTCTTTAAAGATATTATGTAAGCTATAAATATTAAAGCGTCAAATTTAATCTACTGTGTGATTGAAAAACGACATGGGTCTATCCACCCGATGCAGTTAGTCACACTTAATAATAAACCTGATGCTAATAACAAAATTCGGTAATGAGCCAATAAATTTCACTTTCATTTTATTAAAATTGTTCAAGAGTTCTCGAAGCAAATTATAAAATCAAGTTATTAAAACTTAAGCAACTAAATCATTTTACCTACAAAGTTACAAGATAAAGAGTACTATCTTTACATTTTAAACATGCGAGTTCAAATACCTTGAACCAGTGTCAATACAACAGATTGCAGAAGTTCTTGAAGACACAATGAAGTCACAGAATTTTGGGGGTAGCAACACTTGATCACTTAGAAGAAGCACTATTTTCCAATTAAAAGTTCACATAAGTCACAAGTGGAAGCCGGGTGGCGAAAGCACAACGCGACGCGAACGTGCGCACTCGGCGAAGCACGCCGACCAACTGCAGCGGGCTCGTCGCCGACCCCCCGCTCGCGCCGTGCATCAGCCCCATGGGATCAGCTGATAATCCTCCTTACTTATTACCAGCTATGCGTGCCATTGTTACCTCCAACTTAGCGCTGCGTGCTACTTACCGTCTCTACAAGAAATTTATCACTGTTTCGCAACACCTGCCGCTAACTAGGTGCCATCTTTCATGTTAGTTCAGCGTGAAGATAATCCCCTCACGTTTTAATCTTGCTGCAGTAGTTACACGCAAGCTTCACCGTGATTCTACTACAGTCTATAGAGAATGCCATTTTCAATTCTCCTACTTTCATTACTCGTTCAAAGATTTGTAAGTTAGCTTTTAGTCTCAGGAGAGCCAAGTTTCAATTTCATTTTAAACGTAAAGGAAAGTTAAACAACGATTGTACGTTCTCAGTTTGTATAACATTTAGTAGCAGTCTACTAATTACCTTAGGCAAATACATTAGAGACTTTCGTCTTTCATTATCTAATGATTGTAGCAGACAGACATTTAACAAAATTAATTTTATTCCAAAGAACCGCACGTGTGGTAGGAGCGTATTATTACAACGATGAAAAGAAACAGACAAGGAACAAGAAAAGAATAATATGAAAAAAAAAAAAAAAACATTATTACGAGTCCTCCTTTCCTCATGAATGAAGGTTTACATAAGAGTTTGCGTTAACAAGCAACAAAAGGACTTTTTCTTTAACGAGTTCTCTCTGCACGGTGATGTACCTACAATTATTATTGTAGAAATTTATGGGCGATTGTCCGCGCGGCTGGAAGTGAAGCGGAGCGACAAGCGACGGCGGATTCTAAAATAGACGGTGTGACTGATACCGTGATAAAGTAAACAATGACTATCTGCCACGTCCACGTGAATCTAACATTCTTAATTAGCCTGTGAGATATTTTTATACATAATATTATGCTGTACTGTTTAGGTGCCTAGCTAGGCTCATCTGTTTTGGTTTTACAGCAAAATTATCCACCGAACAAACAGTTCAAGTATTTCTTACAAGACCAATTGCGTATTTTCCTCAGAAGGAGCCTTGACCTACTGTACATTTTCGCACTGATCATATTTCATGATTTGCTCGGCGATTACCATTTCGCATGAGCGAGAACCGTGACGTCACCTTTACATGTTGTTTCACGTCAGGAGACCTCACAATTCCACTTATTTCAGGTCGACGCGTCGTCTGGAATACCATTAATCACCTCACAGCTGCTGGGACCATCGCATGAAATATACGATGTCATTAGGATTCCCTTTAATTTCGGGTCTCTTATCTAAGGGAAGTATCTTTTGCTGTCAATTAGTTAAATCTTTTACACATTTTTATTAGTTGCTCAAATAGCATCTTAATTAGGCAGGGATTGAGATTATTGGAGACCAAAATCTTACTTAAGAAGTCGTAACCGCCCATCGTACGTAACCAATTCATTAAAATAAATAAAGTAAGAAAGGCGAGTTTGCGAATTGATGATTTGCCACCTTTTTCAGAATTTAAAACTACGAGGTGTTCAAGAGCCTTTTGTTTTAAGTTTCGAAACAGAAAGTTTCCCTTCTAAGATTAGACATTAAAGTTCACCTTACAACATAAAGTCTTGTTGTGTTCTTTTAATGTCCGTAAATAATAGGAAAAGCTGTTAATAACAATAGAGAAAACTGTTACGGTCATAGGACTTAACGATGTTATAAAGCCGAAAGCCCAAGAAAATGAGAAATAGTTTTCATGTATTTTCGCCAAGACTTATGATGGCGAAAATAAACAACGTGTAGGTACACTAAAGTTGATTTATGGGCATCGGCGTCTTCTTATAGAATTTTCTTGAAAAGGAAGTTAAGCGGAGTCACGCGACTGCGGGCGACCATCCACAGCCGACGCATGAACGAAAAAACCTCGCTAAAGATTTTTTCAACATAATAACAACGTGCTATATTATACGCATTAGAAAATGGGAAAGCCAAACGTCGCATTATACGTTTAAGCCCCGATTTGAATGTATTGCTGGGAAGATTATAAATGTATGAATGTAATAACGCAAATTTACCCTGTAAGTACATGGTAAGAAAAAGCTTTATGTGAAAAGAAGAAATATTAACTGTCAGAAAACTTGTTTAACGTACACAGGAGAGAACTATGTATTATTCGTAGCTCTGTGATTACTGAAAATAACAAACGGGCATCCGAGACGGCTTTGAAGTCAAATTATCAGGCGAGCCGAGGCGACGCGACGGAGCTTTTCATTATCAACTCGGAGATTTAGGCGACGCAAACAAGAAATATTGCATTTTGGATGATGAACTAATACGATTCCAACCATATATTAAAGTACCAGTTCAATATGAGATGATACCTGTCTTAAAAAAACAAACTTTGATACCATAAATAGAGAACGGTAAAGCAGGAGACAGTTTAACTACACACAAGAAGCTTATGACGAAATATTTTGTAATGAAAAATTTACCAACTACTTAAAAAGAAAGGGGACGAAATTATCATAGCCGTGTAACTTTTCTTACAAAGGTTTTCATAAACGTTAAGCCACAAAGGCAGGTTTTAATGTTTACAACTTTATTAGTGGGGTACAGCAGGTTGTGAATGTTGCGGTCAGAACTGAAATTACATCTCATTGTTTTGTTCACGCGTAATCTAATAGTGTTTGGTGGGAGCTGGTCGTGGTACGCTTAAAGACGAGGAATTATTATCACTGGAAAATATCTTGTATCTATTTCACCTATACATCACTGTCTGTCCTTTATTTTGTCTCGTGAATATCTTATGAATTAGATATCGCAGCAAAATCGTAGCATTTGGGAGTTTCTGCTGCCACGCCTATTGTTACACCTTAATAAGTTTGTTTTGTGAAATATTACGTGACTTGAGCTTGGGAATATATGAAAAAAATTTTATTAATATAGTATGTACGTATAGTATAGAGTATTTATTATGTTAACTTTAGTTTTACTGTTAGGTATTTATTTTTTGTTACACCATCCCGCATCCAAGTTTGTAAATGTTTATTTCCTTTTGCTGGTTGCCTGGAAGAAATTGCTCTAGAGCAATAAGGCCGCCCAAATTGTACTGTATTCATGTGTTATGTCTGATTGTTTAAATGTAGTTCTGTGCAATAAAGTATATTTGATTTGATTGAAAAAACAATCATCAGAGGTCATTTACAATTTAATTACATAACTATATCCAGCGTTGATAAAGCGGCGTTTATAATTATTACCTACTGCATAAATTCGGGTCGGTAGACTAATGAATATTTTCCTGTTAAGACTTTAAATTGCTATTTTCAACATTTTCCAATTAGACTCTTCCAGTCGTAAGTTTGTTTCGTAATCCGAGTCACATATGCATATTGTCTCTGCGCTAACCACAGAAATGAAATACAGCACTTGCGCAATGCTGGTATAAGACGGCATATCCCAAGTACCGTTTGACTCAGCAGGTGTGACTTTTAGATTACCGTTTCAAAATAGTAGGCTAAAGTACCGAATCCAATATTTAATTGATTATTTCAAATTCATTATTCCTACGATAGTTACGGAACCAACCAGTGTTTAATCGTAAATATTGGAACTTTAATCCGGGGAAAATTTTAAACAACTTACAACGCCAAAATTACGTTTGTAATGTTCTAAGTATACAATGACGACGACCGGTAAACGGTGAATTTCAAGACACGACTGAGAATCAGCGCTTCAAGTTTACCATTAAGATTCAATTACGGGGACTGCTTGACAGAACGTCGACCCAAGTAACAGAACCCGACGACCACTCCAACAATGAGATTCAATTTAATGAGGTTGACACACAGATGGTTGACGCCTCGGGTGTTCCAGCTTTACCATTGAGAAAAGTGGGGAAAAGAGGAGCGAATTTTTTAAATATCAAATGTGCAGACAGAAATGATGCTTGCAAACTACGGGGAACGCTTCAAAGCAGACGTCCCTTCACGTCTTTGAGATCAAAGCGAACGGACGAAAATTAGTCGGTTTTTTCTTTAATTCCGTTCGTGAGCTGTAAGTTTTGCCACGAAGTTTCTAGGAAAAAAACATTGAGGAACATACTTTATAAAATTAAATATACTACGAAACGGGAAATGGACAAAAGTCTTAACACAAAATGCTAGCTGTCAAATTAGGGGTTTAACTTTACGAGGAGAAAGTTTTCCAATCAAGTCGACAACCGAAGCGAAGGAAGCTACTTATCAATACTTTGTATCAATTTACGACAAAATATACGTAGGTGATAGTTACGTCATGTATAATGAATGTAAATAAACATGATAGGGTGTATAAGTAGGTACCTATTTCTTTCCAGAAGCACTAGTAAAAAAACCTTCAAAAATAAATGAATAATTTTGAATTGATAATGCGTTGTAGTAGATATTATTTCACGTTTAATATTCAAGTAGATACTGTTGTAATAACAGAAACTTCTTCCCCGCGAGGTAAATCAATACTCGTGCGGACGAAAGCGGACGACCCCAGCGCCTACAAAGTAAGAATAAACTGGGCCTTTCTAAATGTTGCCGGCTCATTTTAAATACGCAGATATGATTCGTCGAAACTCTGAACGGAAACACTGAAATCATAACCATTCGGTATGCAAATATATTTTCTGAGAGATTGGAATTACGTTTTAAGGAGCTAAGTGCTTGCAAGTAAAAAACACTAATAGAAGTCTAGAGTAAAAGAATATAGGGCCGACTCGCAGTCATAAATCGTCCCGCAAACAATTGTAGATGAAACACATTTTACCCAAACAATAGGTAAACAAGGGCCTCAACCGGCGACCCTTGACGGCACGTGATGAAACTCTTTGTATAAAGACATTTTATTTGTAACGCTCACAAATAACATGCCTGATAAAATAGAATTGTTACGGAAATTCTTGGTCGGGTGAAGTTAACCTGGCTCTTTAGGGAAATTTCACGATACAAACTATTCAGGTAGCTCATTCAATGACGGAGCACATTTCGACAAAACCACACCATTAGTTTGCCCACAACAGACTGTTTTCAAACGAAGTAGCTATTTTACATAGACAAATTACGAATTAGGTAAGTATGATGATTCATGAGTATTGGTCACAACAGTAATGAGATAAGGAAACACAATATTATGACATTTTCTTCATTTACGAATACAAAATACCTTCAAGTACTATTATCCCGGAATCACATTTCTTGAGACTAGTTGAGCAGATTACTATTTTAAGACAGTCTGCGGTTTAAACTTGTCGATACGATGTTGCTAAGCTTCCTTATGTATGCCGGCTAAGCGCAGCACTGCTTCGCGTTAAAGAAAACCTTTTATAGCGCGGATGCAAGAATCTAAAGTTATAAATTCGGTTAAATTAATAGCCTTGATGCATCACCACGAGATGCAGATAGCTGCAGGTCAACGTCTCGTCCAGAAATAGACCAGAAACCCCTGGCCCATGTCTCTCGTCAGCTGCACTTACCGATCCGTTTCAACATCTCGTTAATATGTCAACGAGGTTATCGATAACCATGGCCACCACCGCACAACTGTTTACATTCCGACGTGATTTTCAAAAGAATCTTATTACAGACACTACGCGACAATTAGTCTAAGATTTATTGTAAGCTAAGCTGAGCTTTGAAGGGCAACTCGATAAAACACAGGCACAGTTTTAAAATGGACTGGCCTTAATGGAACCGTTGCAGTAAAAGATATCCGTTGACCATAAATCACTGTATATAGGAAGATAGTGTAGAGCGGTCTGCTGTTAATTACTTGTTAATAATAACGAATTAGAACTATTTACTGCTAATTAATGCAGTCACGCTATTAACAGTTCACTAAGTAGAATCAAAACTTATGTCTGATGTGTTACCGCTCTTTGAGACAGATCCTGAAAACTAGTCATTAGTGTCACCACGACACTTCAGCAAATGAGCCGTAGGGTCATCATCCGTTTCATGTCGACCTATATATAGAACACATAAATAGGTATTAACAATCGCTTCGTCAATCTATTTGCCTTGTCAATCTCGTCGACATTCCTTTTCAGTGCCTTGTGGATGAAACAAAATGAATTCGTATTGTCGCAGGATATAATATAATAATGTTTATATTAGTGGGAAATTTTCCAGAAGACCGAAAAATGTTTGATAACAATTTGTTTGTTTGACTTTGCCAACAAAATGGATTTGTTTTGTAAACGTGAAAAAGATTAAAGGTAAAAAAGTCAATCAGAATAGTAGACAATGTAGTGACGGTTTGGATATATTATGTAAGAACCAAGACATTTTGTCTATGAAGTGAAATATAGGTAGGTACATTTTCAATTACCTAGAAAAATTAAATATATTCAAAGTTCGATTGATGTCTCTACCTATTTGCAGATTAAATGGGTTCAGTGAGGGAATGTCCCAAGGGGGATCGATGAGCTAGGACTATCATGCTGTGATTGGATAGCGACTGTTCAAATCGAGACAATGCTTGAATCAAGCCTCAATCCCTATGCGCAGTGGTGGAGCTCTCTTGTTATTGTCCGATTGCTTTAGTCTCAAGTTTTGAATTTCAAGCGGGGATTCAACAGACACAACTGCAAGATCCCAAGAGGATAGTTTCTGTAAACAAGTTTTAATGACAAAGAGAAAATTAAATGGAAAAGTCTAAGTCGGGTGGGATTTGAACCCATGGACAGGACATAGTCGTTCGCATGGACACACGGAAAACTTGCTTAATTTTATCTTTGTTTCCCTAAGCACGTGGTGGATGTTATAAATATAAAATCTATGAATGACTGTGGTTTTTTTATATTAAGAAGAGATCTTCGCTGTTGTTTGTAAGTAATTATGTAGAAATTTAATGACACATGCATCTAGCATGGGGCCATGACACATACACTTCTCATCAAAAAAATCGAAACACTTCCGTTTTCATTGTTTCTGTCCGAATTTAACACAAAAAAGAATTCATACGATGAAAAAAAATACATAAATGTATAGCTGGCAGTTTGGCCATTACAGTAATAAGCGAAAATTCTAAATTCAAAATTAGAATTTCATTTGTTTATCTTATAAACGAAATGAATCACTGTTTTGAGACAAATGTGTGTTTAGGGTTGGAGTACATTTAGCGTTTAAAAACTAAAAATTGGCGCCTATCCTTAAACTTTTTGTTTTTTATTTCAATACTGTGACTTTGGGACGTCTGAAAAAAGGTTTTTTTTCTAAAACGTATGGATACTTCGCCCACAGAAGCCGCCCAAGTTGTGGCATTGCTGGATTCTGGCCTTAGTCAGCGTGTTGTGGCTGCAAGACTGCATCTAAGCCTGTCATCTGTTCATAGAGTCTATAAACGTTATCGGGAGACTGGTTTGTTCACGCGCCGTTCAGGATCTGGCAGGAATCGGGTCACTTCTGAGCGAGATGATCGATTTATTGTAACAACTTCTTTAAGAAATCGACGCCTTAACGCTTTTCAACTGCAGCAGCGGCTTCGTGTTGTACGAAGGGTGGCTGTAAGTGACTCTACAATTAGAAGAAGGTTGAAGGATCGTGGACTGGTACCGCATAAGCCAGCAAATGGGCCGAAATTAACTGCAGACCATCGAAGAGCGCGCCTTAACTTTGCACGTGAGCACCTAAATTGGTCATACTACAGTGGAGCAAAGTTCTCTTTTCTGATGAGTGTAAAATTATGCTGTATGGTAACGACGGAAGGAACAAGGTCTACAGAAGAGACGGAGAACGCTATGCATAATGCTGCATTGAAGAAAAGGTCAGCTATGGTGGCGGTTCGTGGACGGTTTGGGGAGGAATCAGCGCCGACGGTAAGACAGAGCTTGCTTTCGTGTCTGGGCAACGTCTGCTTGCACTAAACTGTCATCGGTACGTCGAAGAGTGTCTCGAGCCTCATGTGATGCCCTATGCACATTTTATTGGCAACGGCTTCATATTCATGCACGACAATGCTAGGGCTCACACCGCGGGCGTCGTACGAGATTATCTTAACGAAGTCGATATCTCTATTATGGAATGGCCAGCAAGAAGCCCGGACATGAATCCCATTGAACATCTGTGGGATGAATTAAAGAGACGAATTCGAGCAAGAGATCCTGCCCCAGAAACACTTAGCCAGCTGCAAGATGCAATCCAAGAGGAATGGGACAATATACCACAGCATGTGATCGTGACTCTCATCCGATCGATGAAGAACCGTATGGAAGCAGTAATTAGAGCTCGGGGAGGGAATACAAGTTATTAAATAAACGTTTTTTAGCTTTTTTTTTCATTTACGTGTGTTGTTTTATCCATTTCCTTTATACTCCATACGGAATAAAAATGACTCATTTAACAAAATACGAAACCTATGAAAAATTCATTTAAATTTAGAACATTAACATTAAGATTTGATAAGCTCATATTACTCACTATTAAACGACATTTAACAATTATTCCTAAATGTACACATTTTTCTGATAATCCTGACAAAACGTAAACTTGCACGGTGTTTCGATTTTTTTGATGAGAAGTGTATTATTTGGTACCTACATTTCAGCGTTGTATTCGACACCGCAATCGAGATCTCATTACCGTTGCAGTGCACACACGTGGCAATAAATTAGCCTTATCTAGACAGTGTCTATATGGCTTCGATTCATCACTGTCACTGCGCTGAAGCGCAGCTCTGCATTAGCGAAAGTGAATTGATCCGAGAAACAATTATTTTAAAATGAATCACTTGTGAACACATGAGACCCGGAACTTTAAAGTTTGCATAGTTACGCAAACGCCCAACTTGGCGGTCGGTAATTATGCATAGTTTCGTGTAGAACTAGAATATTGAATATTTTGCTTCATCTTGCAAACATCGACAGAAAAGATTCGTTGGAAAATGTTCCATGTAAAACAAGGAACAAAGACCGAATCCTTTTGTCCATTCGACCATGAAAATCTACTGACGCGATAACATTGAAATATTATTTTCGGTATACATTGATGGGAACCCACATGTTGTGAGAGCTTGCACGAAATGTTTCTATATACTACAAATTTTTCCTAGGAGATTTTATGTAAGATTTCTACACTTATGACTTCATATGGAAATAATAATATACCAACTAAATAAGGAGAGTTTAATCCTCGTATATTACGTTTTCTCCATAAATTCCACACTCAAAACGAGCATAAAAGACGTCTAATGAAATTAGATTCGTTTTATGAAAACGGGACATGTTAAGTTCCAAACATTTCGACGCGTGCCTCAGGGCGTGGAGAGATAATAACAAGAACATTGCGGGATTAGGAGCTCGGCAACAATGGCTACGGAACACTGATATCCGATCCACCCGAACTTAGGTAATTGAGTGCTCATCCGAGTGGATCAGCGGGTATTCTCCCCTGCAAAGTGTTGCAATCAATGGTGGTTCTTTGGTATTCTCTAATGTCTTCAAACTTCGGAGCTACTTCGTTAGCCGATAGAACACTTTCTTATACTGAATGGATCTATACCCTTGAGTGTTACGTAACACTTCATGCAAAGTGCAAAGTTTCAGAAACACAGAATTATCGCAAGAGTCTGTCAAAGTTTGGTACCGGTTTAATTTAAAGTAGGTACACAGGTGCACAAAATTAAATTTCGTAAAGCTGCGCATAGAGTTTGCACTTTACGTTTGCACGTTAGCGCTTTATAATGTGAAGTATGTTGTTTATCCTGCATCTTGTATACCTACTTATAAAAGCAAGCTGCATAAATCTCAAGTTATATTTATACGTTTACTTTTTGTTTTTTATTAAAGTCTAACTTTCAGGGTCTACGCAGAAAAGTTTTAAACGTTTGTTAGTTGTGTTGAGGTTGTTTTATTAGTTCAGTGCCAGTATGTGCCGGGTGGCTGGGCGGTTGGTGGCCGGATCGCAACCCGAGACGTCCAGGCTGCGCAAAATAACGGTATTGTGCAAGTTTGAATGTGTTATTATTCTAACTTGCCGGCCTTTTCACATGCATCAAGCTGTGAAGTCGTGTCTACATTAGCGCCGGTGATTGCTTCATTCATTGTGACATTCAATATTAAATAATTCAGCTCTGCAGTTATTATTTGTTATTGCTTCCGGCCATAAAGACGGTTTTGCTTTGATACATGCAATATGTAAAATAGTAACATAAAATTTCACCGCAGCGCACGACCCCGCAGTATTCATAGGTTTGATTAATTCTTTTAGTTCAATTTCCAGAGATGTCGGAACTATGCAAAAGCAATAACTTCCCGGGCGTTACAAAACGAGCATTACGGAGTAGAGTTGTATGTATAAAAGTACTCCAAAAAATTTCATTTCCATCCGTTCGCTTCAAGCAAATTAAATTCTTTCCTTCCGCTGCTTGGAGCGAGTGTTGGAACACAATGTGTGGGAAATCGTCACGTGACTTTAAAGTAAAATGTGTAATTCCGTGTAGGGTGGCGATACGCGGCACGTTCAAGCCGAGCCATTCACAGCCGGTTATTGTATGCAAATGATGGCGGGACATTTTTCAAGCCACACTGACAATGGCAGGCTAGACAGTGAACAGTCGCGGGATTCATTAAGAAATGCAATTGCTGATTATACGTCGTTTGGTGATTTGTTGTCTGTGTTACAGACAGGGTACTTTAGGGCCTAGAAGGGAGATTTACGTAAACGCTTTTCCTGAAAAGCTAAGGAGCTATATCGGCCATAATCTTATTATCAGTTCCAGAATGTTATTCATTTATATGAATAATATTTCACTTTTTCTTTATCTTATCGTGTGGGTGATGAGGTGGTATACCTGTCATTTTATTATCCGCCATCCGGAAAGGGACGGGTAATCGAAAAGAGGAAGCTAATCTAGCGGTTCGAAGGATGAAATCCCTCCCTGCGTGGTGTCGTCCGATGGTGGAAACGTGCAGCTGGAATCAGTTTGTGCAATTCCAGAGCACACTTACCGAAATGCAATCCGAATAGTATGGGTTATGAAGTGGATTACCAACCTCATCAACCCTGGTGTCGGGGTTATTATTGAGCCGCCAAAGGCCCCCTGACATGGCTCATGTAACGACTACATACTTACATCAGTAAGTAGTAACCGGGACCAACAGCTTAACGTGCCTTCAGAAGCACAGATCACCTTACTGTCGGACAACCAGGTGATCAGCCTGTAATGTCTTAACCAAACTAGGGATCACAAAGTGATTTTACTAACAATACCTCAGTGTTATAATTGCCTTTAAACTTCTTCATTCTAGATCAAAATAATTATATAATTATGTATAGAAGGCAAACGAAGTAGGTACGGCGACAAAGACTAATTCTGAATAATTTATTAAATAATATGAAAATAATTGCTTTGCTGAAGATATTTATGACGTAAATATATTTCAAATATTTAAATCCACTTTGTCACTCCATGTCTTAATACGATAATCATGTTATTAAGTCTGTAGGAGCCAAAAACAAAAAAAGTATAAGCTGAATAAGTTATTTTGACCGACTTCAAAAAGAGGTTATCAATTGCATTTGCGCTCGCTTCAGAATTTGGATTCTAACTATATTTCATTTCTTACTTTTTATTTGACATTTAAGTCGGTTTATTGTCGCTTCAATTAGGTATCTTGTTTTTATTGGTGTTTGTAATGTAAGATTAACACAATAATTTGATACCAGTAAAGATTTATTTAAGTAGGTATAAATTATCGTCACATACGACGGGCCTTTAGCGGCTAAATTAATCTTGACACTAAAGCTGGTGATGAACACACGATAGAAGAAGAATATACATGATGCTATTAACCTTGTCTAGCCATGCCTAGTATGATAGACAACATGGAACATTATACTTACATATTTTGATTCCCCTTTCAAATTTTTTTCGACAGCTTTCAATCTCACTGAAATACCGGAGCATGAATTGTACCTACTTAACTTGAATTACCACAGTAATTCCAAAGAGTTTTAAGTAATAAATTACATTATTATAATCAGGATACTTTGTCATTGTCAGGGGTTCGACCGGAGGAGCAAATAGCGCCGATCAAAGTTGGGCGGAGGGAAGAAGACAAAGGAGCGTTGATGAGGCTGTGGGCTTGCAATCAGCGCGACCCAGATACTTCTTAACTTGCAGTCTTTTCTCAGGATTTACACGTTGGGTGATTAGGTGAATCGTAGAGTACTTATCGTTTTATACGGATCTCGCTCGGAATAATTTTCTGAATAGGTAAATTAATAATACATATATATTTTTTTAAATTAAGTAGATTTCAGATAATCGGAAAATGTGTTTATATTTAGGTAAGTTATATTGTTTTTTTTTTTAATTAAGATGGGTTTGCTCTTGACTTCCACGAGGAGAAGAAGAGATCGACGTTGGAACGAGCTTACCTAGAAAATGCCTATTCACCCGTGATTTAAAAGACCCCAGGTTATAAGATACAGGAAACACCAACGCCGGCAGCCCATTCCATTCCTTGGCTGTGCGCATTATGAAAGATGAAGCGAAGCGCTTGGTGCGGATTAGTGGTATGTCAACCAAGTAAGGATGGTAATTGTCCCGGATATATTTTTACATCTTCCATTAAACTATTATAATTTCCCTCAACAACTAAATATAGGAAGAACAGATTCCTTATCCTGATTTGAAATACTAGTTTAAACATCAATTGTTTGCTAAATCTGAAAACTTCAGTAACCAATAACTAACTAGTTAAAACCGTGTTAGTAGATGCATTTGTAGCCCCGAAAACATTTATTTAAGTTTCCAAATAAATAATAAACTTCAATATATTTTTGAAAATAACTGCAGTTTCTTCTAAAATGTAACTATAGCACAAGAGTCATGAGGCCATCGATCGTTCAGCTGACCAGGAAAACGCTAAGTCTCAAATTAGTTCGCGAGTTAGCTTCAGTTTATAACAGTCCATCAATTGAAAAGTTGGTCGGAGAGTCTGACTCAAATTGGTCGCTGACCGCTTTAGGTTGAACTTTACTGTCTTGTTTTTGTCTGGTCATTCAAGACTAGTTGGGTGGAAAATATCAGAAAATGTGTGCTGATAAATGATGCTAGCGTGACTAATTGTTCCCATAAGTACACATTGTTTAGTAGTGCTAGGTTAGTGGATTTGGGGTTTAGTTGGTGGATTTCTTGTCGTGTTGCGTGATCAAAGCAGCTGATTGGTTCTCTTATATCTTTCACCTGTAACTCATGTGAGAGAGTTTGGCATATTTTAACAATAGGAGCGGATCTTACATTGATGCCTATTCTTACGGACATAACCCTATTTTAGTTTAACAGCTTTAGACTAATGTTGTCCTTCACTTGCATTAAGTACAAGAAAGAGACCTAGTTATAGTCCTGTCAAAGTAAGACAAAATTAAGGTGGTGGTTATCCAAATCGGCAGCATTATCTATGGTTATAGAACCCGTAAACTGTTGCAATGGTATTTATTACCTCAGGCGAGTACCTGTGAAAACATCTTTCATTATATCTAACATCTAACTTAACATTCGTGTAGGCGAAGCATAATTAAATGTCTTGCTACTCCTACCTCTTACCGTTAGATTCCCTAAAGCCCAGCATAGCCATTAAAGAGTAGAGCATTAGTAACTCTGTGCCAGATCAAGACAGCTAACAATTAAAACTTTGCGGGTATGTAAATTAGTGTAGTGTAACAATGATTAGTATAATTACCATTATCTGTGGACGTTCGGAACTTACGTATTACGTCTGAGATGAGCGGAGAGCAGTCATTAGTCACATCTAAGTGGGGTAATACTGAAACATCGCGCCCGCATCGCGGCGGTATAATTAGTTCGACCGTTAGCTTTGTATTCGGTCGGTTAGTAGTTGGATTGGATACTTATATTACAACGCTCACATTCTCTTGTTCACAAATTCTGCTTAATTGTATAATAGGATCAGATTCTAATCGCTTGAAATTCTTGCATGTTTTAGATGTCGCAATAAAGTAGAGCAACATAACCAATAACCATAACGATAGTCTATGTCTTTGCTATGCCCCACCAGCATATCTACACTGAATCGCCAAGCCGCTCTACGGGTCGGGGGTAAATTTATTTGTTTCTCCAGATACCTACGCATTCAAAGCAATATATTATGTTTATGATCTATACATAAATCCGGAAACGAATTCAAAGTTATAAGTCCACCGGGATTCCCTAGATTCTAGCGTCTCCCTGGCGGCAGACGACCTATCTCTGAACCACTCGTACTCTTCAGACCTATTTAGCTAAAAGTTGAATGTAAAAATGCCATAATTCCATTCAAGCAACAGGACCAAATACGCTTAATCCATTCACAAATCGCGGATTAAACTTGGCCTCTACCTTGGTTTGCGTACTACTCGATGTGAACGACCTCTGATCAAATTGATTACCCGATGATGTTATGATTAACTCACGCGCAGTCGATGGCCAATGCTCTGCAATTGCTTTAATTACCACTCGCCGACGCATTCTACTACCCATTAGTAGCCAACGTTTGCAGGATTAGAAAACCGACGACAATTACTTGATGTTTGTTGTCGGTTTGATGAAAAGGCAGGGAGACGTCGATTGTAATAAGGAATAATAAACCACGGACGTCTTTAAGAATTATAAGAATATTTCAAAAATTAACGAGCGTGTATAAAGTAATAAAAATAAATAATGGAAAAACCAGTCTATAGATACTATAAATAGGTACCTAAGTACTTTTTTTAATGACACCGAAACAATGCTTTTTTGCAACAAATTGTAGTTACAATGTTACTAATAATCTATCGGTTAAAGACTTCTCGATTTCACGATAATCGCTACTGAATTAGACATTATATGTTTATTAACAGAACCCTCTATGATTAAAAAAGCCGCGTGCGTGTTTTGATTACGATTATCGCGTGTGTGTAGGCATCAGTTCTGATCGATCACATTTCACGAGATGTCAAAGCTAGTGCGTCGCATTCATTCGCGCCGTGTACCGTAGCGTGCGCATGAGTGCGCAAACCCGCATTAGCGCATCAAAGCCGCTCGAAATAAACTCTGAGTCAGTCAGTAGCCAACCCGCAGGAGCCGTTGTGTGCCGTTTTACTCTGTTTATAAATGAAACGCAATGTGCACCTAAATTTGACGCTTAGTCACTCACAACTTAAGCAAATTAATTGCTCATCCAATAACCAGAAGCTGCTTTTTATTCGACGCGTGATCTGAGTCAGGAACACAATACCAAGTAGTTATAGCATCGTTTGTATGTAATCGTTAGTCTACAGAGATAGTGAAGTAGCACTAGATTGTCCTTATTTGGTCCTCAAGCGGCCGCTGACGCCGCCGACACCTAAAATGGAAGCAAGAGCACGCTCTTAACGAGCAAGCGGCGAGCTATAAGGACTCAACCATTTACTGGATAAAAACACACCACTCCCATACTACCATCTTACTCTCTCCTGTTTCAAAAGAAAGGGAACGCATCACTCGATGCGTTTATTAGTCCAGATCGGTGTACTAGCAGTCGAGATAAGTGAAGTTTACGATTAGGTTAGTTAAATTTGAATAGTCGGTTTTATCTAGTGATCAAAGTAATACCCGTGGAGTGTCGTTAAATTGATTTTTACGTGAGAGTTTCGAGTGGTGGTATGTGAAGTTACTGCCGCGGGCTGAAATATTGTTACACGTAAAATAAACTTTATAGGCTTTCGATGTCGAGGAAAATTAATGTTGGATAGCTGGATACATACTTCGAGTTGTATTGTTTTTAAATACGTTCATTGCGTTAAGTGGTAGGATTGCTTAGTTAGAAGGAAAGGTTTTTTGTTTGTTAATGAAGACGGCAGGCCATATTTTAATGGTAATATGTGCAGTCGTTGGTTTATCAGACTTGTTTATAGCGAAGTGGCACGCACTGCCCTTATCTGGCTGGCGAGTGGGGTCGCAGCTCACCCGTCGGCCTGCGTATCAATGTCAAGTCTCCAGAGTCCTTCGTGCTCGAACACCTTATCTTGTTTTGATTCTATAAGCAACTACACTGTCTATAAGCGCTACAATGTTTATCTACAAAAGCAAACGTTCTCTTCAAAGCTGAAAGTTTTTAAAAGAAAATTTGTGTTCTAGATTTTCCGAAGTTTCGGTCCGATAAGAATGTAAGATGTCTTTGGAAACATTTTTATGAGAAATATTTTTTGCGTACTTCGTCAAAGAGTTGCCATGTCTATTCAAAATTGTTGCCGATTCGGCAACCATCTTGATTTGACAGGACTAAAATTAGCTCTATCTCTTTCTTGCACTTATTTTGTGTGAAGGACGGCACGAATTTAAGAGCTGTCAAACGTTAAGTTTGTGTCCGTCTGTACCATTGTCTATTTTTATCCTTTGATATTGAACTTTATGAATAAATTAGAAGCTTTTTGAATATGTTTTATCTAAGTATCCGATTACTAATAATATTTGATTCAAGTATTACTTATGCTGTGATGTCGGTTGCTTTCCGGTGGCGAGCGAGACGTTGATCGATTGACATTATTGGACCGAGCTTGCAGACAGGCGCGTGCGCTTCCGGCGCCGACATGGCAGCGGCTGTTGTTTGCAGAGGCTGGATACCGCGAAATATTATCCTTACTATCTTAACTACCCAGTTGTATTTTTTATTTTTGTGTTTTATCCTCACCAGTCACTGTCGTACTTAGATACAATGCTCCATACCCTATGTATGTATCTATGCCCAGTAGTGGGACGTAGGTTTATCTAAGCATTTGCATCTAAATAAACGAAATGTATGATAAAGAAACACGATTTACTTTCACTTTTGTGTTTACGTAATTCATACAAGTTTATTCATAAGGGATTTATTAAAAAAACATTTACCTTAAAAGTAAAAAGCGGAACACAGATGTAGGTTTGTACCTAAGTACATTAAACGCTGTGTAATGTATATGGAAATGTCATTAGGAAATGAATATGCATATTAAGTAAAATGTTCTCAAGATGTCGATATTGTCGATTCATAATAAAAAAGGTTCTGTTCACTTAATCAACAATTTAATTAATCAACATTGCTCCTATGTTAAATCGACAGACAATTTTCTGTTCTAATGATTCAAAATTGTAATTTTCTCGGTTTTCTTTTTGTCAAAGACGGGGGCAATTTGGTTAAGTTCCTCTTCTGACTTGTTAAGCAGGGAAATTCCAAAAATTGAGGCATCAAGGAAATTCTCTTTTCACCGTCCATTAGATACGGGCGAACCCGCGGCGGGGGCGCGTGGCGTGGAGGGCAAAGGCAAAAGGCAACTTCGCATCAGTTCACAACTGCCAGGTAAATTGTACTTTAAATCACGTAAGCTCTGTTAAAGAGTTGTTCCAATGTTTTCCAACAAAATTATAGGTATCGAGTTCCCAGTTTCGGATTAAAACTTGTTAAAGTATTACGTGGCTCGAGCGGAAGAAATCCCTTGTTTTTGCTGTAGTGGTTTTGTAAATTATTCTGTATGACATGATCTCCGGTTTTACGTATTCAGGACGACGGGTTCAATATCCGCTAAGTAATAGTACACGTCCGACTGCAACTTACAGGATCAACGCAAAACGTTCGAGCGAGTCTGTGCCGTCGCATTGGCTTAGCGGGATTTAGGCATTATATCCTCACCGGTTACTTTAAGCAGACTAGACTACACATCACTCATCACTATCAGCCCATTAACGTTCCCACTGCTGGGGCACGGGCCTTCCCTATGGATGGATAGGGAGATCGGGCCTTAAACCACCACGCGGGCCCAATGCGGATTTGTGGTTATTAACGACTGCTAATGCAGCCGGGACCAACGGCTTAACGTGCCTTCCGAAGCACGGAGGAGCTCGAGATGAAAACATTTTTTTTGTGGTCACCCATCCTATGACCGGCCTTTGCGAAAGTTGCTTAACTTCAACAATCGCAGACCGAGCGCGTTTACCGCTGCGCCACCGAGCTCCTCAGACGCCCAATATTTAAAAAAATATGGATAATCACTTTAACAGAGCTGTGATTAAAACGGAGATGTGGAGCAGAGACATTAAATTACTACTCCCGTCTCAAGAATCTTATCCTGTTAGCGATATGCGAGCAGAAGGCATCGTAGCGTTTAATTTCACTGTACAAAGGCAATTTTATTAAGTTATGTAACACGTTAATAGAGACGAGTGTCGAGAACGTAGACGTAAACGCGCTGGATGCCGTCTGAATATCATTTTCACTTGTCAAGAAATATGTGGGATTCCTGGAAATACTCCGCCAAGAACGCTTCTGAAAAATTATTCGCCTAAAGTTGTACAAACGTCTCCAACGTGAGAATGTTTACAATAAAGTACTTTCTTTCAGGCTCATCAATCTAGCTTGATGTAGGTATAAATAAACAAAGTATCTAGATGTAGGTAACTATGTAAAATATTTACGCTTTAATGAATTAGGTTGCCGTAGCACGACCTGTATTTGATATAAATTCTCCGTGAGCCCCGGTCCCCGGAATATTCGCCTGCGAAGACACGGGAGCATCGCCAACATGCCAGGCCCCGGTAAACAATGTTCACGTTAATAGACTTTCTAAACAGGATAAATACTGACAACATAAACAAATATTATGCGGAAAGGAATATTAATTAAAAGAATTTAAAACCTTTTGCCTCGCAATTAACCTTATCGCAATTCCTTTGGCCCACGTAGGTTAGGTTAGATACACCGTAATTGGTATCGAAAGCTAAAGAAAATATCTCCACGGGGTAGGAAAATACTATTTCTCAAGGAAGCTCTTCAATTGCATTTCTCATTACATTGTGAATGCTCCTAAAATTCTATCTACCCACGTTTAAAGCTCCGCTAAGTATAATGAATTCCCAAGACGGTTACGTCTGAACTATTCCCCATGAGTCGGAATGTTTGTACGTATTACTTTGGTGAAAGCCTAATATGGGGCGCTTTCCGGAGACGAAGCTCGCTCGCCCGGGGCGCTATCGAAGTAGCGCCCTGGGGCCTATAAACTCAGCGGGGGCCTCAATCAGCTCCATGGTCTTCTATCCACACATTCGAACCCCCTAACCGACGAAAGTGAATATCACAGGTTTCTAGAACTATTTTCTATACAATCCAAGAACGTTCTGCTTATTAGCACAGTGATACTTATTCGGCTTCTCAAACCTACTGTGTAGCGCTACATCATGTTATATTGATTAAGATCCGCGGCCCTTGGTCACCTAGCTACGTTCCTGGTTAGAGAAGGAGGTGTGAATTATTAACGAGTGTCTTGAGACCAAGATCCTATTGATACATAATTAAATGCCACTGCTCTACGTAGATTTTGGAGGTTAAAAGCAACCGGGAGGCGTCGAAATCAACAGACAAATATACACTGTTTGGGTTCCGTTTAGTTTGATATCTATATGTAATCAATCAGTAACGGATTTTATTTTCCTTTTTTCCTGGATATAATTTATCCTCAATAATAATGGGATCTTCCTTATTTTTCTTGTTATAATAAATAAGTAGTTATTTGTTGAGGTACTGTTTATTATATATGTCTCAGCTCGTCACAGATAGTATTGATCGTGTTCCTAAATGTGCGTTTATTGACAGATTTTATTATCAGCGCGACATTTTTCGTCAAACAAAGATACTCATTAGTAACGTGTTAAAAAAGAAAAAAGATCTGTTTCTTGAAAATTAGTTGTCTAATTTAAATATTCTTACCTCTTAGTAAAAAAATTGTAGATAATTGACCTGTAACAATAGAAAAACATTTTTTTATAAGCAACCATCGATTAGTCGAAGCAATGACACAGACGATGTCACATCGCAATGTCACAACAACTTTACCTATATTGTATGTTAATTGTATAGTAATCGAATGATCTCAAAACAAAACTTACGGCACAAACGACCATTGTTTTCAAATATAAGTATACTAGTTATGTAGATTATAAGGATAGGAAATACAAACTGTTATCTCTGTGAACATGACAAATACACACACATGAAAGTAAGAAGCATGATCCACTAAGGTAATCCCTTAGGTGTGTTACATGAAATCCTAAAATCCCAGTTACATAAACTCTGCAACACGTAAGATCACACACAGTGATAAGACCTCCGACAAGACAAACTGCCTACACACGGAATAACTCTGGATCGAGACACAAAATGTAAGTGTAATAACAATTCTCTCAGTATCGTGTCGTGGTTTAAATTATTATCGGACTAGAATCGGAAACCGCATAATTAAATTAATATTTCACACGCTAATAGTCATTTGGTAATTGATAATTAATTTCATTCATATCGTGGTTAATACAGCGCCGCGAAATAATTCGAATTTCCCAACTGGTTTCCGGGCCGGCGAATTCGGACAGTTTTAATCAAACGCCTGGGAATTTCATTAATGCTGCGGTAAGTTATCGGCAACATTTGTTTAGCAGTAAACGGTAACTGGTAACATCTAGCAAGATTGATGAGCAAACAAATCTTGAAGGTAAAATAAATGCCTGTTCACCAATATTGAAGTAAATAAATTTACATGACAGAAAATGTACTACCTACTTCATTATTTAGTATGTTATACTTCTTCATCCTTTGGTTTTCATAGTCTTTGGAGTTTGCCTTGCCATTATTACATTGTATTATTTGGAGTATGTTATTATATACCATTATGGATATAAACGCGGAATCATTAAAGTCGAAAGGGAAACATTATTAGGTATGTAAAAATAGGCGAAATGTTTCCTTTATTTTAGTAAAAGGAAAAATATGAAAAATGTCGCAACAGGATGCAAGTTTTTTCTTGGAAAAGTAATTCGTCGTAATCATTTTAGTGACGAGCGGGCGGCATAACTCAAAGAGCAGGGAATGTTAACCCTATAGCTACCCAGTATAGCGTTAACCCATTATGATACAGGGAAGACCTTCGGCATTCACGTTTGACCCACGCACGCTCATCGACCGGCCAATAAAAGTTATATTGGATCGACACCGAGAATAGAATCATGACAAAGTAGGTTAGTACTATAGCGCGAAAATAAAAGCCGTATCTAACAACCATGAACACAGCTTTAGGGCATTAGTTTAATTGCGATAACTGAAGTAGTGAACAAATAAACACCACTGGAGATTTAAGACGGATTCAAAAGAAACAAACACAAAGAGCTTTCAAAAATGTTTTCCTTTTCCTCATATCAGGCGAGTGCTCGAGGTGCGAAGTTAAAAGTGCTCGCTGAGGAGTTATGATTATAAATGATGCAGAGGGTCGAGAGAACACATTTTAGTACGTCCCGGGATGAAAATGGAAGAGTTCACGAGGGTAGATCCACCCCGAATAATCTTACATATTACGCAATGTTCAGCTGAATATTTGATCGAGTATTCGTGAGCTGAATAACTGCCACTTGGCAACGTTTATTACCTATTCTCCAATATCTCTACTTAATGGTAGGGCCTTCGAACGTAGAGTAGCATTAACACAGTTTAAAGTTGAATATGATCATTGAAGTTAGAGATAAGCTTTGAACGGGTGGGGCCGGCTTTGATCTCCATCGGGATAAGAGGCCGGCGCTCATAATTGCGTCCCTCATTAAGCGGGTGTCCCGGTTTGCGAAATTAGATATTTCTTATGGCAAATTCCAACGTGGATGTGACTTGACCAGAAACGAGTCGAGACATCTTTCATTTAACCCTTTTTGGTGTCCTCATACTTTCATTTCCAATCAATCCGCGCAACATTTATTCGAGTAAAACCGGATTAATGTCGTCACTTAACTGTTTAGTAAGTGATAAAAAGCCGCCTAATTGCTTTTGAATAAATCCTGATCCTAATCCGTGTGACACTTCAGTAATTAATCGACTAAAGTACATAAAGAAACAAATGAAGTTAAGCTTGACACGCTATGTTATACGATCCGTTTGAAGGACTCTCCACGAGTCTTCAATGTTGAATTCTGTGCGTTCTTTAGAAGCCCGATATTTTCGGTTAGGTTTCTTTTCATTAGACAAGCTCGTTACACTGACTGACTGTTTTTATAATATGATCGACACATCCTGTCACATGTTTCTAATGATAGATGGTCTCGAAACTAGGTCTTTGCCTTTGTTTGGTTTCGTCGAAGCGTTGATGAGATTGCTATCTATATCTTTGCAGCTATCTAGTGTATGTAGGGCAGAGCGCGGCGTTGTTTGCGCACGCGACGGCGAAATTAACTTTATGAATCTCCACCGCGGCAACGATAAGGATCTTGACATAATAAGTGTAGGGGAGCCGCCCATGGTGTTTGGCTTCAGTAAGTTACGTGTTAGCAACAAATGCTCGAATTAGTTTCAGCCCCGCTTTACATTGCGTGATAACTTAAGTCACTGTTGGATTATAACTGGCATCCGTTTAATCCTTGCTCTTCGCTCAGTTATTTAGTTGATAACCGTAGATTAAGAAGTTCAGAATTTGTAGATTGATAAAAGTTACTAGCTTTCCAAAACTTTGTTATTTTAGACATAAGAAAACTCGTGGATTGACACAAAAGTAAGTAAGTACAGTAATTAATTTAGTAGCATTTATCAATATTCTATGTCTCATATATGTTTAATTAAAAACCGTATAGAATACCGTTTGCGCTGCAAAAAAAACCTGAATCAGAATGAACGCGCGTTCTATTGTAATATGTAATCCGTGTTGAGCTCCGTCACGTATCACGTAAGGTGAGGTTCGCATGTCGACTAATCAAAAAAGTTTCCTTCGAGTGTTCTATTCGCAGCGATTTCAGCTTCTATCGGCATCCATATACCGTGGGCGTGAACTAATATAATACGTCAAATCGTCTTGTAGTTTGAAGCCAGTTACTTAATTTAGTACCTAACATAAGTTCACAATTATATCCCAACTGAGTCAAAGGTACATCCATCGCAAGATGAACTAAGTACCCACACCACACCGTGCTTTCTATTAGACCAACGTGATAGGTGGTGGTAAAGTAGGTAAGTGGGTAGTTTCTGTAGTGCCTATAGGTAAAAATCCTCCACATGTATGAAATTTCAGAGACTTTACTTTTTAAGATGGAGTCAACAGACTAGTAGTACCTATGTGAATGAGAAGTAAAACAACCTTTTCGAAACTATATACCTAAAACTGATGATTGTACTAATTCTATTTCTCTTTTGTTTTGTATTTTGTTTTTTCCTGTTTGTGCAATAAAGTATTTGTTATGTTATGTTACGTTATGATAATGACGATCTTTAAGAACCAAAAACAAGTAAGAAATCTTTATGCATCACAGGTCCTCGTACAACCAGCAGTATTTTATTTCCACAAAAGGCAAAAGGCGTCTCTGAGCTTAAATTGGTTGCGTGCGCTCTTAAACATTGGCCATATGGCACTATAGTTAAGAGCAATTTAAATTCTGAACATACATTCTTTGATATGAATTCGTTTTATAGGTACCTACTTGGACTGAACATCAATCAAGGAGTGACAAGTCAATGGACACTAATAAAACTGTTAATATGGTGGTAAACTTATGGTAGCGCCAATCACCCACTGACTCACGAACAGTGCGTGTGGCCTCAAATGTTTGTTAAGAGCTTTAAAACTACACAATCGCGTAAAAGCCACAGCTGTATCCTTTACAAATATTTTCCGACCATATATCATTACAAATACGCAAAACGGGTTGAATATATTACGTTGAAAAATATTATCGGCTTCACCCGAAAATAAAACTAACCTATATTCAAGAGCGATTCTTCAAAAGTCTGACATTACGTTTATTACACTTGGCTTAGATACATTGGGAACAGATGGCTGCCATATTATTGTATTAGCCGAATGTTTTATTTGTGAGAAAAAAATAAATAAAATAAAAACTGAGCGCTTCTGGTGATGAATGAATGATCTAATTTTATCTACTAATTAAAAAGTCAAGTTGAAATCGCCTCTACGCTATTTCTTTAGCTTCGAATACTTGTACCTATACGATACTAAATAAACGGTTTCTGTTTGTGTTGAACAATCTCTGACAGTAACAATAAGTTGGTGACGGACTAAAAGAGGTACCAAGTGTCAAACACACATGAGTGAAGTTAATTAAGAAAAGGAAATAAGTAACGACAGTGACAAATCAAGAGTTAAGCCAGACAACCCATTTATATTATTAAAACCTTTATACACATGAAAGATAAAACACTAAGAAATAAGAAACGAATTGTCGAAAATGTAGTGTTATCTGAATTATTAGGTAAGTTTACATGATTTAACAGACCTAACAGAGCGGAGAAATATCAAAGAGAATAAAAACAAATTGAAGGAGAGAATGCTGCCTCGGTCGCGGTACTAAAATTCTCGTCATGAAACTTAAATGATGAGAGCGATTCAAGTCTAGTCACTGTATGTAATGAAATTAATTGTTTGCGCACATATTTGGGACGGAATTGGCGCCTGCTTTATTTGCATGCTGAATTTATAAAGCCTTCCACCTCGGGTTCCATACGAAATGATTTCGAATGACAGACGCATACGTTGTCGGAGCTTACGACTAAAAATGCAAGAATTAATTTGCTCATTGTATTGCGAGTGGCTGTTCTGACAGGATACAAGCGCCTGGTGACGAATAATTCTCGAATGCTGATTTCCGAAGCGATTTAATATTGCTAATGTGACCGTTTCCTTTAAGAAATTACTTCCTTCCTAGACGAGATTTGGATTTTACTAATTCTGCAAACGATTTTTAAATAAAGATTTACCGTTACTTCGTCAAGTTGACCATCATCATATACCGTTTTCACAGGGTCCGCTTGCTTAACCATTTGACAGGTCCGGTTTTTTATAGAAGCAACTGCCTGTCTGCCTTCCAACCGCTACCCGCCAAAAAATAACCACGCCAACAAGAGTCACATTCCTCCGAATCGCATTGGGAGTATGGGTTTCTTCACGATTGTTTCCTGCACCGCTGAGCACGTGATAATCATTTATGATCCAAACACGAATTGGAAAATCAATGGTTTAGAGGCCCATGCTGAGATGCGAACTTCCGAACTGGGCTAAGACGGCACCAGATGCTAGTCAAGACACAAAATGTGTACTTGTACTTAGTCCAAGTGATCCCATCGTAGAAGTATCGAAAGAAGTCTTTCGGTGTTTAACTAAAATATTATTTGTTTATGCCCACTTGGTTTTAGAGAACTTAGCTTGTTGATTGATCTTGTTGTATTCAATGGAAATGTAGCAATTTAGCAACACGGTTGCACATTGCCTGGTGAACGTCATCCAGTTTGCCCACGTCATTGCAATGTGGGATAACTTCAGTTATTTTGTATATTTTAGTAATAACAAATTGTTTGTAATGTCTTGAGGTTTATCGATAATGGTTATTTTATAGAACAGACACATGCTATTTTGAATAGGTGTCTAAGAGTGATTGGTTGCTGTACCTAATCAATTTTAATCTGTAATCAATTTCTTATTTAAGGACAACCTCTCTACAACGGTCTTCAGGAGACTGTTGTTATATGTAAATTATAATGTTTTTGAGTAAACATGCCTCGAAAGACGCATTACTGTATTCAAACAATTATTCTGTCAGACATTTGGATGTTCTAGGAAAGCTAGCTACAGAAATACTGGATTACTAGCATTACACTCCACGCCGACCCGCAATAAATTTGTTCAAATGGGAGTGTGTGAGAGGAAGGAAACTGAGAAATGTACTCTGAGAACTACAGATTCTTACAAAAATTGTACTATACTAATTGCTCATGTTTCGTAGCTAAGTACTAACACACCCCAGATACACCTTCAAAAAAAAAACATTCTTATCGTGTGCTGCCTAACGCGAATATGCGAGTGAACAGTTTTCGGGTTTTACTCCTTGCTACTTAGGCTTGCGTTTAAGGCTAAAGTATCACCCATAGGGGGTGAGGTGAGGTCGGAGCCTGATACGAATTGGTGCGGGGGGAGATGTAGTATTCTATACGTAATTATATAATATATTATTCATTATTCTCAGGTAAGGGGTAACACTCATGCGATGCGGCGTCGAAATATGAATCTCGATATTATATGTTGGCTGGTCTACATGTGGTTAAGGCGATAGGTGCGGTAAAAGGTATAACAGTTGCAGTGCTGTTACAGCAATAAAGTGTATCTATATTACTTAAAAGTGACTTTCAGGAAGTCACCAGATAAGTAGCAAACAAAGTAAATATATAACTTAATCTATAAGATGCAGCTTCAAATATTATAAATAAAGAACAATCGTATTAATTTTATGGGGTTATTGAATTCCTATTGACACCTTCCAAGCTGCAGTAGTTACGAAGTCACAAACCTCTATTTCCTGTCGTGTAGCATATGGGTATCGATGTAACGAGTAACGGCTACATTGCTTTTACTATCTAAATGGAAACATGCTATTGATTTCACACGTGCCTGGTTAACACGTATTTTATTATATTGGCCCAGATCCAGCTCAGCTGTTACTATGATGAAATGTAATCATCAAATTATATTGTTGATATAACCCTGATTTAACTATATTCTGTTAATTTAAACATATATTAAAATAGCCCTGTTAAATGCTAATAAAGATTCATCATTTTGAATTTTGGAACCGTTAGTGAAACATCTCGGAATTTTAATAAGTGAAATATGATTATTTGTTATCTGCCTTGTTGATTTATCAAAACATAAATAATCGGACTTTGTATTATAATTTATAACTTATAAGACAATTTGTTTTTAAGTCTTTTGTTTTAGATTCAGCGCGTGGTCTGGAACTAAACAGTCGATCTAGAAATGTATCATGCGTGCTGCTTATTATTCTAAACGTGTCACCGAATCGACTAAAGAATCATATTGCGTCTAACATGTTATGTAATTATACGACGGCTTAGTAACTTCTCATCATGTATTGGGAGTATTGAGAGCCAACTATTTATGATAGAGATGGTATTTAAAACTCAAACCTCTGTAACAGTAGATTTAGAGCTAGGTGCTCCTGTCTGTAATTAATAGATAAACAGAAATGGTGCGTTGTCAGACAGACGCCGAAGTATTACAAGAACCACTTTGAGTTCGCCACCAGAAAATCTGATCAGTGAGCCAACAAGGCCCTTTTATTTCAACATATGAATGAAAATAATACAAAAAACAATTATTATTGTAATACTTCTCTCGGACCCAGATGGAGGCAATATGCGTTGACAAATACTCATTCGTAATGAATGAATGTGTCCCATGACATGTTTATTAAAGGAGAGCGATGATTACAATTGGTACGATCTTCTAAGTAATGGTATTTGATTAATTTACGATGCGTCTAGACAACCTCGATATTTAAGTAGCTTTTTATTGTCTTGAAGATCTTTGTGGCGATATATTTTATGTATACTGCTAAGTATATGGGTTTGATTAGAATACTAATAAAAAATAACGAAGTAGATGTAGGTTAGATTAGAGATGAGTTCGAATTGATTCGCCACAACGGTTTTTTAAATGGACATATAAGATTAGTTTTGTAAGAGAATCGGAAATAACAACATACACCAAAATGTGGGAAATGTAAAAATATAAACAGGAGTCACGTTTACTTTTTAATTTTAGAGAAATCGAGGGTCCGTATGACTGGAGATTAGAGAATGTAGTTATGGGATTTTAAACGGAAATTGTACATTATGTTGTAACTTGCTAGGTAGAATCTGGTCTGCGTGGGTGAAATGCACGTGGGTCGCTGCGTCAAAGATTAGGAGCACTTCAAGACGATGTTCAAGTTTGTTTGAAGCATCAAGAGGCTAGTTTCTATATTGACTTTGACACACATTTTAGTAGTTAAGTTTTAAGAATCAGTCAAATTATGAATACGATAAACAGAGTAAGAGATTTAGTGTCACGCGGATTTATTTCCGCACGCGGAGTAAAATTTCACCTACTTGTGTCCCAAGTGCGTGTGTCAAGCGCCTAATTAAACGTCATGTACAAGGTTAAACTGTTGTATTTGTCAATTAAATGTACATTTTAAACTAAACACAGGCAGCACGAACAAACAGTTTTTATTACGCATTATGTCATGACTTAGCTATTTTAGCGTCGAGATCATCCAACAGCTGATTTAATCTATGACAGACGCAAGCGCACGCGGCTTACCCGAAGCCCTACGGGTCGTTGACCTTGCTTGAAGATAACTTAATGTGAGAATAACACGTTCCCCGAAGAGGGCTCATGACAGTTATCATAATATTTAGTCGGTCACTTAATGAATATGTTATTGGAGATCTTTTGTAGGACTGCGCTGCCGAGACTGTTTAAATCGTTTGGTGAAAGTTCACCTTGTAATAATATGAGGTGTCATTCCTTTAATATATTGTTTGTAAACATATGAGTACGTAGGTGAGATAAGAAAGTAATCAAGTATTGATAAAATATGGCTTACGGAAGTTCTTGGTAAGTAAATATTTTAAGGTTGGCTGTTTAAAAGTTTTTCGAAGTGCATGTCCTTAGGCTAATAATACTAGCAGAAAGCACCACTTTGAAGTAAGTTTATATGCACGAACCATGGAGTTGGTTATCTTTGATCTTTAAAAACGGTTGTTTCAGTACCAGTTGTAATACTGGCCCTGGTGCGAAATGGCTTCTGACTCGTAAAACACGGAGTAATACGGGAAGAGGAGAATTGATTTGTTCTGTCTGCGTCGTAAAACCCACCAATCATCATACATGCTGCACTGAGTAATCATAAAGCATCCAATCCGAGACTCAATTGCCAAATGGCTAGATGGCGAAACTCCGTAATGCAGTTAGGGTTGTGATCAGTTTTCAGAGATCAATGCTGCTCATTGCAAGTGGTATATTAGCTTGTTATAATGTGTTATGTGTGTCTCTGCTTACCCCGGTAGGAAATACGCGTGAGTTTATGTATGTGTATGTATTTATAATGTAATATAACCGTTTGAAGTGACACACATCTACTAGCGTACATCGCAACTTATTGGCCCTTAAGGATGGAAAATTGGTTATTGTACTGTGCCAACTGTCGGGCCGGGGATCTGAATATGCCCTTAGAAAGTTGATTCCCATCTACTTTACATATTCCTGATATCTATACATGCACAAGCAAAAATCTACTTAGGTTATATTAGGGCACGGTGACATTTACTTTAAAATACGTGGCTTCTTTTGTATATCTTGTCTCGGTTGTCATTTTTAATCTTTATATTCCACAATGCAACACCTCCACCAACCCGCAGTGGAGCAGTGTGGTATGTTTCATAACTACTGTAGAGTAACGTATACTCAAACTAAAAAATATATTTATCCAATTAAAGATTTCAATCAAAAGTAACAGCTACAGTTTTAATAGTCAATTTTAATAAATATATTTTGTTGTCGAACCTCTGAAATCCTGTCATCCACCTAAAACTACTGCAGGTATAAACTGTAGATATCCAGGCTTATTATTTTTATTTTATCCAACAAAAATATTTTTTGGAAATGCACCTGTCAACGTAAAGTTAGTATCATTAGTCTGGTTTTATTTTCTATAACTTTTAATTTCTATAACTTACAAACAAGTCAACTTACAAACATAACGTTCTAAATGCAGCCGGCATTGTTAGTAAAATTAAAATCAGAACAAAGCATCTGTCACGGTATTAGTCAATCACATTGACAAACACAATCGGCTGACAGATGAGGGGTCCCGGTACAAATGAGTGGTGACGTCACATCGCGGCACCGCGCCGTTTGTGGCCAAGCGGCCAACCCTAGTGAAGAGTGGCCCTAATTCGGAATGGATCGGCGGAACACATATGGCCTGAATTAATCACTTTATTGGCTACAATGCCCGCTGGATGACAATGCGAACGAGTGGGATGGCCGCAGGATTGGCCGCCACTCCATTCCGAATAAGTAGAGCGTATGTTGACCCCAAATCTTTGTTTAAAGCGCGATGTAAATAGATGTAGCGACATGCTGAATGCAGAGTATTTGGCTGGCCTACTTACAGGACTCACCTAGAGACCAGGAAGGTACTCAAGAAATGTTAAATCGGTCGAAATACGTGTGTGGCACTTACTTTCTTAATACAACAAAATATAGAAAAAGCGAGGTCGATTCTATTCAAAATTCAAATTCAAAATATTTATTTCGGAAACTAGTCCATATTATGTTAGTAACAGAAAACTATTAACAAAGCTCAATTTTTTTTTTAAACAGTAAGTACAAAGTTGGTTTCCTCAATTTCCTGTGTAATTTTCACAGCCTGCTCCGAACATTGTACAAAACGGCAAGCGGACACGCCAAAGATAGGCGTTGCATCTTTTATGTCCAAGTTAGAAAAGGAATAAAAGACACGAGTGACGTCACTATCGGTCGCAGCCAACTCGAAATAATTCTTTTCAAACATTCTTTTTTGACGGTTTTGTCAGGCCAACGTACCTTCATTCTTTTGACTCTTTGTGGAGCTCAGACAGAATGCGTATTGTTTGTTATACTTAAGATCGCTATACGTATATGTTTAGACCAGATTCAATGAACGTGGAACAGATTGACAGTAGAGAAACTTCGATAGGAAAGCTATGCCTAGGTCGAAATAGTCTTAGAAAAATTTAAAGTCTAATGATGTACTTAAAGAAGTATGAAATCTCGGAGGATGTAAGATGGTGGTAAAGGCACAAAACACCTCTATTTTCACATAATATACTCCCCTACTTATGTCTACATAGGATGGGTGATTCGACTTCAACACCGAAGGTAAGCTGAGTCACCTACCGCAACTAATGATGCTGTAAGCTTTGAACTAGCCACGCTCAGACAGGACGTAAATAAAACCGCCTATAGTGACACAATAATTAATCTTATATATGTTAAATATAATGTTCTACTTACTTTACTTTGTATTATAGTCTTAAGGCCTAAATTCCTTTAAAAATCCAAACCCCATTAGTTACTATTGTGGCTGGAAATGTGGGCCTCAGGAGGGTACCTATATTTATATAACTCATTCAAAACGCCAATAGACGAAAATATGAATCATCATCATCATCAAAATATGAGCCATCATCTCCTTAGCATTATCCCGTTTTTCACAGGGTCCGCTTAGGTTAGGACCTGAAGATTTGACAGGTCCATTTTTTTACAGAAGCTGCCTGTCTGACCTTCGACCCCGCGAAGGGAAAACCAGCCCAATACAGGTTAGGTTAGGTTAGGCCTCTGAAAATGCATTTCTCGGGAATGTGGGTTTCCTCACAATGTGTTCCTTCACCATTCAGCGGTGATAATTATTTATGATCCAAACATGAATTCGACAAATTCGAAAATCATTGGTTAGGCCTGTGTTGTATTCGGATTCGAACCTGCGACCTCAAAGTGAGAAGCAAGCGTTCTAACAACTGGGCAACCACCATAATTATATGAAGTATTTTATTTATCCATAATATTACAATTTTTTTCGCGTTTCGCAAAATGTGGAGGAAGCAAGACAACTGTGTTATGATCGAAGAAAATGGAATTCTCTTGGAATTAGGCGTCAGTTCATTAAGTATGCAAGTGTATGTTCGCTAAATGCTGCACTGTAAGTTTTCACATCTGTTTATGAATTTCTAAAGTATACTTCCAACGCCATTCATTTCTTTAAGCGGACTTTTTACACTTGCTATTGAAAAGCGAATGGTCAATACTGGGTAGCTCGCGTTGCGCCTTACGCTAAAAGCAAAAAACGAAACCGCTATGCAATGTAGAGCAAAAAATGAACATAGCTGAATATCAACGACCGGTGGATTCATTGTCCGATGTGAGGATGATTGGTTTGGTAAAGAATTTATTTATATCATAAATTCTTTGCCACGGTCTGCAACTACGACAAAAAGGAAAACTTTCTTCTCTCAATACTTCCCACCACTGGAGGAAATTGCTGTAAGGCAATAAGGCTGCCAAATGTACAGTATTCCATCTTGTACACGCTTAAATTGTTTCTTGTGATACGTAATAAAGTAAATTTGTATTCTTCAATCGTCATTCTGTCTTGCTAGAAGTCGAGTATGAATGGACTATGGATTTTTTGACGGGACTTATTGTAAATTTGCCTCAAACATCATTAACTACTTGACCGGAATGGAGCATACCGAATTTCATCCTAAGTATGGTAAAAAGTGTCATACGTAGGCCACGGTACCGTACTGTATAATTTCTGTTGTTTGCTATAATTTTTGATGTACACAAGTACATAAAACACCTAAAAGCATAAAGCTCCAACCCGCGACACATTTACAGTTGGCTCGACCGTAATGACGGCAATACGGCTCACCACCTATCACGTTGGTCTAACAGAAAGCTCGGCGAGGTGTGGGTACTTAGTTCATCTTGCGATGGATGTACCTCTGACTACTCCAATTAGGATTTATTTATTTATTATGGTGCCTCAACTGCAGTATATACACAAACACACAAAATAAAATACATATAGGAAAAGTTCCAGTATGCCTGCCAATTATAGACGCACACAACACTGATAATAAAAAGTAGAAACTAAAGTTAACAAATTAAAAAGAACAATAATTGAAAATAAAATTTAAAAAAGAAAAAAACATAGATCTTGTAAACTTTCTTTAAATAACGTTTAAATGATATGATTTAGTCATAAGCTTATGTTATAAACACCGAATGTGCCTGGAGATAGCTTTCTCGATATGTGGATTTGCCTATCCAAATCCATGTCGGCATAATAACAGTTTATGTATGTGGAATCGCGTGCGTATGAATATACAAGTTGCGTAAACATGACATCGTGGTAATGTGATACCAGCATAATGTAGAGCATAACAACTATCAGGTGACACTTCATAGGCCTGCTTGCTGTCGTATATTATATATAAGTTTTTGTTGAGAACTATCAAGTTAGTTCCGTGTATGACCAGGGACGAAAAGTACTGAGGTATTAAAAGTTAAGTTTGTAGATGGAATCGTTATGATGGACCTATTAATAGGCCCCGGTTACTACTTACTGATGTAAGTAGGTAGTCGTTACATGAACCATGTCAGGGGCCTTTGGCGGCTCAATAGTAACCCTGACACCAGGGGTGATGAGGTTGGTATTCCACCTCAACCCACACGATAGAAGAAGAATAGGCGATGGAATGCTATCATGTCACTAAATAGTTCATCATAGTTATATCTGAACATGAATACCGAAATGACAGCAACCTAAAATATCTCACCACCATTATCATGTTTGGGTTGTAAGGTGGATAACCGATCTCATCAACCCTGGTGCCAGAGTTATTATTTAGCCGTCCGAGACTGTCATGCCTTATGTAATGGCTGCGTACTAATTAATAAGTAAATAGTCGCATATACCAATACAAATATGCTATAAATATGGTCGCCTTATAGTGAAAACCATATAAGCGCCTTTTTGCAAAATCACATTCGGATGTGATTTTTGGTTAAACCACGGATTAGCACACGTCAGTTTCAATCCAAGTAAGGTCAGGAGCATTAACATGTATACACTTTGGTACCATTTCACATTAACTTTTTTGACAAATTGAACTGTAAGTCTCACTAAATGTCAAATGTTAGTGCGACAGAGTCCTAAAGTGGGTACATTATATTGCTCATGACTGTACCTAATTAGTAATTAATTTTTACCTGGAATGAAATTAATTGAATGAAATCGAGGTTTTGTTGAAGAAAATCACACCAGAATGTGTTTTTTCAAAACGGAGCTTAAGTGGGTTTCACTCTAACGCGACGATATATGAAATAAAAACGAATGCAGCCTTTTAATTCCATAAACGGCAGCAGATTTAATGAAAGCGTGGGCTTTCTGGGCAGGTATACGCGTACACTAACTATGCAAATGAAAAGATCTGGGTCGCGCTTTCAAACGAGACGAGACACAGACAAACGTAATGCATGCAATCGATACTATTGCCTGCTTCGTAATTAAATAAGGGACGTAGGCTGGTCTTGGTAATGCTTGAGATATAATATAGTGGGATGTACCTAATTGCTACATGTAACTAATGTTAGTGTCCGACTTTGATTGAATTATTTACCAGCACGTGTTTCATAAAAAAAATCCCAGTTGCACAGCTGCGAAGAGAACGAGGTACAGAAACAGAGAGTAGTAAAATGAATGAATACTTGTCTCTACAGAGGATGGGGCTAGTTGAGTACAGGCCTGGAGACCACTTAAGTGTGCGTTTAGATTGAGTGTATTAATGAAAACTAATTAATTATACAGCACTTTTTCAATAAGTACCTACCTACAAGAGTAGCACAGGTTTAGAAAAACTTATTAAAAACGCAAAAAATATTAAAATCTGGTTATTATAGAATCGTCTAAGTATGTAGGTGCGTTATTGTACTACAAATTACAACAATGCAATATAAATGAATAACGATTGAGAATCGAAACGACAATCTATTACGTAATTTTTCAATATCATTGTTCCCATATTACAGTAACAACAATAGATTTAACTGATTGTTGTTTTGTCATGGGCTATTGGGCAAAAACCATTTTAAGCTTCGTAACGTCGCCTGTGATACGCAATTTCAACTAGGTATTTCTCGCAGCGTTTTTTAGTTGGAATTTAGCAATTATTGTCGGCAAAGAAAATTAATACGTTTGCTCCATTTTTAAGCCGTTTGGAAATATTTTTGCGCCCCATTTCGGAGCATTGACATTTGAACACATGGCGTGCAATAATTTTAGATTCCAGGTGAGGTCGTCGACCTCGCGTGTGCGTGACTGTTAGGACTAGAGCTAGGGTACTAAAATAATACTCTAGGCAGCCTTGAGTCATCGGTCTAACTCTGGCGTAACAGTTACTCAATACTATATTATTATTGTTAGAGAGGAGAGATATAGAAGGAGTTATTGTTTAAAGAACTTTTATTAGGAAATTTTCAGACATGATTCTTGGGTGCATTCTTTACTCTGAAAAATTAATTATCTATTTGCAGTTACACCTACAATTCATAAGTGTGATAATGACAACATTAAACGGACACCTAATATGTTTTGGAATTTGAATAAAAAATGGAGATTGGCACTATATAAAGGCCCTGGGCAATTTTTAATGTGGCAAATGTAAAATTTTATATTTCAGTGTACTCAACAGGACATGTCTCAACAAAAAGCAACGTTTAGGATGCTCAAATAGCTTTTCTTATCATCCCAAGCAATAAAATAAAATTTAGAAGGTAAACTAGAGGAACACTTTAATGTGATGGACTAATTAGCTGCCATGTTGCTACATTACATGTATGTTGAATTACATTTACATATGTCCATTTTAGGATGTCAATGGTAATAGTTGTGGGAAGTAGATCGAAGAAGTAGTAGATGTGAGAGGTAGAAGATCTTTATAAGTTTGCCGACAATTAAGATTCATAAATTCATCACATTATAAACAGGAGAAATATTTTATAATTTAAGTACCTATTAGACCTTAAATTATAAAATACTCTTGTTGCCACCGATGATAAGATTAGAATAGGAATAATTTTCCATTTTGATTTAATAGTTTATTGCCCACAGGACAGCACGGAATGATAAATTGAGTAGAAAATGCAGGCTAAAAGTGCTTATTTTTGAAGATTTTCAGAAGTTAATGTACATACTTATGTGCAGCATAATAGGTACAATCTATTGAATAGGTACCTATTGTATTGCTTATAGTATTGTTGATAAGGGGATACTAGTGTTCAATATGAATTACCTGTAATGACAATTAAATTAGATACCTAAGTATCAGAAATATTCATTTGTTATTTTCATTTGTTGCTTTTTGTGTTGCTTATGTTGTTTGTGGTTTTGTGTTGTTAGATATTTTCTCCAAGTAGTCCTATATAATATAAAATGCCTTTTTTGAGACTTTAATTATGCTAACGATAGATTTGTGTATTATTAAAAAAAAATAGATATTATGAATGCACCAATTTTATTTATTCCGTAAACAATATACATTGTGTTGGAATGTCGTTGAATGCATATTGTAGTTTATTATAGTAGATAATATAGTATTATTTATTTATATTATAGTGGAGTAAGTAGGTGATATTATAGTAGGTATAATAATACTTAGTAGTTTTTAGCCAGTCAGATGATGCATTTCGTTTACGAAATACTTGAGATGTTTGTTCTGGAATGAATAAATCGTCTTCAAAGGTATTGATATTCGTAAAATAAACAATTTTATCAGTTCGGTGACTTCATTAGTGTTAGTGTTTACTTCAGAGTCTACGTAGGCGTTTTGTTTTGAATGGAAATCTAAACAATTCTTAAACTAAGATATAGATAAATTCACGTCTGCGTGATATTCTGTATAAATTAAAGACAGCTTTGTCCATCATTGGACGTAAAACTGCATAATTTTCACATGAGTGATCGCCTAAGTCATGAATCAGATGGGCATTGTACTCATTAAAATAAACACAGATAAGACTTGCTTACCTTGAGCTTCGTTTGTTTCGATGTTGATATAGAACGAAAATAACTAAATAAAAACAGATTTAATTCATAAACAAAACACTACACATCAACACTCTGATATAAATCCAGTCCACAACAACCCACGGGCAACTTTGCCCGGCGATCTCGTTCTCGTCCCAAAAAAAGCGTTCTGTTCTGTCAATTTCTCTCGGCCTCGTCCAATCAGCCACTCCCTCTGACACTGATATTTATTTTTCATGGCAACATTGTAATAAAACAACAGCGCCATCTGTTTTTCAATTCTCATAAACAATTCACCGTTTGCAGCGCCATCTAGCGTACGTTTGAAATATAATAAAAGTTACACTAGATGGCGCTGTATGAATTAGTAATGCTACTCGCCAATAGATATCACTGTTAAAGTACACTAAATACACGTAAGATGGCGCTGAATCAATTAATAAATCTATTAGATAATAGATGTCACTAGCATAAAAAACACTAATTATTTTTTATAACTATCAAAAGATGGGGCTAATAAACTCAAATCAAAGTTCAAATAATTATTTCGAATAGTCGTTCTGAGATTTCAGTTTCAAGACTACGGTCTTAACCGTCGATATCAAAATGTTTTTTTTAGACAAATTGAACTTTTACTTATTTACGATACACCTAATAAGTATTACTTAGATACCTTACTTAGGTAGTTTTATTTTTTTACCTAGGTGAAATTATAAAAATATCCGCTCATTATCTAAAGTCTATTTTTAACAAGTTAGTACCTAATTTGCCTACGACAATACTTATATTCTGGTTTTTACATTATATATTTCTTACTGGTGTTAATTATATAATATAACTTTTTATACTAAATATCGTTGTCGTTGGTTATGAAAGCAGTGGCATATGCTGAATTTCCCATAGTAGAACGCTAACAACCCGTCAGTCCGTCCGCAGTCAGATTTTATCTACAAAGTGGGTTTGTAGAGTTGTGGCATCTCGTTGATTCGTATCCATTCGAATTACGGACTCGAAATAACGATTTGAAGGAATAAAAATAAAATGGTAAATGCGAATGCAAGTACGTACCATCTAGCGTAGTAGATACCAACGTGTAAGTGCAAGAAACATAGTAGGTAGGTAACTAGGTAGGTACCTAACTATTGTAGAGAATGATTGTTTTACGATGTCAAAGAGAATTCAAAGAATTGCTAAAATAAAAGTAAAAACATTGTCACTTATGTCATTGTCACCTGTCTTCAATAAAGCTATTTAATTACGAGTATTATAAAGAATTATGAGGATTTACGCCCAAATAAAACATAATAGATATAGGATGTGCATTTTTTTAAATAACCGGATATGCTAAATATTATGTATATTGCAATATCAATGCTTACCTAAAACACAATAATTACTTATGGTCAGTTACAAACAAGATATTCATAGAATGCGTGTATTATCGGCGAAGGCAAGTGATGACGTCACGGGCACGCGGGTCCCGCACGTGACGCGGTCACATGGCTCACCTACTGAACCCTAAACCCGACAGAGGGGACACTGTTACACCACCGATACATCTATAAATAGGTAGGTAAACATAGCTCTAACGTTAATCCCGTTTATATCCTATTTAGTTTTTATTAATAAGTACTTACTAAGAAAAGACATCAGGAATGCAATAAATATTTTATCTTACTATTATATTAAGAAATGTAGGTAAGTAAATAGTAATTGGTATGACATTAATTTAACATTCAAATTAGTATAAGAAGAGAAATAATTATTTAATTATAATAAAAGTAAGTAAATTAAAATAGTTTAATAATGTTAAATGTAATAAAAAATGTATAGAAAATGTTATTCTATTTTATTAAATTCAGTTTTATTTTCTATCTGTTTACAGTCAAGTAAGTAAGTACGTAGTAATTTCTACTATGTTTAGCATCGAAAAACATGGCCTTGTCGTTTATAAAAATGCCTTGGATGTAAAGTTCTTTTGCCGTAGACTTTGCCTAGAACACAGTAAATTGTTATCACACGTTTGAACATACATAATCCAAAGGTATTCTCCTGTCAGCAATCCGTTTAGTTTATTAAGTTCGCCTTTTATACCAGTAAGTACTTAATAACAAAGCATAGCGTCACGTTTGTATCCCAGAAGGGGTAGGCATAAGCAAATTCAATTCAAATTCAAATTCAAAAATATCTTTATTCAGTAGGTAACATAGTTACACTTTGAATCGTCAAATTTTACATTACATCCACTCCCTGCCAGTTATGTTCAAGTCCCATGTAAAAGAAATCAGCATACTGTCATTAACCGGTCACAAGTCCTGGAAACCACATGATATAAAATTATATGAACACGAATTCAAACTCATAAAGTCGAATTCAGTCGGAACCAGCAATTTATTAGCATAAACTAAATAACAACACAAAACCAAATTGCCCGTTCAAATTCAACACGATTTATCTTCCATGAATTTAACAGCAAATCGTTTTGACAGAATAACATTTGCATCAAGTCGTCGGCGAGGTATCCGAGTGGAAAACTTACAATTAATGTTAAAACATGCACAGTTAAATAAAGCCAAGGAGTCGGAAAGAATTCTCGTCACTCCATTGCTGTTTTTGACACGCTATTATTTCAACTTGCATACGAAATGACTTATCTCCATGGAGTTCTATGAGATTCCACCCTAAGATTAAAGTATTAAAGTTTTAATAGTCTGAACGATTAGCAAGCCGGTCTGGGGATGAAAAACGATGGATAAGATACATCCTCGGATATTGTTTACACTGCAATGTATTCGCTCCGAACATTTTAAGTTTTATAAGAATATGTGTAAAATTAAAGTAAATACCTGCTTTAAATACCTAAGTAGGTACCTAACGTTGTTGGGTAAGTAGGTACTTTACTAAATTGATAGATAATATAACATAAGTACATCATCATAATCTATGTAAAAATACATTAGTAATATTACTAAATATACTAATACTAAACATATCTCAATGTATACATATCTACTAAATTCTGTAGGCAACCCAACATAATCCATTGTTGAATCCCACTGGAATAGATAGGCAGGCCATCAAATCTCAACAAAATATATGTATAGTAAATCTTATTTAAAAAAATTGCAATCGCTTGTTCATTTTATTAATCGGGAATATGCAAGTGATTAACTTGTTTTACACCCGATACCTACTTTATCGTCTAGAAATTACATTAGACATTACCAACATCATAAAATATCATTAAATCGGCCTACTTGATCCAAACTTTTCTAATCACAAAGCACATACCTACCTACTTCCCTACGCATCATACATCATTCAATACTCGATAGCCCGCGATGTACATTTCACGTTATTCTTATCTACCCTCCTGTTGCAGTGGAAAGTGCCGGGCTCCGCTCCCTCGGACCTCTATGGCACTCTCATGGCACTTTTGGAGCACTCTCGTAGCACTCTTCAAGCGCTCGCGGTCATCCGAACCGCAGCAATCAACACGAGTGCACGTATGTAAATTCAACCCCGAGTGAGATTTCTAATGTAATTGACAGCGAAAATGAGATTGTTTCGAACACCAACACTAGAGTTGGACGCCGGTAAATAGTATTTTAGGTAACCATACTCTACATGTTAGAGTACGGTTCATACTATTCAGGCAGATTCGGACGGCGGCGGCCTGTATAGTAATAGAAAACGTATCTGTAAATTCTTACAAGACATTTTTTTGTCTTTTTCAATATTGTATTGACATTTATGGCGCGCAGAAAAAGAGACGAAAGAACAATTATATAACATACAACATACAACGCGTTCAGGGGGAATTAAAAAGGCCACTAAGCGATTCATCTAAAAAGCAATTTCGCTATATGACATTTCTTGACATGCGCAATTGTCAAATAGCAATATTGGTTTTTAGATGAATTGTTTTTATGTGGTCTTTTTAACCCCCCAGGTCATTATTATTCCTATTCCACATACATAAAAGTCAACTGAGAGACGATTTCCTCTTCAAAATGTACCTATCTATATAACTTAACAAACACCACGTTTCATCATAATCACTTGGAATAGAACTTAAACAAAAGTGTTAAATGCTATAATAATACCTAATAGGCTTGTTTCCAACTAGTCAAATCAGTTACTTTTTACTGAACGTCAACACATCAAAACAATTGGTATGAAAAAGCACACTGTGACGTCATAGAAAAGCGTGATAAAATGGCGCACTTATTATTACGTTTGTCTTGATTAAAATTCTTAAATAAGTTAAATAAAATATAATGTTTTTGGTGAGTTTTACATCTGTTTTTATTTAGTAATTTGAATTTCATAATTTATATTGAACCTAGAACACGACCCAATTTAGATTGCATTCTTTTTTCATACTGTATTTTTACTAGGTATTGTCTCAAGCTCAACACTATACTGAAATGTGAGGTAAGGGCTCTCGACCCTACCATTGTAACTGGTTGTGTCTTATGGTAATATTATCGACCAGTTCTTAACTCTCACGTACATTTCTTGCAGAACGTTTGCTCAGTATTCAATTTACTTTAATTTATTGATTTCAGTTATAATAGTTGACTTTTCCGACAGAGGGATTGTGTCCTCTAACATGATGAACTAATGTTACGGGCGATAGGCTGATCCCTTGTCACCATAAAGTTCATCATATCCAGCTTACGACATCGTATCAACAGTGGCTGCAAGTTGTCTTTGATTACTTGTGGCTCTGCCCACCCCATTAGGGATTACGGGCGTGAGTTTATGTATGTATGTAGTTGACTCTTGTCTGTCTATATTCGTCACGAAAAGCATTACGACATTGTTTGTTTTTATTTTAAATATATATAAAAGCATATTCAGCTTGCCGTCCAGAGTATGTCGTAAAATCCGAGAGGGGTTGTGTTCTTTATAACGTGATGGACAATTGATATGGGCGATAGGTACATCCCTTCAGTGGCGGTCCTAGCAAAATATGTAGGTGGTGGTGGCGTCACTCAAAATACAGCTTTTTTAGATTAACTTACGGCCATCGAAATATCCCTATTTAAATCTTTTAAAAATGTCGTTCACAGCCACCCATTAAATGTGGGTAGGTGTGCCCAATCCAGTTACTCCCCTGTAGGTCTGGGGCTGCCAGCCAGGGTGGTCCTGTCTTGGCTGATTTTGGCGCCCCCCCTAAAACGGCGTCCAGTGCGTTCGCACCGCCCTAGGGTCGCCACTGCATCTCTTATCACCATAAGCTTCATCTTAGGACTTCGTATCGACAATGGCTGCAAGTTGTCTTTGATTACTTATGATTCTGCCCACCTCATTAGGGACACGGGCGTGAGTTTGCAGAATATTAAGAGTAATAGGTACATTAGTTTCTCTGAAAATCCGTTTTGTACACTATCCATTAAAATGATTTAATAAGTCTCTACCGCTGGATTATCTGAAGCATGCATTGTAATTGGCAAATTAATATATTATGAACTTTACCAATGCAATTAAACAAATTAAATGATTTGATATTAAAGCTTAAACTTAATAGGTGGATAATGTGGTTGATTGTACACGTACCTACTACTTATGTTGAAAATGTTAAAATATCCTAATTACTTACTTATATTTGTTATTAGACACAAATTACTATTACACAGCAGCAAAAGTGTGGAACACGATCCCTCCACCTTTACGTTCTCTAGAATGTTCTATTGGCACTTTCAAGAAAAAGTTAGGAAAGTTTATTTTTACTGCACAGGTGAATGATGCTGCTGATGTGTTTCTGCTGTTTTAGATATCCTACCTAACCCTAATCTTGTCTTTACTTCTTTTGGTGTATGAATGTGGTCCTGTAGTTTATACAGGTCTGCATTTATACATTTACAATATCACACGCTGATCACCTAGTGGGCTCTATACACCCGATCCCAAGATGTTATCGTAGGGCTAGTTGGTAACACACATACTCACACATACACACATACATAACATACACACTCAGCGCTCTTAGACACACATCTATCTGCAAACAAACAACTCAAAATTACTTAAATAAGGTATATGAACAGTACGCATAATGTTTTTATTTTAATAGCACAGAGTCTGTTGTTGATAATTGATTTGTTATTAGTTTAAGTTTTTTGTATTATTTTTTAGGGGTCTGGCTGAAAATCGGCGTCGTATTGTCCCTCATGTGGGTCGATACGACATTAGCCGAGCGAGTACCCTTTTTAGTTTTAAGTCTTACATTTCATATACTTATGTTCAAATTTTTAATATTAAGAAATTTATGTAACGTCTTATACCTAAATAAAGATTCTATCTATCTATCTATCTATCTATCTAAATTAAAAATACATTTCAAATACATTCCATCTTCTTCTGTCGTGTGGGTTGTGAGTGGATTTCCAACGTCATCAACCCTGGTGTCAGGGTTACTATTGAGCCACCATAGGCCCCTGACACTACTCATGTAACGACTACGTACATACATCAGTAAGTAGTAACCGGAATCAACGGCTTAATGTGCCTTCCGAAGCACGGATCGTCTAACTTTCGGACAATCAGGTGACCAGCCTGTAATGTCCTAACCAAACTAGGGACCACAAAGTGATTTTTGTGATATGTGCGCATCTGGATTCGAACCCAGGACCTTCAGACAACATTTTTTGAACAATTGTCATAATTACTTACGTTTGTTAACATACCATATATACTTCTTAATTGTTTGTTATCCCATGGATATACACAAATAAATAAACACATAAAAAAGCAAGCATCACAGACTTTACCCTTACATATGTGGTCAGAACCACAAGCCACCAGAACACATACTATTTATATAAGTAGGTATATATATAGGTATATAGGTTAGCTATATATATTTGTATCTATGTTATATATCTATTTGCATGTATTTATTGGTAAGTTGTTCATACAGTTTGTACCCGCAATCTCAATGTTTACATTTTCCCTCACCTTATGGTTGTCTGGAAGAAATCGCTCTAAGCGATAAGGCCGCCATTTGCCATGTACTTAGTTAGAGAGTCTTTGTATTGTATTGTATTATAACACCAGACGACAAATTCGATGGCCGACACATAAGTTGTCAAGGGACATCTTGCAGCCACTCTTAGCATATTATTAAGCAACTTCCTACCTAAATTATGATGAATTATTATTAATAATTTTACTTACCTACTACGACTTGGTAATATTCGTTTTATTTGACATGTTTTAGGTTTAGTACGATGTACTCTGAACCGGCGTGCGCGTATTCAGCGATTAATGAATGTGGAAGAATCAAGAGAAGTGTATCAGAATCGAAACAAATGGACTTCTATAGTCTCTGCTTACCCCGGTGGGAAATAGGCGTGAGTTTATGAATGTATGTATGTATTGATGTGTTTTATTGTAGGTTTGCCTCAGATGGTATTAATTGCTTAGCCGGAAAGATATTACTCGACGTGGACCAACTTATAATATAACATAGCATCACGCCTGCACCTCTATAGGGGTAAACAGGGGTGTATAGTAAATACACCCACTCCTCGCTAGCTATATTTAATTCCCATATAATAAGAGGCAAGCCTAATGCTATTAACCTACTTATATAAGGTACGATAAGCTGCAAAAGTCCAATCAGTTTCTTGCAAAGTAATAAATTAACTGGTTACACTTAAGACCTCCTGGTTACATAACGTTTCTGTAATAGACCAAAAACACCTACAAAAACATAAATTGTATAATTATGACAACTAATGGTTCATAATTTCACTACTGTTTACAAATAATTCGCTGGGCTCAATGACTGAACTTATGCTCTTTGATTGTACATAGGTATTGGGGGTTAAAAAGGCCACATCGAAGCGATATATCTAAAAAGCAATATGAAAGTAAGTGTGTAATACCAAAAAATGTTAAAATGCAATATTGCTTTATAGATGAATTGCTTCGATGTGGCCTAAGGACTGTTGGGCAAAGGCCTCCCTCTATTCTTCCAGGATTCTCTCTTCAGTGCTTACTGCAGGAAAGCGTCTAAATTGTCGCGCCATCCTCGCGTAGATAGCAAAACTGACAATTTATCGGAATCGCCGGAGTGCCTCGAGAGATTTAGTTCACGCCATCTTGTTAGCAGATTGGATCGCCTGCCCGTAAACCTTCCACATCGCTTCATTGGACACTGTTTTTCGGTTTTATTTTGTTTTCACACCATTTGTCCGACTGACGGTGCGAAATATGACCAGTTCCTTTAATTTTTATCTGTAGGTATCGAGTATAACTTAAATTTTAGTCCATAAATTTATATTTTGTTGAAATTTTAAGCAGGTTTTTTAATCTTACCTATATTCACCAAACAATAATAATGTAAAAGTTACGTACCCACGGTATGCAGAACACGCTTAACGCTTTTACCCTTGTATCAATATAAAAACTAAGGACTTAATGAACACTATAAGTAAAAATAAATATTTTTTTTTTTAATTCTACTTAACGGTCAAATAGGGTAAACATTTAACGACAACACGATGATGTGATAATTGTGTCATACTCCTGTCATTTGTTTTTATTAAACAAGGACTACCTACCCTAACTTTATGATAGTAACAAAATAGATTGGTAGAAATACATTTGGTAGTTAATTCCAAGTGAACTCAGTAAAAAAATACTAAATAAGTAGGTACTTATCTACAAAAAAATGACATTTACTTATGTATAAAAAATAACATAATGTTATGTTACATATATTTTTCATATTTCATTTCATTTCGGCATATATTTTTCGATTTGCTAGAATGTCTCTAATTATTTTTTTTAATCAATAAATATATATTATATAATAAAAAGAAATTCATTAACTATTTATTAACATATTAAAGTAATTATTCATAGACAGAAATACCTAAAAGTCGGTTTTTGTCATAAAAAGCAATAGATTTCCGTCGGGTTTATGTCGACTTATAATGTACCTATACGATTATATCTTAGGTAAGCTCTTTATGTTTCTATAGAACATCAATAAGTACATTAAAAAATATTATATCTACATAGTTATATCTAGTAGAAGTACCTTAGCAGCAGAACCGTCCATCTGTTTTATGCAAAATACGTAGAGCGTTATTCCTTATTCTATGGTTCAGCGGCGGCCGGCGACAGACCGTCGGAAGGGTGAAATGCTCCATTACTTTATTACTGCAATGACTTGACATTTATTATCAGTTATGAAAATAAACTCTCTTTGTGAAAGGGAAAAAAATGTCAAGCTGTATTTCTGTTTTAAATTAGAAGGTTCCTCACGCATTGCACATTTTTTGACCGCGTATATATTCTAGCTATTAAGTCCCTATTTAGGACCAAAAAAAATATTAATTCTTAGTTTCACGTAGGTATCTGTGTTCTTCATCTTCTTCTCTAGCGTATCCACGCTAAGACAATGACCAACCTTAACAACCCAGTCGTCAGAGTTACTATTGAGCCGCCCAAGGTTCCTGACATGGCTTATACTTGTAGTACCTGTGTTAATATGAGATTACTTATGTATAATATCGAAGGAAGATTTTATCAAAGTACTAATTTGTTGAATTGAATATAAGTCTCAATATAATTACGGTGTCCGATATATGAATGTAATTAAATAGTCATTCATCCATTAATCTAGCTAAGTCAGCCATCTAAGGAAAACCTAAAACAAGATGCATCAAAAAGAAACACCACACATCGATAACGGTTTAATTTTATGACCATTTTAGAATTCTCTCTCTCACATAATATTATATTCTCTCACTCATTGCGAGCTTTTCGGCGTCAACTGCGCAACCCTAACAATAGAATTAAAACGCAGTAGGCCGCAAACGCGTTTGGGACTTAATTGTGTAATATTTTGAGTTATTGCAGTCAGGGGCAGTTTGTGCAGTTTATGATAATAATTGTGTCATTCGTGTGTTTTATGCTTTCTAACTCATTAAACCGGGCTTGATGCACTCGTTTTATTGTTAACAGAAGTTGATGGTGATGGAGATAGCCCAGTGGCGTTTCTTCTGATGGAACAGACTCTGATCAAAAAATAAAAACCCATAGCGAATGTCCATGAATAATAATCGATGGTGAATTAATGAAGTTGGAAATAGGTGATATATTTATTATATTGAGTAATTATATGCCTATTCTATGTGTGAAAGTTTTTTTAAAGAATGTGTAGGGCCCTGTGATTAGATATTTCTTGCAGCTTCTTTTCCTCGGCTGTACAGTTTGTGAGAAGCTGCAGTAGTTTTAGGCGGATGAGACGTCATTTATGTAAAAATTGACGATACAAAGTGTAACTAGATATGTTACCTACTGAATAAGGATATTTTGAATTTGAATAAGGCCCAGTTTTACTGGCACAAAAGTTAAACAATGGGAATTCCAATAAACAGTTTTGCTCAATCTTTTAATTGTAATAAACGTTCTGAAATTAAAAGCACAAATCGTCGCCGTCGTCACAAACAGATGTATCTGAAATTTTTGGCGAATCTGATTTGATCTGGCATATAATTTGTAGTCATTAAGATAGCAATTACCATTTTGCAAAGTCAGCCATAGAAAACCCTGAAGATTTTTTTAACAATCACAAACAAAGGTTGTCAAAATTAAAGTAAGTACTTACGTAACAGTTTTGAGTGTTGTACTTGCTTTAAGTCAATAATGTTTCGTGACTGCGTTGTGGTGGTTGGGTTTAGCACGTTGTAAATCCACAGTAAAATATACTATGTTGCCACTATTGTTCCGACAGCCCTACAATCTTGCTGTTTTGTTCTCATTAAATTAACGACTAAATAAACAAAAATACTTTTACAGTCCGCAACGCGTTCGTGAAGTTGAAAAGCGTTTTTGTTACAAAGAGGGGTCAAGCACTTGTATGAGTTTAAGTTTCTAAAAGTATACTTGTATACTTTCGTAAAGGTAAACGCTAAGGACCTGTTCCAACATTTGCTGATGAACTGTCTGGTAGCTGTAATATTTTTTAGATTGTGGTAAATTGCTATTCAGGGTTGTAATATCTCAATAGGATAACATGATGGCGGCACCTCAGTCGTGCTACCAATAAAATGAAACATAACATGCGGTCACGAGTACTAATATGTATACCCTTTGAAACCATGTCACATTAACTTTTTTGTCAAATTAAACTGTAACTCTTATTAAATGTCAAATATGATAGTGCGACATGGTTCTAAAGTGGGTACATGATATTGCTCATGACATAAGCTCACGAATACATGATGATTGGAGTAGTCAGAGGTACATTCATCGAAGGGTAAACTAAGTACCCACACCTCACCGAGCTTCCTGTAAGACCAAGACCAACGTGATAGGTGTATCGCCATAATTAAAACACATAATAACCGCGTAAACTTAAAACAATGTGTATCGCCGTCTATAATGTTCGAGCCAACTGTGTTAGTGCACTTAAGATAAATGTATATTCAAATTTTTTATTCAAATTCAAAAATATCTTTATTCAGTAGGTAACATAGTTACACTTTGAATCGTCAATTTTACATAACCAACGTCTCATCCGCCTAAAACTACTGCAGCTTCTCACAACCTGTATAGCCGGGGAAAAGAAGCTGCAAGAAAAACCTCGGCACAGGGCCCTAGACGTTCTTTAAAAAAAATAAAAATAAACATAAAACATAATATAAGTAAAACACAATATAAAACACAATATAACTCATTGGTCTGGTACCGGTGTTTCTAAATTCTCTCTATTATATATATAACTCACGCCTATTTCCCACCGGGGTAAGCAGAGACTATAGAATACCATTTGCTTCGATCCTGACATATGACATGTTGGTTATGGCAGAAGAAGCATGAAAGTAGGATTAATACCGTAGAAATGAGGTCTTTGCGTAGCATCTGCGGTGTGAAGTTGAGTGATAGAGTGAGAAACAGTGTGATAAGACAGAGATGTGGTGTAAAAAACGATATAGTGACTAAGATTAAGAAGGGAATGTTAGGTTGGTTTTTAAATTAAGTACATATTTAATCCAAACCTTCTAATTTCCAATTTTAAAGTTTAGTATTAAAACATAACAATTGATATATGGAACTAACGACAGTGATGAAGGGGTCATTGTAGAGCAGTTTTAGAACCTTCGATTTACAGCTTAGGCCTTAGAAGATTGAGCCAGATCCCACTAACAGTTTTTTTGTGTTTGGTGTAAATCTTTGAAGCCTTTACGACGGCTAGCAAACAGTGTACACTATAAGAGTGAGCGATTGTAAATAACTATAATTAACTATGTTAACTCTGTCAGTGGTCACTGGTACGTTAGTTTATGTATGTATGTACAGTCATGAGCAATATTATGTATCCACTTTAGAACCCTGTCGCACTATCATATTTGACATTTAATGAGACTTACGGTTTAGTTTGTCAAAAAACTTAATGTGACATGGTTTCAAAGTGTATACATATTAGTACTCATGACCGTATGTGTGTAATAAGCAGTTCATGATCAAATGTAATAGCTGATATATCTCTGCTCGACGTCACAAACGTAAAAGTACACAATCATACCCACATACATAAAGTCACACCAGTAATCGGCGGGTTATTTTTGGACTAAGACTTTTTAATAATTTTAAAATAAATAAATTAATTGAAAGTAATTGATATTTTTTATTTATTTGTACACAATTACGACAGAAAAAATAATTATACACTTTTCCTGTGTGCCCAATAAAGTATTTGTTATACAAAGAAATCAGACAGTCTACGCCTCCAATAAATAAGGGGAGGAGGAGTTTAGTCTAGTTTTAGCCTACGCCTGAAATAATTAGTGGCTAAAAATTGCTCCCTGACGAATCTATAGATAGCCAAATAAATAGCCAAATAGCGATACATTTCTGCATTAAATCATTGGCTTACTCCTGTACTGTACGTAGACCTCTTAGTAATGGCCCTAAACAGTAAAACAACGTTTTTAAGACCTCGTGAAAATTTTAATGTCCTCCCGGTCAAGATTTAAAGGCGCGCCCTTAGACAGGAGCATGAAAAAACTATGTTAGTTTAGTCTTTTATTTAGGAAAATTTAATAAAGTAACAAAGAAAAAGTAAAATCGAAAAAAAATCTGACTGAAATGTCTGTTTTCTTTTTCGATGATGCGCAATCTAATATTTTATTACTTACTTACTAATATTAGCAATTTCGCTAGCGCAGGAGGAGGACCCGACGGTGTAATGGTTAATAAGCTCGTCCCGGCTTGACAAGAGCTTCGGGTTCAAGTCCCGTCCGAGTTTTTTTCTATTGCAATGCACCCAGGAACCCTCCTGGGTACTTACATAGATTCGTAGCGAAAATTCCACCATTATAACATAATGAAGCTTAGTTTTGTTACCCACATTTTTTTTGCATTTAAATACTTACTTTCTAAAATACGTTCGCTACCTTCTTCTGTCGTGCGTTTGATTCATCATCTGGTGTCAGAATTACTATTGCCGACATGGCTATTGAAGCGACTACATATTTACTTAAGTAAATAGTAGCCGGGACCGACTGCTTAACAAGCCCTCCGAAGCACGGATCACCTTACTAACTACATTAGTTGGTTTACCACCAAAAGTAGGATAATAATCAAATCAACCATATATACATATATAGGATAAGAAAGTCAAATTCGTACTTTTTCATGTAAATATGAATATTTATTATTTTCCAGTTCAATTTGGTTGAAACTACCATAAGATTGAAATGTTTCCATTATACACTGCCTTCATAAAAAAATAAATTTAGTTCTCAAACTATACTATAAAATCTCGGTCTTGAAAATGTTGTAAAACCCGACACAGAGTACATATACGAGTAGTTTTAGTTTTCCAAAATTATATAAGTAGATATTTTAATTTAGTATTATGTACAAATATGGGTTTTTATATAGTGCATGTTTTATACTTTTGATTGCGTATGTGTGTGAAATAAACGAAGGTACATATTTTTGTTATTTATCCATGGGTTGGTCTTTTTCTATCGTGTGGGTTATGGGGTGAATGACCAACCTCATCAACCCTAGTGTCAGAGTTACTATTGCGCCGCCAAAGGCTCCGTGATGTGGCTCATGAATCAACTACGTACTTACATCAGTAAGTATTAACCGTGGAGTAACCGCTTCCGAAGCACGGACCATCTTACTTTCGGATAAGCGGGTGATCAGAATGTCCTTACCAAACTAGGGCTCACAAAGTATTTATTGAGATATGTTACTACCGGGATTTGAACCGGAACCTCCGGATCGTGAGTCCAACGCTCAACTTCCCGACCACAACATAGGTTGGTAATTTGATAAAATGGCCGTGCAAAACTATATCCATCAAATCATCTCAGCGTTATTCTGTTTTTCACAGGGTCCGGTTAGCAAATCCGAAGATTTGTCAGGTTCGGTTTTTTATAGAAGCGACTGCCTGTTTGACCTTACAATTAACTCGCATAGGGAAAACCAACCCAATACCAGTTAGGTCACATACCAATCTCATTACGATAAAATAATATGACGTATTTTTTTAATGTACACATAAAATATAGTCATCATCATCACTAATTTAAGAGCCAGGCCCATGTCGGTGAGCATTCTCCATGCTACTTTTTTGGGAAAAATAGAGCAGTGGTTTCCATCTTGCCTTCCATCTCGCAGTACTCTGTCTGACGCGAGTGGGATGGCGCCCAGAGTAGTCTATTTCAAAGCCATACGAGGACTCCTGTCCTCCGCCTCTGTATAGTACTGACAGTTACTGCTGCCCTCTGTCAGGTTCCAGGTTACAGTCCCTGTGACGCGCCCCTTCCGTCCTGCATTGCCGTAACAATGGCTCCCACATCCGCCTCTGCAACCGTTGAAGTCTTCACCCGTATCCCTGGGCAAGGGTTCTACGTTATACCCCGTAGGTCTGAGTCCCTATCCGAACTCAGCCACCATCTCACTCCGGCTTACTGAAGTAAGCGGCGCGCACCCCCGCGGCAAGGACGCGCCGAACAGGCATTGCCCTAGTGGAGGGCAGAGAAGGTGGCTCTGTCCCCCCTGGGGCCGGGTTAATGGGCTTGTATGAAAACAAAACCAAAGGCCATATAAACAGGCCACATAAATAGTATAGGGTGGATTTATCTCTGAAAGAGATCTCTTCCAATGTTGACTGGATCAACCCCGCATGGTGGGAATTAATTGTAATTGTCCTTCAGTTTACTGATAAGCATATTTTTATTTTCAGTAAAAGGTAGTCCAAAAGATGATTTACCATACTGGTGAGTGAACGTATGCTAAAATTCGGTCCCCATTTGTCTGGCCAAGTAGTTAATGCCATCTGCGGCAAATCTACAATAAGTCACGTCAAAAAAAAGCTAAAATTCGCAAATTGAAAAACTGGAGTTAAGGCTAAGTTACTTATTTGTAACCTATTGGCCGCAAGACTTTTTTTTTTTTTACTTATTTGTAACCTATTGGCCGCAAGAGGATTCAAGTTGTTATATTATTTAAAATATAATAAGTTCAAGAAACTGTATCTACACTGTTTAACCGATTGTACTGCATCAGTGTATTATGTCTGCTTGTTAAAATTAAGTTCTGTGCAATTAAGTGCATTTGATTTGTTTTTATTTAACCGTTTTCAGGGAACGAGAACCAAAATATGAGAAGAAGGCGTCGACTACAGACGCAGGTGCTCAGGAGCCTGCATACACAGTAGACACTGATGACCCGCGCCGTAGTCGCAAGGTATACGACTTCAGACTCGAGGACGCGCATATCGTCGTGGAACATTTCCTCCGAGACATACTACGAAGGAGTTTTAATTTCACGCCGACCAATACTACGCAAAAGAAGGAAAGAAAAGTGAAAAAGTTAGTTGTAACTACTATTTTATATCAACACTATAACGCGTCAGTTGTCCTGCATACAATGCACTTTTAGATTTTCCCTATTTTTTACAATTTCCCATCAATTTGTATAATGTATCTTTCCGTATAACTATATTCACACTGTGATAACGAACATACCAAATGCCTGTAGTTGTTTACGTTGCTTGCTAATGAACAGCACTGCCTTTTTATTATGTGTTTACGAACCGTGTCATACGTAGCGTAACGTAACTAGCTTATCCCTATGTAATTATTGTAAACGATAAATGAAGAGTTTTATATTAATATGAAAAGCTTATTTAAGGAACCGCAGACCACATGCTTCTTCGGAACAGGAAGATGAAGAACGTAGCCGAAGCCTTCGAAAGCAGCCCAACCGCGTTCAGAGTTCAAAGCTAAAGAAAAAACGTAATGAGAAATCCCTCGATCTATTCAAAGATAATTCAGAAATCTACAACGAATCCCGCCAGTTCCCTAAATTAAGGAATGCTTTCAACAAGGCCTTCAGGAATAAAAAGGAATACAAAGGACTCAAGTAAGAAAGTTGCTTTTAGTGTATTTCGAATATCGCCTTCTCGTATAACTAATACGTTTGTAGTAGTGTTTGACCGACTTCCGAAGGTCTTTTTCTGGCATCCTTCGGCCATAGCCCAAGATTAAAAATTTAAGAAATGTTATTTATGTTTATTTAAAAACTTTGAAAATAATGGTTGTTCAAGACTGTACGTATAACACGATAAAGGTCATTTAAAGAAGTAATTATGAGTTTTTGTTCTTAACAGGCCGTCGAGGCGACAACCGGTGCAATTAGCTCAGCAGGCCGATGAGTCGACGACAACGACGGCATCAGGAGCTACGGGAAGTACAAGCAGCAGGTAAACATGATCCCTCGTGTTAAAATATCCCTACCGTACAATATAGTTACATGTAATCGAGATGTCAATATGATCCGCATGGGTTATTCAGGAACGTTAATGTATGCCCGAACGCGCTTGATAACTGTTTGTTATTATAATTGGTAACTCAGGAAAGCTGCAACCAATGGGTACCCTAATATTAGTACCTAATTGATTTTATAGTCAAACATTTTTCGCGGTGTCGCGGGGCCACCACTCTCATTTCAGTTGCAGACAATGTGGTTTAATGTAGGTAAGTATCTAGTACGTACGTAGCATACTCCCCAGCAGATCCATTCTGTAGGTATGCTTAGGTACTTTTTCTACGTGACTTTTTGTAGGTTTGCCTCAGATGGCATGAACTACTAGGTTAGACAAATAGGGAGCGCCGATATTATTTAGGACCGTTCCTGATGCGAAGCCGCAACTACCAGGGGGTCTGTGTTGTGCGGGCTCTGGTTACCTTTCAAAACCCATTTATAAATCTTTCTCCTTTTACTTTTCAGTACTCGTAAGGACATACCACTCCGTCCTTATGGTGTAAGTATATCTTATACTTCCTGTACCTCCTATCCTACTCAATTTCTTCATAATTATTGTAAAAAGATGCATTTTCCTTTCATAAATGCAACGCAATGTCTTTTGAAAAGCAAAATATCTGTCCTAAACGATGCTCGAACTTGGTTACTCACCGAAAAGTTCCATACACAGTTATTCATCTATTTACTCAGGTTTGCCAGAGAGCTATGAACGTAAAATATTGGACTGAGTGCGAAATTCTACCCTACGTTCCTAGACCGTCATAGATAGGTGGGTCATGTAAGCCATGTGAGCTAAGACCTAATCGCCTGCGACATCTCCACTGAACGCTGGGAGGACCTAGCTGTTCTAAGAGCTGAGTAGCTTTACTGTGTGAAAACAGGGGTAGCCAAGCGAAAGAGCACGACAAAAAACGCCAAACATGCAAGATTCGACCCAAACCCATCCATAGCTGCACTTTTAACTTGGATAGACAGCTATTCTGTCTCTATGATTGGGTATTTAAAACAAAGTTCGGCTTTGCCAGTCACATTCGAGCGCATGATAGAAGAGACTGAGATTACCGTTGTCGGATACGACAAGGAGGATTGTCTAAATATGAGCCAAAGGCGGTAGGCTAATGTGGTGGGTCAGTGGGTATCGCATATATATCGGAAACGAGGTATCCCCACAAAAGATGGTGCGACGAATAGTGACGACCCTTATGCCTGTCGGACAAGTTGGTGGCAGTTCTACGAAAACCGTGTAAGGTGGAAGGATAAAAGAAAGGCCTTTGCCCAGCAGTGGGACAATATAGGCTAAACTAGAACAACTGTTTGCTATTATATAATTTAAAATAAGGGCCATGACTCACTGAGACGCCTTGGACGTCACCAAACTAATTATATTTAAATGACTTTATGCAAAAGAGTCGTCAACTTGCCAAAACGTTGTGAGTACATTGCTATATGAAATCTTGACGACGGGTTACTACTGCTGGCGATGTGGCTTTGACGTCTTGGTGGGTTGTGATCCTTAACCAAATCAAATATATTTATGTATTCTACAATATATGTATAGCCTAACTTAATAAAATTGTGAATCATTGTAGTTACAGAATATATTACAAGAACATTTCATACCGAATTTTGACGATGTGAACATAACTATGGAAGTGTTGGGCCGTACTGTAGAATATAATGACATTATCATGCTGCGAGCGACGGCAGCGAGTGACAGCAAGTACTTCCGATCAGAAAAGACCAAGTACATGGATGAAGTACCGGAGAAAAAGATAGTTTTTATAGTCCATGGACTCTCTGTGATGAGTTTTAAAGGAATACCTTGTCTAAGCCAATTAGACGAGTTCTCAACATTGACTTCATATTACTTCAAACATTTGGACAAGTTTGATATCTTCTTGATGCCTATGGCCAATCCTGACGGGGTAACTAAACACCCAATGGCGGTACGTAGTGACTCAAATATCTGCTATATTAAGGTATTTCTTTCTTTCGTGTGGTTTGTAAAGTTCCTTCACTCCCACTAGATCTGTAGTACAGTTCTGTTAACACTACTGGGATTTTTTGTGCCATTAAGTAGTTCTGTCAGTCCCTACTTAAGTCGGTTAATAGCGCAGATAAAATATATTAAACGTGAAACAATTCACTAGACCTTAATTACTTAATATCATTGAATTGACCGATCATTGAATTCGTAAGCGTAGCTACTTTGTTAGGGTACTGTTAATATGCAATACAGATTGTACGTACCATATATGTTTACGGCTCACCACCTATCACGTTGGTCTAATAGAAAGCTCGGTGAGGTGTGGATACTTAGTTCATCTTCTGGTGAATGTACCACTGACTACCACAAGAATTGGGTTATAGTCGTGTGCTTATGTTATGTGTATGTAAGTAATAAATTAAACAATCAAGGTTATCCATTATCGATAATACAACAGTCGGTAATACCTCATCATCATCATTACCAGCCCATTAACGTCCCCACTGCTGGGGCACGGGCCTTCCCTATGGATGGATAGGGAGATCGGGCCTTAAACCACCACGCGGGCCCAGTGCGGATTGGTGGTTATTAACGACTGCTAATGCAGCCGGGACCAACGGCTTAACGTGCCTTCCGAAGCACAGAGGAGCTCGAGATGAAAACTTTTTTTTGTGGTCACCCATCCTATGACCGGCCTTTGCGAAAGTTGCTTAACTTCAACAATCGCAGACCGAGCGCGTTTACCGCTGCGCCACCGAGCACCTGGTAATACCTATACATATTATATTATTGAAGTTTTTTATCAACAGTTTTGAAGGTTTTGAAGTTATTTTTAAGGGCCAGACTCCACCAAAGCGGAGAAGAGACGTGTCGTTACAACCAGTAGAACATATCACGTGTTAATAGCGAAACAGATTTCCTCGATCTCCTCTTTGGTGGAGTTCTGGCTCTTATAATTTAAGTAAGCCGTCAAATAAAATCTGTATAAACCTTAGGCTATGGATGCAGCGTGGAATAAGAACATGTCGCCTCAGAGCGCGTGTCCGGGCGTGGCGCTGGACCGCAACTTCGATGTGGCTTGGAACGACAGCCACGTCTACAGCTCCTGCAACCAGCTCTTTCCCGGAGACAGCCCCTTCTCCGAGATCGAGACCCAGGCTGTCCGCGACACCTTTCACAAGTATAGCCACAAGATCATCGCGTATTTCCACGTGCATGGCGGCACGTATTATGCAGACAATTTTAAGGTATTTTTTTAATAAAATAAAATCATAGACGCGCTAAAATCCTAAATCTTTGGGTAAGATATCCAAACATCTAAAACTATTAATCTGCTTACATTATTATCATAGTATACTTACTGTTCAAAATGTAATGTATATAAAAGAAGGCCCAATATTAGGGCCTACCTTTAGGTATTCATATCCAGCGACCATTAGGTTTATTTGTCTTCTGTTAATTATCCATCGTATGTTGGTGTTCGAGCAACCTCAGGGTTAGTGACGTCTACACATAAGGGGAACTCGGCGTGTGGGGTGAAAAAAAAATCGATTTTTGAGTTTTTCATTGGAAGACTATATAGGTTCTTAAATAATTATCATGCCGATGTCAGTAAAATATTTTATCTTAAACTAAATTCTTTGTTATTGACAATTATCTATCAGCTCAACTATCATAGGGTGGTTTTAGGTAAAGAAGGGATAAATAAACCTTTACCCGATTACCGGTACCAGAAAATTCTTCAAGTTGTCTTCAATCTAGTACTTATTACATCGCTATTTTTTATTTATATATATATCCATTTTTTTTCTTACTGCCTTAGGGTGAAGCCGTTTTGTATCCAAGAGGTTTCACAGAATCCCAGTCAGACGACGACAAATATATAGACCTGAGGGGTGAGATAGACGAGGCCATGAAGAATGCCAGTTTCAAAGTGTTTTCGGTCACTGTGGATACATTGTACAGCTGGTACGGGAAGGTTACAGGGACAAGTGTGGACTACGCCGCAACGGTAATATTTGCAAATATTCCATATATTTTAGAACACGATTTCGCCGTAAGTCGAGTTATTTTAACTTATTTTTAGGATTTTGTGATTCAAAAGGAAAAAAGAACCCATATAGGGTCTCTTTGTTGTCCATCAGTCTGTCTGTTAAGACCCATTTTCGCGGGAAAGTGTGGAGATATCCAGTTAAAATTATTATTCATATGTAGTAGGATTTTAATAATGTATGTCTTCAATCCACTGAAGCTGTAAAAAATCTGATGTTTCTAAATTAATGCAACCCAAATTTACCCGACGGACATTATAGCCTTATTTTCCGAAATTTCACAGGGGAATACAAACCTATAAAGCAGTTCTCATAGAGCTAGAATCATGAAGTTTGCAAGGAGGAAGGTCTTGCAGCAGAAGTAAAAAATCCTTTCCAAAAATAAGTATTTTTGCGAATACAAACTTATTTGCAGATGGTAAACTAACACCGACCTATGTCGATGTATGCAGATAACAATTTTTCAACGGCAAAACCAAAGCATCCCGTAGAGATCTATCTTTTTAATTATCGTATTATTTTATATGCATTATTTTGTAAGTATTATTGTAGTGTTTCTTCCATGTATTTGTAGCTACACTGCCATAGTTTAAGGCGTATTATTATTCCTTATTGTATGGTTTAAGTAAATATTATAGGATGTATTCATAGTCGATGTTGTATTTGTGGGAGACACGATTTCCGTGCCTCCACAGGGTCCACAGAATGCCAGCGTCGTGGCTCGCGCCGCGGCTTATGCTGACTGAGGCCCTTTTATAAAGGACACCACCACCATTCATGACCAGTCCATACACTCAATTACAATTTTCCTTAATGTTTACTGTCTATTTATAAATTTGTACTCTCTTGTGTAAGTTCTTTTTATTGTGTGTTCTAATTGTTAGTTATGTTCCGTGTTATGTTTTATATTTGTTTCTATGGTATCCCTATGTAATAAACTTTACTTTCTTTCTTTCTATATGAATAGGTATTATCGTTATTAATTTACAATAGTTTATGCGGAACCATCGGCGCGCGAGTCCGACTGGCACTTGACCGGCTTTTTTATTAGCATAAAGTAAATTGCTTTTTTCTTTGTTCTAGGTATATGGTATACCATACGCAATGGAGTTGGTTATGCAGCAATATGAAAACACGAGAGGAGAGAAGGAAATTGTTCTGACGGAAGTGTGGCGACGGATCATAGATGTTATATTCGTGAACATGTATAGAGCTTCGGTCAAAGCCGCCGATGCTAACGACCGGTAGCCCACAATAAATGTTATACTTGTGAATTGTGTTTTATTGATTTCCGTTACTTGATTGGCCAGAGATGAAAACTTAGAATGTAATGTATATGCTAAGGCTGGAGTGCTGCAAAACTGCTTGCGGGGTCTGCACGACAACAGCGTCACACGCGCCCCGCAACTTCGACCAATAGACGCGTCATATGCTGCCCTAAAAAATACATGGCTTGTTCAGATTTAACGTGTTAATTATTTATTTTCTCATTGCTCGGGGTACATTATATTACACTAACCAGACGGGCATATATAAAAATAATTGTAGCTTGATATTTAATAGATCATTTATATTGCTTCACTTTATTTTGATCAGAATAGTGATAGGCGGAAGATCAAACAAACAAAGCGACAAACAAGCAGCGAACAAAGCTCATAATTTGTACCCAAAAACAAAGATAAAAGATGCTTATGTCTGTTGTCCATGAAATTAGAAGGTTAAACGAAGGCAAATCTGTTCAGCGCCAATGGATGGATCTATGTATTTTTACGATAAAGGTAGTACGAACATAAATATGATTTCGATTACAAGTATTTCAAGTTTATGAAATGTTTTTTTACATAAAAACATACTTTGGTGATTATTGATTTTCATATTTATGATATAAAAATAAAACTTTAATATAGCTACGCGTTGGTACTATGTGAAACAATGTGTTTTGACTTACTTTACGACTTTTGTGTAAAATTAATTTAGGTTAAGAACTTACAGATGACAAAATGTTTTCAAAAGTATTATCCAAGTCATATTTTGTATCACTACTTCTTATAGTAAGCTACAAAGAATTTGGTAAGGGATTTTCAATGTTTTTAATAATTATATTCAAAGTTACTTTAGTTGTGTAATATTTTGCTGCACAAATCTATAATATTCTTCCTGACAACTGACTATCCTCAAGGTTACGTTTTCATATAATTTGTCTATGTTAACACTTTGTTACAAAACTCTGATTTAAAATGGTATCCCATCATATCCTAAAGCAAACTATCTTAGTATATTTATTTATGTATAGTATATTTTATAGTATAGTTTAAATATATTTTATTTTCAAATATTAAAGTAATCAACTACTAACAAGGTTTATTAAAAAAAAACCAAAAGACTAGGCACCCACCACAAATTTTGTCAAAAAGAAAGATAACAGAAAGCAAGTAATTAGTTAATAATTAATTACTGTTGTATCGTTTATATGACTACTTCCTTTTATTTCAGTAAAATGTAAGGATGATCTTAAGTTTTGGTAAGTCCTTGAAAGATAACTAGTTACTATTATATTAATTACTTAGCATATTTTTGAGTTGAGTTTGATTTTGAATTGATATACTCAGCTCATACGTTAAAATAGCTATCTTCGACGATAGGCTAAAAGCGGGCCGTATGCAACCCCGACTGTTGCTGTTATGTTGCATATTAAAAAGTTACTTATAATACGTGGCCAGGTTGCCAAGGCGTAGCCTAAAGCATTTTTTTAGACACAAAAAAAATTGTACGATAAGATGCAAAAGTCCAACCAGTTTCTTGCAAAGTAATAAATTAACTGGTTGAACATAAGACCTGTAATAGACCAAAAATACCTACAAAAACATATATTTTATAATTATGATAACTAATAATTCGTAATTTCACCACTGTTTACAAATGATTCGCTGGGCTCAGTGACTGCACTTTTGCTCTTTGATTCTACGGCGAGCAAAACTACATTTTTTGGTTATATTTAAATGAAGGACCATCCAGGCTACGTTCTTCAAAAACAATATAGATGACGTCATTATTTCATCGGGTAGCAACATTTTATAGTATTTAATGGGGACGTGCCGAAATATACAGGGTTGCCTCTCTCAATACTGCCACTTTCACGAGTCGACCATTGATACAAGCCGGCCTAATATTAGGATGGATTAAAAAAAATTGCCAAATGCAACTTGTGCCATTCAGTAGTTCTAGTTATTATGTGGATATTTAACTTAAAAACTTTCTAGATGAATCGCTATGTTACCCGATGAGGTAGGATTGACGTCCCGTTCTTAGTCTACGAAAATAAAGGAAGATAATCTTGAGCCATGACCAGTGGCTGGCTGATAATAATATATCTATTTTTTTAATATATCCGTTTTTATATGCAAGATGAATTATAAAAATAATGACGGTCTATGTGCATAGATAACAAAGGTGAAAGCAGATAGGGATTTTTTTGTCAGCATTTTCAGTTTTATATGGAAGTATCACGGAACAGATAAGGCCGATATTAGTTCTGTTAATTTACAAAATTCTGATAAGGACCGATTTTATTGAAAATCATATGTTCACATTTTCAGGGAAAGAGATCCTAAGTTCTGGTAAGTTTATACCGAGGCTAAAGGTTTCCTGCCTATTTACCTATTTGGCGAAAATTTAATGTTAATTCTTTGAGCTTTCTTAGATAGGACCGTATGGCACAAGTTCGTATTGGATAATGTACCTAACTCTGAAGGTTGCAGTCCAAATACCGAGTTGAGCGGTCGGGATATTTATAATCTACGTTGTCGGAACTCTCTGAGGAAGCTGTTAAAAGAAATTAATATACTTACTGACTGTTGCAAGTCAAATATTCATGAAAACATTATGTATGTACGTAAAAATGTATGTCTCCTTTTGAGAAACTGCAATGAAATATTGTAGAATAAGTAATTTCATCCTTTTTGGCGTTATATATACGATTTTACAATAAAATACCAGACGATATTTATAATAATAATGCATATTTATCCTACCTTATGTAAAAAAGCTTATTATAAGATTAATAATTACCTAAATGATAGAAATGCCTGGTAGTAAAATTATGTTCTTCTAAGTATTAAATAACTTGTAATGTAAATGTGTTCCTGTTGCAATTTCTTCTCCTCAGCCATAACACCTTGTGAAATGACGCAAATTCAAAGAATGTAAAATTTACCTTCTACAGGTTTATCCATAAATATTTTTTGATTTCTGAGCCCTATATCATCATAAATTGGTATCACGAGCTAAACGATAAAGGACAACATAATGTGGAAAGCCACATACACACAATCTGGTATTTCGTGTTATAAGAAGAGAATGTTTATTATAAAATGACTTCCAGTCGATTGCAGTCGCTTTTGTTAATTTTAGCTTAGGTAAGCGGACCCCGAAATAAAAAGGGGCACTTAATATAAGTAGATGATGACGAGGATTACTTTTAACTACTAATATACTTAATATAATTTTCCTAGGACACGAGATGAAAACTCTATGCCGACTAATCGAGTGAAATTGTTAGCCCACTCGGAAGAGATGCCTGGCAGAAGACACGAACCGGGGGTCGAATACCTTAAGATACCTTACTCCAGAGATGGCGATAAGTACGTCATCCAATCTGTAGATATAGTTTAAACAACAAAATAAATAAAGTATACGTATCTGGATTTTACATCTATTGGCAATATTACGATCAAATGAACTAGATGTTTTTAACAACCTACAATACTGAATTTTTCATTTCATTAACTAAAATCTTGACAAGTCCGAATACTTGAATATGCGAAATTAAATTTAAACTAAAAACCATAAGATATTAAAACTATCTTCAGTATTTATTATGTATTTAACAAGTTTTTATACTTTTTCTCATTTGTTGTAGCCTTTTCGCAGGCGACTATAAAACGGCAGATATTAAATCCATGAAAGATTCAAAACCTCGCCAGGAAACGGAATTTGTACGCCAACGTAGTGGCAAAGATAATAAGGAACTAGTTGCTAGAGCAAACTATCGGGAAGAATATGGAAGAGATAGAGACAGAAACAGAGATATCCCTAGCAAGAACAAGAAAGTATATGAGAGAAATGAACACAACCGATATAACGAACAGGGGCGAAATCGTGATTACTACGACGATAAGGCGCTAGATATGCCAGGACGTGGACAAGATATAGATTATGGAAGTCCGACAAGGAATAAAAAAGATTCACGTGGAGAAAATAATAAACAAACGCGTGGCACATCTATAAGACAAAAACCTATTGAAGATGATAGGAACCGAGATCGTGGACGACCTAAAAATGATAATATAGAAGATAAGTATTTCTTTGACTATGGTCGACCTTTCTCAGATAAGCAAGATGCTCGCATCGGTCGTGGCAAACCAATGGCAAAAGATCGTTTTCGTCTCGGTCGTGTTACTAAAACACGATACGATAGTAAAGAAGATGATCGACACGGTCGAGGTAAGCAAATGAAAAGTAAAGAATATTTTCGCCCAGCTGGTCATGGGCGTGTGACTGTAGGTCAGCAGGAAACTTGGCCCTCTGATCACGAGCGTTTGAATAAAGATGGAATCCATAAATCAGGCCGTGGTGGACGGGTAGATGATATGGATCAAAAACGTGAGCCTGATGACGGTAGACCGATAAAAGACACAGGCGGTGGATCTGGACGTAGCGGACGCATAGATGACATAGAAGAAAATCGCAAACCTGGTTACGGTAGACTGATAAAAGACACAAACGATCGACCTGGACGTAGCGAACGAATAGATGATATAGAAGAAAGACGTAAACCAGATCATGGTAGATCTATAAAAGGCACAGAAAATAGACCTGGGCGTAGCGGGCGAATAGATGACATAAATGAAAAACGGAAACCTGGTTATGGTAGACCGACAAAAAACAGAGACGACGGCCCTGGAATTAGCGGACGAATAGATGATAGAGATGAAAAACGGTATGAAAAACGTGGTCACGGTCGACCGATAAAAGACACAGACGAATTGCCTGGCCGTGGTGGACGTATAGAAGATATAGATGAAAAACGTAAACCTGGTCGTAGTAGACCTACACCAGGAATTGAAAGAATCCATAACGGTCGACCATATACATATATGGGAGAAAAACGTACAACAAGTCATGGTCGACCGTTTGCAGGGTCACACGGTAAAGATGGACCTGGCCGCGGTGGAATGATTTCTGACATGGAAGATAGACGAGAACCCGGTCACGGTAAACAAGTTGTAGATATTGATGAAGGGCGTGGACCTAGTCGTAATAAGCCAATTCATAAGAAAGGAGGTGGTGAATCGGGTCGCAATAGACCAACTGATAAAGAAATAGGACATATTAAACGCGGTTTTATTAAGAAAATCGCACGTGATCCCACTTACAACGAAGAAAAAAAGGGTTCAGTTGATAGTAAACACAAAACAACTAAAAAGCATGGCCACGTACATCACGATATAAAAGTAACAGCTAAAGCTAAACATAAAAAAGAAAAACATCATAGTCGATTTACAACAGGCATGCAGGACTACCAGATAGCTCATGACTATGCGACAGAAACTGAAGATTCTGAGGCAGAAAGTCAAGAAGTGGACAAACACAAGTTTAAAGATAGTATGTAAGTACGATTTTATACTATATTGGTTACTTAATAGGAAAGATGTCAAAATTCAGCAGATTGTTGCCAGAGTTTTTTACAGAAATTACAAAATATCTCACATCATACTCAAATCAAATATCTATTTACACATACTCGTGGAACTTAACAACCACGGTCCATCTCTAACTAAGCCAACCACAACGTGATTAATTTTCTAAACAGTGCAATACTTAAGTACTTACTGTTCTTCTCTAATTTATTTATTATGTCAATAATAAGTAATACTTAATTGTTATCATTACAGTTTAAGAAATTCCGAAAACAAAAAAGGCAAGTAAGTAAACTGCAAAAATAGTAAGTAATATAATCTTAATTTTGGAATTGTTTATTTTTGAATCTTTAAAAAATATACCATCTCTAACGAAATAAAGAAAATAAGAAGTACTTAAGTAAATTACTTAAGAAAGACTTTGTGTCGGCGCAAACAGGCTACTGACCACATCAACCAAACCAAACCAAAAAAATATCGACATCTGCAACTGTCGCATTGCTCCACTTCTTCCTTGCATACTTATCGTAACCGTGTGGCGATTTCCGACCAAACACTGGTAGCAGTCCCGCGATTCTGCCACTGTTATAAATGTAGACACAGGTGGCTGTTTTCATTGAAAGTCAAAAAGGGATCCTATAGTGCCGGAATAATTAAGTATTGTTTATTTATACTATAATACAATTTGCTTTTTGTATAGCGTTAACTATGTTTATGTTTAGGTCCGCAGTGCAGATAAAGCCACTTGGACCAAATGATCTACCGAATCTCAGCCCACACAGCGTAAGTAAAATGCAGCCATAATTATATAATTAGAAGTACATAAACAGAAAAAAACATACTCATAATTTATGTATCCTTTCAGATAGCTCGGCAATTAATTTGTATTGCAAAAAGAAACAATAATGCTTCCATAGTCCAAGAAAATATTGGTCGTACTACGGAATATCGTGACATAATAATGTGGAAAATGAAGGAAAAGAAATATTTCCGAAGTGGTGCTCACTTTAGAGCTAGTGATGATAAAAAGTATGCGGATGAGGGTCCAGAAAAAAAGATAATATTTATTGTACATGGTCTCAGTGTGATGGGTTGGAACAAACTTCCGTGCTTGAGACAAACAAAACAGTTTGAAACGTTAGTATCGTATTATGTGGAGAATTTGGACTCATTCGACATATTTTTAATACCAATGGCAAATCCTGACGGCGTAGCGGCAATTCAACAGGTTTTGTGCTTTTTTATTTAATATTCAGTTTCAGAAATGTGGATAAAGCCACAACTCGTTTTAAAATCTTAAGCCGTTGCACTTGATATTGTAGTCCCAATACGGATAATATGATGTAGTTACCCCTGTGATGATAGGTTGCCAGCTTTTGGTTTTGTACTGGAAGGGAGATTATCTTTTAGTCGATTTTAATGACATCATTGTCATGATAACCAGATGAATGCATTTTTGTTGTTCTTGAGCAATGAATATAGTTGACCCCAAGATTTGCTGCAATTCGTCGCATCGAGGTTATCTGGAGTAGCTTCCGTGCAAAAGTTGATCTGATGACAAGTTAAAAATTGGTATTTGTTTTAGAAATCTTACTGGAATAAGAATATGTCTCCACAAAAGGCTTGCCCGGGGGTGGCCCTAGACCGCAATTTCGACGTGGCTTGGAATGTAAGTCGCAGTGTGAATTCCTGCAACGGGCAGTATCCAGGACCAACGCCCTTCTCTGAGCTCGAGACCCAAGCTATCCGTGAGGTTTTCCATCATTATGGACACAAAATTGTTGGGTACTTCCACGTTCATAGTGGTACATTCGAAGGATCCAGTTTTAAGGTAAGTTGAATGCATTACTAAATTTGAGCATCTTTTAAATTGAAGATTTTATTATTACAAAATGTGCCAAAAATGATTATGGTAAACTGAATTATATTGAGCGCCATGGAAATTATACCTTTACAGAATTTTCCACAGTTTAAAAGAAATAGCTACTTGACTATAGACGATTATCAATCCTAATAGATCGAAGTAGTTTCTACTTATTATCAACATTGTATCATGGGTGCGCTACCGCGTTATAAACTTAATGGTGATTGTTATAAAATATGGCGATGTTGTTTATAATTTCTACCAGGCTTATCTATAAAGCTAAACTACCTATTCGTGTTCCTAGGGCGACGCAGTTCTATATCCTAAGGGATATACGGAATCGCAGTCAGATGATGATAAGTACATAGACCTGAGGGGCGAGATTGACGAAGCCCTGAGGAACGCGAGCTTCAAGGTTCTTTCTGTTACTGTGGATACTCTTTATAATTGGTACGGGTTGGTAGCTGGTACCAGCGTGGACTACGCGTCCTCGGTATGTGGTTTTTTTAGTAAATAAATATAACATAACAAATACTTTATTGCACAAACAGGAAAACACAAAACGAAAGAGAAATAGAAAGAATACAATAGGCGGCCTCATTGCTTAGTAGCAATCTCATCCAGTCAACCTTGAAGTATATAGTTGTATTATTAGTGGTTAGTAAATGAACATCTGAAAAAATTGATTTAGGGGTAAGTTCCTCCCCGCGTCCCGTATTGGACTTTTCAGTCATAAAAGACGTTGCTACAGGAACACTGTACAAATCATTTGATCAAGATGTAAAGGCCTGTGATAATGAGGGGTAAGTTGGTGGACAGCAATAGCTGTAGGTTGCCTAAAGCCGTGTACGTTTGCCAATCTATCCTAAGAGTTCACTTCCTACGGAATCCCATAATTTTCCTAGCGTTAATTATATACATTTTTATTACAAAACGATGTCTAAAAGATAATCTAGGTTTCAACTATAGTCTGTCCTACGAAAGAAGTCCCGCGGCGGCGGCACTACTGCCGCAGATTCTGCATTGAATTACAACTTGTCAAAAATCAAATCAAATCAATTTATTGCGAGAACACATAGAATAAAAAAAGTTGGTAAATAAAAATAAATAAAATAAAAAGAGTTTTATTTCTGTAAATCTATAACAAACAAGTTACAGGGGCTTCCCTAAAAGTAATCGGATGACACTTGTGATGGGAATGCCAAAACAGAACAAAAAAAAAAAAAAACAAAACACTGTACTGTCTGATTTCTTTGTGTGTTTCTTTCTGTGTTCTATTGTGTACAAATAAATAAATAAAATCCGTCGACTTCTTTCGTGGCGCGGATTATTATTTTAAACTAGTTTATCTTAGGCATCGCTTTGTAATAACACAAATAAAATCTTACAAGGATATTACGTTCAAAGTTATATCTTGTGTACAGGTGTATGGAATCCCTTACGCATTGGAGTTGGTAATGCAGCTGTATGACAACAACGTCATGAACCCGCCTGATAAACGTGAACAGAATTTGGCACTGACAGAGGTTTGGCAGATGGTCCTTGACGTTATATTCGACCATATCTACAGGACCACTGTTAAAAACAACGAAAATGATTAAAATTATGTTTTATATAGAAAAAACATTGTTTTTATTACTTCACTACCACCAACCCGCAGTAGATCAGGGGGGTTAAAATGGCCACTTCGAAGCAATTCATCTAAGAAAGCAATATTGCTATTTGACATTTGTTTGCATTGCGCACTTACTTCTATATCGACGGTAAAAAGCAATCCTGCTGTAACCCACAAAATGCAAAATGTTCACCAGAGCCCAAAAACTTTTGAAAAATTTGAAAAAAAATCATATCTCCTAAACTATTACGCCTATAAATATGATTTTTAGAACCAAAATGTATTTTTTGATTATCTATCAAGTCAAATACCTAAAACTTACTAGAAGTTAATTTAAGCCTATGTTTGTGTGGGTTACAGCAATCGCACTTTTTTTTCTGTTACACAAAGTTGCTGTAAATGAAGCAGGTAAATGTATGGGCCACTCAAAATCAAGTACTTTATTTATACGCAAAATTGCTGTAATTCACTTATAATAACTATTCCTATATAGCAATTTTGATGTAAATGTCATAAGTCTGTGTTAGCTGGTGCACTTAATTGTCTTAACTAACAGAAGTTGTGAAATGATAATAAAATTAAAATGATGTAAGTATGGAATGACATTTATATGAAGTCATTTTAAAATGTTAAAGAACATAAACCCACTAATAAATAGCTAAATTATGAAATTAAAAATTACCATCTTGTATACACCTAAGCAACAATAGTGTACTCCGACCGCTTAAAGCACGGGAAATACTACCTGTAGCGTGCTATACTATTTAACAGGTAAATTGTGAGATCAAAAACATTATACACTACTCCTACCTAGGTATCTATTGAAGAAAATACTTTTGTAGATTTGCCGCAAAAGGCATTATTTACTTGGCTAGAAAAATAGGGGGCGCTGAGGGCTCGTACCCGGTACAAAATATAAGACAACAGGCCTGAGGGTGCCCAGTTAGGCAGATTAGCCGCTGTACTTAAAGCTTTGAAGGTACTCGGAAGCTAACCTTTTTCTGCCGCTACCCACTCTGCGACCTGAGGCGTGAAGTAGGAGGTGTATTTTAAAGTACTCCCTTGCGCGGTGACAAACGATACCACCGTTACCGCTCCTAAACCGGCGAGTCTCACCGGGAAGGGGGTGGTAGCTAGTGCTCTGTGGGACGGCCCGCTAAGCTTCGTACCGGTACAGTCCTGCCATGCCTAGGAGCTAGGACGTTAAGGTCGAAGCATGGCTCTCCCAATGGCAGGCGTGACAAAGGAACGAACGCGCACATTTGTTCGCTCACGCATCCCTATGGCGCCAGCCGTTGCCTCGAGCCGCAACTTGCCGCACAACAAATACGACGTCCACGCCATACTTCGCTGGCGGAGATCTTCGGCCATCCCCTTTTCCACTGCCCCTACCCCAACTCCCTAGAGCAGAACATGTCGGGAATAAGAGGATAACAACACCGCCAGAACGGTAGTCAACGCACCAAAAACTATACCGATCTCCAGTTTCTCCATGCCCTCTTTGGACATGGACCGCGTTCATACGCGGCGGTTTACACTACCCCTGGCTCACCCCCACATGCGCCTCCATATCCATCCCTGCGGATGACGCCCACGCCTGCGCCCGCTCTCGCTCCGGTGAGTTTGCAACCACTGCTCGCATTTGCGAGCAAGAAGGTTCCGCCCACAGTGGTGGATCATCTGCCCAATTAGATGCACCACTTCCGACAGGTGTGGGATAAGTTAGGCCATATTCGCGCATCCGTACGGCAAAAGAGTACGCTTCCTGGCGAAAACCGATGAGGAGTTCAGGCTTTACCAGCGTTACGTCACCAACCTGGAGAAAGACACTGGACTCTTTTGGTTCACGTACACACCCCCGATGGAACATTCGCTGAAACTGGCGACCCGCGAATTACCGGAGGATACCGACATCGCAAAACTCGAGGAGGAGCTGAAGAACTGAGGCTACGAACAGGAGTATATCCGGTCCATCCAGGCCCGCACAGGCAAGCCTGGTTGCATCTTCTTCGTGGAGATCCGGCAAACACTGGGGTTCCAAAAGATCTACGAAACCTCCGAACTCCTATATGCATGCCCGGTATAAAAGTCAAAGCATAGAGAAGACCCAAGCGCCACAGTGCCACCACTGCCAATAATTCCGGCACAGCAGCCACAACTGTCATCGTCCCATAGCCTGCGTGCGATGCGGTAAGAGCCATGCGGCGAAAGACTGCATGCCTTCCCGTGAGGAACCGGCTACCTGTTGCAACTGCAGCGGACTTCACCCGGCTAACAGCTCATCCTGCCCGGTAAAGATGCGCGAGATGGCAACACGAATGGAGGGCACTACGCCATCAACGAGTGCAAGAGCCTCGAAACCCACAGCAGCAGCTACCGTCGCGAAGCATCCCAGCGAACTGGCACATGGCAGCGGCAACCGTCCAGATGGGCATAAACCGACCTGTGTCGAAACACTCACGCGAGAAGGCAAAACCTGCCCTGTCTGCCTGATTCCGAACCACCACGACTAACACCAACCGCAACAACAACAGTGGTCGCCGCCCCTCCATAGGAGAAGAAGACCAAGCGGAGACATTACTTCCTACAGTGAATAAGCTGGAGATGCTGGAGCAGACTATCCAGCTACTCTACGATAACCTGGACGCCAACCGAAGCAAGATAGACCCGGTGCCTATTATAGTGAGAGGCTTAACCTCACTACTAATCCAGTTCAGTGGTGGTATTGACCATCTCCATTGGACTGCCAACGACTGAAATAAGGCTGTCCACATCTACTACTCTTCGCTGAATAGTTAGTATTGTGGTCACCTTCGAGGGTGAGTGACGTTACCAAGTGGTAGTTAACAGTCGTCGCCCCAAAGCGTCCACCTTCTTCAGACCGAGCAATATGACGGAGCAGCCCTCCAACACCGGACTCGACCATCGCCACAAGCTGACGTGCGCTCCCCCAACGGGTAACCACCCGGTGGGCTCGACCTCGCTAGTGGCAGAAATAAGGATTAGACCAACTCCAAATGGACAATCCCGTGACCCACTCGTATAAGTAATAATAAATAGTTAAAAAAATGACTCCATATTGGTAGCGAAATATAGTTACAGCAAATATGTCACTCCTTCCCGACTGTCGCGGAGTAAGTGAGCGACGCGGTAACCCGCGGTCATATACGCGCGAGCGCGTATTATAATGGCGGTAAATGCGCATGACCAGTAAATAACGATGTTTTTAAATTGGCGTAAGTTGTCATTGTCTGTAATATCATACTTGTTTAAAATGTAGTAAACAACGCCGATCACCAGATTATTGTCTTATAAATGTAGCAAACACAGTACGTTACTTAAATGTGTTATGCAATTATGCAGTAACCCGCACTGTTCACCATTAAATAGTGCTGTAACTACAAAGATCAAATTATTTGCAAAAGCAAAATTGGTGTAAAAGACATATCACAGAAAAATGCCGTTTTTAATGCTATTTACAGCAAATATTCAGTTGTCTTTTTGGAAAAATAAGCAAAATCCCAATGCTGTACAGAAATTTCTAGAGGTCGTAGAGCCATGGGAATAGGACCATTCGACGCAGATTTTTTTTCTGATTCCGAATCAAAAATAAAAAAATTTTGGCCAAGGTGTGGTTTACAGCAGGATTGCTTTTTACCGTCGATATGCGCAAATGTCAAATTGCAATATTGCGTTCTTAGATGAATTGCTTCGATATGGTAATTTTAACCCCCCAGCGCGGTGGAGTATGTTCCATTCCCCCTCCAGTAGACTGAGGGGAGCCCCGTGCCTAGCAGTGGGACGTATATAGGCTGTTTATGTCATGTTTATTAATTGGTTGCTTTTACTACGGTGGTATATAATGGGGGCTGTAATTTTATCTACTCCCACAGAGTCCCACTACTTTCTGCCTGCTGATTTTTCACTCTTGGAAGCAGTCCGTTGGTAGTTTACTAGGTATGTGCTCTATTGCAGGATACATCGACACTGCCACCACATGATTAAGGTTACGTAATCAGATCTATTAAAAGTAGAAATTAAGAGGGGTTGAGGGCATTTTGACCGGGTGGGCTTCCCGAAAAATATGTTAATTAAGTAGGTAAGTACATGATAATGTATGAAGAAAAAAATTGTACCTGAGGAAAACAACCTACTATTATCGGAATTAAGTTAATGTATTTATTTATTTATTTACTTTTATAATTTTACATGACAATTTAAAACCATAGTCTTATAATAAAATACAAGTTACAAAAATATGCAAATACATAATATAATGCACAGAAATTACGACAATTGGCTCCAAAACTGTATATGTATGTACTTTTTTATAAGTTTTGTCAATTTATTAAAAGTTTGCCATCTACTCTGTACTCAAATCGACATTTATATTATACGGATATCGCACGAATTAAATCGCGTCATGAGAAAGCTCGCTAATATGATGGAAACTATAAACACATTAGTTTAGGTGTACCTTACAAGTTCAGATCTTTGGCTGGTATTTATTGTATTTAGAAAGTCTGCAATGGACATCGCACTCTTGTATTGTTATTGTGTTCTAATGCGCTTGCCTGCAAATATGTCAGGTTCGACTAGTTTTGCATACAAAACAAGTTATAAAGCGAGAATAAAGAAAGTAAATGTCCCGTTTTGATACCTACTTGCGTTTACGAACCATCCTTATTCAAGAATTTGGGCTAATATAACATAACGGGTAACATTATCCATAAGAGGACAAAGAGACAAAAGCGAACGAATAATATGTGAAAAGAATGCCATAATATATAAAACGAGAATCCTTTAACATCAATATACCGTTTGTTCTTAATGCTATATTGTTGTGATGTGATGTAGTGTTGCCTTTGTGTAGTGTAAACAAGTGTGATTGTAGCTTGTCTGTTCGGTGATAGAATTGAAAGTCGCAGGCTCCAGAAAGTTATGACACGAAATTCCCTATAAAGGACACAATACCAAGTAAGTACCCACATAAGAAATGCATATTGTCAACAAAACAGTATAATCGTATCAATATTACGGACTCCACAAGGCAAAACCTAATAATAATAATAATAATTGGTGGTTGGTGTCACACAACATTTAGAGTAAATTGTCTTAAGGGGCCTCTACATGTTGGCTTCGGCCCCCCGCACGCCTTCCGAAAGTTCGGGACTCCATAAGCCCGAGATATGGAAACGGCATAAATAATAATAACAACACTTTATTGCACACAAATTTACAAAACATTTACAGGATAGACTTATTCTAAGGTGGGCAAAGGCGGCATTATCGCTAAGAGCCCAATTTGACATCCAGAGATGGTTTAGTCCTAGCGTCAAGTACGCAACTGCTAGATGATTGTTCTTCTATTATACCGCACCGTTTTAACACTTTCAACGTATCTACGCCAGCCATCAAGTCAAGCAACTGCTCGGTAACATGTTTTCTATAACAGATCTATTGAACTCGTTTATTATTTGTGAGATGACAATACCGAGGTCCGTTATGTCGCGTGGGCGACTGCGCACTACGGTTCATTAGGGTTCATTAAACCTGATCTCGAATCAATTAGCCGGCAGGACTTGTTTTCTATATGTCACATGAACACACGTCGTATGTGGGGCAAATACGTTGGACAGAAAATCGAATGATATGCTCCGGTTGGTCGCTATAATCGGGATTTAGTCACAGTCGGGGAAAGTTCCAGAAATAAATTAAAAGTGAGATTTAAATTTTATTGGATGGAATCGATTTAAGTGTAGGATGTTTATTTATTTTTAAATAAAAAAAACAACCTACTTCAATTTCTCGGTAAGCTTATAACACCTACCTATGTTTTGTGTTAGATTGGTATAGCAATTTATTTTTTTATATCCTCTTTCACTGTTCTGTCTCCTTAAACTAGGTATTTAATGTCACCAAAGCAAAATTCCTGAATTTGTAAAAAAATCTGATCATCGAAACACAAATATTAACACGCGAATCGCATTTCCGATTGTCGTTCATATTTCCAACTGACCACAATTAATTAGCCTCAATAAGAAACGCCCTTGAAAGTGCTCATTAAAGGCAAGTTTTGTGGTAATTTACGACCGTCCTTGTAATTAGGGTGAACGTGTACCGTTACGCTTGTAAAGATTTCCTCGTGTCCCGGTTGCGCAGACGCTGGTGTTGCTAGCGCATGAGTGTTCCTACTAAACCTCCCCAATTCACATAACTACCTAACATATTATACAACTTTTATATGTCCTATTCCGTTCCGTTTATGTCCGTTGGTCCCGGACTACTAGCCCAAATACCTCCACCAACCCGCAGTGGAGCAATGTGGTGGAGTATGCTCCATACCCCCTCCGGTTGATTGAGGGGAGGCCTGTGCCCAGCAGTGGGCCGCGTATAGAATGTATGTATATGTCCTATTGCTGTGCACAGGACTACCCTTATGGGTTGGAGAGCGTATGGAGCATACGGTATGCTGCATACCACAATGTAAAACTGCGGATTGGTGGAGTTAATTATCATAATCATAATTATCACACGTACTTAATACTCATATATTATGCTGGTTCACTTATGATTGTTGATAAACACAATTTCTCATTCACATTTTCTCAAGTCTGCTGGAAGGATAAATCTTATGCACATAATCCGTAACTAGGTAGGTACTGAACTTGCTTTTATCAGTCTTTAGATAAAAGAGAAGTATGGAATATGTGATGCCTATGAGACAGTTGGGTAGGCATTTTTTATGTGTAAATAAAATCAACTATACAGACAAGAACAGATAGTTTTGAAAAGAAAGTTGGCAATACCGCGCAGGCTTGCGCGCAGGCCGCGCATTGGGCCGCCAGTGAGCGCGCATCACCGGCCCAACTTGCGCGTACAAAACGTGCGCAAAACACGTGCGCGTAAACGAACATTCGAAAACTCATTAATTTTAATTATTAATAAAACAGCGATTAATTGTTCATAATAATTGCAGTGATAGCTATAATTTGAAAAGTGCGAGTGATGGCGCGTTTCCTGATTGTGTTAGGTAAGTTGGTTAATAATTATAGCTAGCTATTTATGGGTAAAAAATTTCCAAAGGTTGCCTGGAAGAGATTTCTACTTAGCAATAACGCAGTCTATTGCTCTTAGTTCTCTTTTGTTTCTGTATCTTGTATTTTGGTGCGCGCAATAAAAATATTTGTTATGTTATGTTATGTAAATACGAATAGGTAGGTACGTAATTGAATTATGTTACGATAATTGATTAAGTTGCAAAAAACTTCATTCATAGGATAAACGTTAGGATTGGTGGCCGGTTAATGCAATGGGACTTAACATAACTGGAGAGGAGGGCGTGTATTGTGTATACTTTCCTGCTCTGCCTACCCCTTTGGGGATATATATGCCTGATGCTATATTGGAACTGTATCTATAAGAATACATAAACATAAATAGCCTTTATAGGTACGCCCCATTTATGGGTACAGGCCTCCTCTCAATCAAGCGAATAAAAAATCAACTCTGTAGAAAATTAAAAAATAAATAAAGTTTTGTGTAAAAAAATAGTTGCCATGGTAATTAAGGTAGATATGGCAACGGATACGGTAAGGTAGGCACGTTAAGCCGTTGGTCCCGGTTACTATTTACTGATGTAAGTGAGTAATCGTTACATGAGCCATGTCAGGGGCCTTTGGCGGCTCAATCATAACCCTGACACCAGGGTTGATGAGGCAGGTAGCCCACCTCACAACCCACACGATAAGAAGAGGAGAAGATTAAGGTAGTTTCTATTTTATACTGGTCTGATATCTATCAAGTTAATAATCAATAAATAATGCGCATACCTAATACACGCACGACACGACAAATGCAATCCGTTGCAGTTAATTCGACAATGCGCACTCTCACGCCACATTACTTCGATACAAAATAATTTTATAGTTTTCAAATCTCGGATACTTTTTGTTCCTAGCACAATTTTATACATTAGATAACTGAGGACCATGATAATCCTTATACCTATAACTTACGTAGATAATGAAAATGCCAGAAAAAAGATATAAAAAACGGTTTTTATATTTCTAAATCTACAAAATATAAAGTCCGTTGGTCCCTGTTACTGCTTACTGATGTAAGTTAGTAGTCGTTACATGAGCCATGTCAGGGGCCTTTGGCGGCTCAATAGTAACCCTGACACCACGGTTGATGGGGTAATCCACCTCACAACCCATACGATAGAAGAAGAAGAATATAAATCCTGAGAAAGATTACATTTATGATGAACCGTACAGCCGAGGGGCGTTAAAATGGCCACATAGAAGCAATTCGTCTAAAAAAGCAATCTGTATTGCTATTTGACACTTGTTGAGATTGCGTTCTTACTTCAAATATGCACAACGTCAAAATGCATTATTACTTTTTAGCTAAATTGCTTCAATCTGGCCTTTTTAGATCCAAAGCTCATTGATTAGTGGGCCGAGGACCGAGTTCAGCTGAGTGTAGAAAACATTTACAAATTACTTTTTTAGAAAAGAAAAAAAGTATATTATACCTAATTAGATGTTATTAATTTTCATTGAGTAGGTATTATTTTCTTTAGCCTCAGATAAGTAGGTAAAATAGGTATACATTACAGCAAAATATAGTTTTCTACAGCAATTCTCTTAATTTGGAGGCAGTCTTACAAATGTAATTTGAATTTATCTCCGTCTATTGGCGTCTGCGCCTGGATCAAAGTTGTCTACTTTCACTCCGCTTTAATTTCCCTCCTTGCCAGTGCAGCTTATTGCCAGAGAAAAAACATTCGCGTTTAGGGCTACTTCGAGCGAATATTGAAATAAAGAATGAAACGTAAACATATCTACAAGAAATAATTTATAAGCCGGGCAGGGCAGAGCCATACCTTCCTAAGTAGTATAAAACAGAACGTCTAATTCAGTACAATTAGTTAACTATAATATCTTAAATGATACTTATGTTACGTCATCTGACTGCTATTGGCACGTCTAGTGAATCGTGGGAGAAGCTTGCCACTCAGAGATCGGACTGGCGATCTGCTGTCGAATCGGGATTAAAAAACTTTGAACGAACCCGTCTTGATGATCTTGACGCCAAACGCCAGATCCGAAAAACTCGACCCAAGCCCTCCTACCACTACACTTATAACTCAAATGGGACTCTCTATTGTGCTTCTTGCAACAGGACTTTCAAAACTAAATTTGGTTTTGCTAGTCACGCCCGCGCCCATGCAAGAGCCCAGGCTAACACTAGCTAAGGGTGTCGCCGTCGACGGATACGTCTGGGAGGACATCATCATCATCATCATCATCATCATGTAGTTACATACTATGATAGTATACAAATAGAGAATAATTAATATATAGATAAAGATTTACATTAGCTTCAAATATCTGTCAAAGTGCAAAAGCCAGTGCTGTGCCGTTCATTAGCATACTGACGTAGGTATCGGTCGAAAGCCGACTGATTCTATTCTATTCTAACATTAGTCATAAGACATTGTGGATCACCAGCCCGCTACCACGTTAATGCCATGAATGTTTATGCCGTGGCATGATATAGCAGCATAACATTACATGTTTTTTGTGTTTATGTTAAGAGGTTTTATACATTTAAAAACCAACCAGTTAAGTAATCTTCTTCTTATCGTGTGGGGAGTGAGGTGGCATACCACACTCATCAACCCTGGTGTCAGGGTTATGATTGAGCAGTCAAAGGCACTTACATCAGTAAATAGTTACCAGGACCAACGGTTTAACGTGCCTTCCGAAGCACGGATCATCTTACTTTCGGACAATCAGGTGATCAGCCTGTAATGTCCTAACCAAACTAGGGATCACAAAAGTGATTTTTGTGGTATGTCCCCACCGGAATTCGAACCCGGGGCCTCCGGATCGTGATTTCAATGCTCAACCGCTGGACCACAGAGGTCGGTAGTTAAGTAATTAAAAGTCATTATACACAAGTACATAGAAGTATATTATGACAGTCAAGTATTTATTGTATATAGAACCCTTAGCCGCACCAAGCGTACTTACCATACTTCTATTAAATTAAAATGATCGGGGATTCAGGCGTCAAAGGGCGGCCTAATGACATCAATTGCTGCGAAATTGGCCTACCAGAAGCCGGATTGGTTCCCTAGCAGCTCAATTACTTGAGGGAAGAGAAACACGATAAATGTCGTTACAAATTAAAGAATCGTTCCACGCAAATAAAACGTTCTGGAGACGTGACCAACTCAAATTGGAAGGGAGGTATAGTTGTATTGTAAACAACGAGGGCGAAGAAATAGGTTGCTGGTGCGACCATGCTATTATTGGACAATGAAGAAAAGACTCTTATGTCATCAGTGCTAGGAACAAATTTCTTCCAAGCATATTTTAGCCGGGCCTTAAACCGTCACGCAGGCCGAGTGCGGATTGATGGTTATTAACGACTGCTAATGCAGCCGGGACCAACGGTTTAACGTGCCTTCTGAAGCACGGAGGAGCTCGAGACGAAAACTTTTTTTTAGGCCCGATCTCCCTATCCATCCATAGGAAAGGCCCGTACCCTAGCAGTGGGGACGTTAATGGGCTGATGATGATGATGATATTTTAGCCGACACAATATGTCGTTCCTTTCAGAGCGTCATGGACGATCTGATGCTTGGTGACCTTTCAAAATTTATAGAAATTGTGCAGGCGAAAGAAAATGATAAATTGATATATCAAACTGTAGCGCTTAATTAATTTTATGCACATATTTTTTACAAAATAGGAAGTGGTACTAAATATTTAAAATTGTTGAACTTTAAAAATAAGTCGAAATGATATTTGCATGGTATTGTGTTTTATCAATGTATTTAGGTACCGTGTAAGACATCGAAGAAACTGCTATCATAGAGTTTGACCTTAATGTAATATTGGAATGTCTTTTGCAGGTATCTTTGGGCTATTAAGAGGCTGTATTGCGGACCGATATGACAAGTAAGTCGGTTTGAAAAACGCTGAAAGCAAATATACCTAAAAGGTATCTATTTTTTAACACTACAATTTTATTTTTTATTTTTATTTCCAGTCACACTCTTCTCCGTTTGTATCCCCAAAATGAGGCGCAGATGACGTCAATTCTAAAGTTCAATGACCCCGAAGGAGTGGAGGTATTGAAACGCAGTCGAGGAGTGAATGATAGTATGGACGTACTTGTTCCTCCAGACAAACTTCACCTCCTAAAGGATTTCGCACTGACGCACTTATTACGACTAGAAGTGAAGGAAAGAAATTATGGGAGGTAAGATTGATTAATATATAGATAAAGATTTACATTAGCATCAAATATCTGTCAAAGTGCAAAAGCCAGTGCTGTGTCGTTCATTAGCATACTGATGTAGGTATCGGTCGAAAGCCGACTGATTCTATTCTATTCTAACATTAGTCAGAAGAATTGTGGATTACCAGCCCGCTACCACGTTAATGCCATGAATGTTTATGCCGTGGCATGATATAGCAGCATAACATTACATGTTTTTTGTGTTTATCATTCAAATTAAAAAAATATTTTTATTCAGTAGGCAACACAGTTACACTTTGAATCGTCAAGTTGTACATACCTAACGAACGTTTCACACGCCTACTAGACAATCTTTAAAAAAACATAAAATGTTATTATAAAATTCAGTAATTTGAAAATTTGATGTATCACTACATAGTTATTTCTTTGAATTACTGTTTAGTTTTGGTTTTTTTCTCCAATTCACGCGCAACGTGATGAACTCACAATTAGGGCAGGAGGCCCTATTTATATAATTTATGTTCTATGGAACAGTTTAACTATATGAGAGCCCTCAACGCTCTCCATTTGTCCGGCCAAGAAGTTAATGCCATTTGAAAAGACATACGATAAGTTATGTCAAAAAACATAATTATATACGTATGTGGGTTGTGCTTCACAACGAAATAAATCCAGCTATGTAGAGAAAGTTCTCCGTGACAAATTTACAAAAAAAAATGACAGGGCAGTTGCATGTTTTGTCAAAACTTGGAAACCCACTATTTTATTTAAAGTCTAGAAGAAATATATTATTTGACTATTTCAGGAAGTTCGTGGATCTAGAGCGGACCCCTCGGAGAAGAACAATGAACTCGAATCCAGCGTTTAATTACCACTCACATGCTACTGTAAGTATACAAATGATCATAGCCTTTATAGGAGCACACTGTCACAGACCATAGAGTACTAGAAACACAGATGTATGCGTGTCTAGTATATTATGATCTGTGTCCTTCTTTTGTGTTAAGATCAGCTTGTTTTTTGTGCTGGGTGAGAGACTGAGAAAATATACTCTCCGAGGCAAATTTACGTCAATAAAAATGACGTCAATAAATGACGTCAAAAAAAAATTGGTGAAATAAAGGCAACGGGCTGATACTCATTCCGATATAGCTCATCATAACTTATACCAAGAGTGGTTGCAAAGAATGGCATGTACTAGGTACGTATAATTATGTAGATAGTTTATGTGTGACTACCCTATGATTTTACGTAACAACCTAGAACATATGGTCGCTAGAAACCACCTTGTAACCACTTTCGCTTTTGTCTTTGTTCTTTGTACAAGTACCTAACCAGCCCATCTAGGCAATTTACACACTAGATTTTGAACTAAACACACTAGATTCCAAAATTGAGTGTTAGGTATATCTGAAAAAAGATTCAAAAGAGAAGATTGTTAACTCTATTACCCCTATTATTAATTGAACTGTTTATTAGACGTCTTTTATTTAATAACCTTTTTAAGTAACATAATTATATTCACTAATGAACTTAGCAGTTACTTTTGGTTTTTTTTTTATAACTCTGCATGCATGTTGTCTGTGAGCAGGAATTGGGGCCAATATTTCGTCGAAAATTAAATTAAGTTAGGTGGTTTTGCTAGTGCATGCTAAATTGTATTTTAGACCCATATTTGAAATAACCCCAAAAAACGAAAATTTCTAAATGTTAAAGGCAAAGTTATCGCCCGGCAACGAATGGCGTCTGATGCAAATTCATACGAATATTATAAATGCGAAAGAAACTCTGTCTAAAACCTTTTTACACTTAAACCGCTGAACTGAATTAGATGAAATTTAATACTTGTAATGTAAATAGTTTGAGACCGAAGGAAGAACACAGGATGGGCTTTATCCTGGATATCACCCCATAGAAAATGAAAAGGGAGGCGGAAAAATACTTCATACGAGTAGAAATCTAGTCATAAAAACTTAATTAATTCAAATACAATTTTGTTTTCTCAGATACAAGACATAATTCTGGGCCTAGCTAAGCAGTATCCAAAGGAGATCCGTATTCAAGAGGTGGGCAGCAGCTATCAGGGTCGGAAGATGAGGCTGGTCAAGATATCCAGCAATCACGAAGCTGGCAACCCCATCATATTTATTGACGCAGGTAATACCTATTATAAGTAATATATTATTTTTATTATTGTCATCTCCACTTACTGCCACCAGTTTTATGTTAATAAGTTCTATATTAACGTTACTGCGATTAGTTTTTTTTTTAAATGAAGCCATCTGACACAGCCATGTATGATATTCGTATGTTTTGTGAGCAATAGCGTTAATCTATTATTTGTATGACGGCAGGCATCCACGCTCGAGAATGGGTGGCGCCTGCGATGGCGATATATTTAATCCACCGGTTTGTGACCGATCCATCTGCACGGAGTGAGCTGAATGGGGTGGACTGGTACATCCTGCCGTGCGCTAATCCCGATGGCTACGAATACACCAGGGCCAGTTCTGCGGTGAGTAGTAAAATACTTTCAGAAGTACCCTTATTTATACCGTAGATAATGTGGGGAAGACCGGAATACAAATTTCACCGAAAGATCGAAAGGGTTGAAATTTTAAAATATAGACTATTAAAATAAACTATTCTTATTATAAAAGAGGAGGCAATCTTCCATCAGGATATTTCCTCTGTCAGAGAATTTCCCCGGTAGTCCAGAGGGGTAACACGACGCAGCGACCATCATGGGCACGTTTGGTCAGGGCTCACTTCGCGGTGAGCTGTTTGATTACCTAGGTTATGTATATTTATATTGTCACTAGTATTAACACAGACTTATCATGCCATAAGTGTACATTTTGTCCTCTATTCAGACACCTAATTCATTCCAAAAAACTGTTTCTGCAAACACAACAACATACAACACACACAACGACAATCAGTCTTCGCATGATACTGAAAAGAACACTATTATTATTATTTTATTATTAGGCCTTTAGCTCAATAATATTATTCACCTCATAACCCACACGATAGAAGAAGAAGATTATTAGGTCACCTTGACCATTATAGACGGCGGATATTATGTTAGAATAATAAAAAGGAGGAAGCGAAGCGTGCGAATTGACATCTATCTAATACCATCGTCCCCGCATCGATCGAGATTACAACTTACCTAAGAACCCTGTTTAGTTTCATTGTTAAATATATGATATTTTTTACAGAATCGAATGTGGAGGAAGACTATGTCAGCCATGGAGGGGGGATGCTTCGGTGTCGATGGCAACAGAAATTATGGATTTAAATGGGGTGTGAGCGGAGTGTCCCACAATCCGTGCGATAAGGAAACTTACGCTGGTCCCAGACCGTTTTCAGAACCAGAAACTATAATTGTTAAGAGAATCATGTTGGAATACAGAGACAGGATAAAGTTGTACCTTTCTTTGCACTCTTATGGCCAATATCTCGTGTATCCGTGGGGGTATACTAGGGACCGGCTGCCCAAGCGGTGGAGGAAGTTAGACAGGCTTGCGAAGATTGTGTCTAAGGCGGTCGCGGATGCTGGTGGACTGCCGTTCAAAGTGCTGAGTGCTGGCAAGTGGTACGAGGCAGCTGGAGGCAGTGACGACTTCGCATTCGGTGGAATGGGCATACCGTACTCATACACCATGGAGCTCACCGATGGCTATGAATTTATTTACCCCGAAGAAGAGCTCAAGAAGACCTTGCCGACACTGTACGATGGGTTCCGAGCTTTTGCTACCGAGATCAGAAGAGAATACGGTAAAGGCCCACTCAGGGCAAAAAGGGACTCAGAATCTGATGAAGCAGACAAAGAAGAAAATGACAAGTCTGAACATTAACATTGTTAAGGAATCTACAACGATAACTTTTTAGTTTTATGTGAAATAAAAAATCCAAACGATAAACTTGTTTTATTTTGCCAATACTGTTACAAGTTATGATTATTTTTCATATTTTTTTACGACTTTTATTATTATTTGGTTTATTCTTACAGGTTTTCAAAAAACTAAGTAATAAATGCACCTTGTAACAACATTTTAAAGCGGAAGATGTATACTTTTTTATATTTGTTTATTTTTACAGGTCCGCCTTTTTTATTCTTATCAGTAGTTTAGAACGTAATTATGAAAAAATAATAATTAATTTTATTGTCTCTTTTTAGTGTTACTTCATAACAGTCACCAAACAATGTGCGGGTATGAAATCATTATTTTATTTTATGCTTATTTACAAAGTACTCGTAATGAGCGCGGTTTACTTCCTTGATACTCTACCTACTGTCACGAGCATTAATATGTATACACTTTGGTACCATGTCACATTAACTTTTTTGACAAATTGAACTGTAAGTCTCACTAAATGTCTAATATGTTAGTGCGACAGGGTCCTAAAGGGGTACATTATATTGCTCATGACTATACATATTCGAGCTTTATCGCTGATAACTATTGTTTTAATTCAACGAATTCTATCCTGCAACACTCCGAGTCAAGGTTTTCGCAAATCTAAACACCTGTATGCATTGTATTAATGTAGTTTTGTTGCGGGGAGATCGCCATCCGAGGCAAAATTATATTAGGATTCAATCTTTTCAGGTGTAAAACCCTAAGAACTTGTTACCAAGATATGCTGGACACCCTCCAAGATCGGGACGAAGAGGCGTGTGTAGAAGACGCTAGTATCGGAGTGAGCACTGTAAGCTACTGAACTTCATTTTAGTCTCAAGGTGTTAAAGCAACTTAGCTATATAGCCAGTAGAAAAAACCAACATACCAAAAAAGCATTCTTAACCATCAAACATCAACAACTAAGGATTATATATCAGTAACACGCCATCGCGCCACCAACAAATTGTAAGCAAAAGTGATGTTGTAATTTACAATTGTAGGTTTTATGAAATAGGTCCCGGTGTCTGCTGTCAGCTGCATACAATTTGTTGGTAGCGCCACCATAGTATCCTAGTGAGATAGAGCCCTTATACGATACGATACTAGTTCATATTCAATGATATCTCCGCGCTCTCTAGCCATATAAGCGGCGAATCAGCTCGCGACAACAAACATATTGAAGCAATTCATCTAAAATAGCTATACTTACTGCAATTGGACATTTGCGCTATGTCAATAAACTTCGAATGGTAATTTTGCTTTACTAGATGAATTGCCTCAATGTGCGTTTTTAGCCTCCCAGAATGAAACACTTACACAGTCAGTTCACACGTAATTACATATTGATTGATATATATATAATATTAATAATACCGTGCAAAGATCATCCATGGATTGCTTATATTTTCAGGTAATGATATTTTTAAAAGCAATTAAACAGTTTTGTCCGAATGTTATATCCGTTTTTGAAGACGCTTTGAGTTATGAAGGGCGACATCTTTATGAGGTAAAACGTTCTATATATTATTCTTAATCTAGTAAATAATAATCGTCAAATAGAAGAACTGCAATAAATGAGATTTTTTAGAGAGCTTGGAAGGCCTCAAATTATTTCTAGACAATGGCCAGCCCACACCATACAACTTTGCTATCGCATTTTTACTCTTAAAAAACTAAATAAATTAAACTGTTAAACAGGTTGTCCTTAATATCCCACTGAAGGATAAAAAAAATGAAGATGAAAAAAGCGTGATACTGATAGACGCTGGCCAAATGGCCGGTATAGACTCAGTAGGGCTGGCACTATTCATTATAGAACAGCTGGTCGCGTGTGAGGAGAACAACGACATGATAATGAAGGTCAAGTGGGTCATTCTGCCGTCTACCAACCCTGACGGCATGGAGTACAGTAGATATGTGAGACGATTTTTATTATACTTGTTCTAATATCAAATTTAATTAAAAATTACTTTTTATTTTGCCCTTTTTCATTGCAGGCTAACATACCGTGGCGAAAGAACGTAAGACCTTCAGACGACGGATTCAGTTACGGCGTGGATATCACTCGGAATTTCGAATACCAGTGGTCTTCATGTGAGAGAGTGGAGAGCGGCTTCTCACAGATTTATCCAGGCCCGAGTGGCGCTTCCGAAAACGAGACCATTTTTATAAAGAACATCATTTCACGCTATAAGAAAGATATGAAACTGTATCTATCTATTCGTCGCGATGGTCATGCCATTCTGTACCCACATGCCTACACGCAGAATAGTGTTCCTAATAACGCGTACATCACTAAAGTGGCTGGCGATGTTGCGGGGAAAGTTAATCAGAGAGCCGGAGGTGTACAACTGTTTCTCAATCACAGTATTTATGAAACTGAAAGTAAGCCTCATTGCGGTCACAGCGTGGACTATGCGTACGACGTGGGCACTCCGCTTGCGTACGAGATGCGCGTGTTCCTCGGGGAGGACAAACGCATCATGACCAAGTTCCAGCAACTACCCCGCGGATACGAGTCCTCTCTACGATTAGGATACTTCAGCGGAATCAGAGAGCTTTACAATGCTATAGCCAATGATAAAAAATATAGCAAACTGTTTTGATTAATTACTCCTTTCTCGTTTTATTCTCGTCTCATTCACTTTAAATGTAAGTTCCCGTCGGGTGGCTGAATTCATAAACAGAGCGAAACAAGGGGGGAATCACAGTAGTGGTGTCACTTTGCAAACTCTCTGGCAGATATGTTTCAAATTGGGTATGAAAATCTTCGACTGAGTCAAAATTATGTACTCGAGCTAGCATCTATTACGATACAATATTTATTTAATATATAATGGTGTATCTACTACGGAGGAGTCACTTTTCCACTTTTCGGTAGGATGTCGGTCATGCGCTGTGGAAGAAGATCAGCGCGCGTGCGCCAGGGGTGGGGCCCGTGGTCGGTCGGCCCGCTGCCACTCCGCAGTCAGCCGCGGCGGCGGCACCGGTCCTGACCTCTCTCCTCCCTAGCTCCTCTACTCCTCGTCCTGATAAAACCACCAAACTCTAACTCGCTAACGGCCGCCGCACGCGCGCACAAATATTACCGTTTTTACTCCTTCGTTTCTTCTTTTATTTTAATTTCTGGTCGCAATTTTTTTTCTATAGTGAGTTCGTATTTTTGAGTTGTTTTCTGCAAAATATTTAAAAAATTAAAAATCCGTTACGATTGTTTTTCTGTAATTCATTTTGTGTATTAAAAAATGCTGCTGCTATTGCTGATGCTGCCGGGAGATTTGTGAATGAGGTGAGTATTAGTTTGTAAAATTAGAAATAAGTAGAGAATAGAAGGTTGGAGGTCGGAGCGTGAGGAGGAAGAGGACGTAGTAGAAGGCGAGCGGCGGGCTATGGGCGGAAGGCGTTCCGTCGGCAACAGGTTGCAGCGGGCGAGCCAGGCGCGGGAGACACCCGCTTTTACCAATTCTATTAACTTCTAATAAACAGCCAAGAAACAGCTTCCGCACTAATTACTCCCTGGGGACTTATGATATTAAATTCATGCTCGTTTCAGTAGCTATATTGTTAGAAATATTGCATTTTTGCAAGCAACGCAACAGGAAAAATATAGGAAAATTATCTTCGAAGTTCATCGGGTCCCGGAAATTGATCATAAATTGTTATTATGATAATTAAATTGTCTGTTTCCTTGAACAATGGGGTCCTGGAACGTTTTTAAAGTCCTCATTCGTCCGGGTTTTGATATAAAAGAACCAGAAATTCGCGAATATATTATTTTCAAGGTCGTTTATCCACTCATGATATTTTCGGATATAAAGTGAATTGAAGTAAAACTAGATTTAGCTTTAAACAGATTTTAAAATAATATTTTTGTCGGATTTACACCTCAGATAAATAGGATATAAAAATGCATGTTCTTTTAAATAACTTTTAAACGACCCTTTTTAAATATTTCAGCTGCAAAATTAGGTAGTAAGTAGTACACGGGATTGCGTATTAAATTTCACGTGGCGGATATCGCATTTTAAACGACAGGACCACTAGAGGCTTTTCATTTAGATCAGTGGGTTAATATTTCACGAGGGTTGGGGTGGCGAGATTGATGATGGGGATTCTTAGCAGCATCTTGACGAAAACGCAACTTTCATTATTAATTAACTTTGAGGCCGTACGTCGAGTTTTGGGGTTTAAACAACATCGGATTAGTTAAACGAATTTTCGATCCCATTTTTTATTTCAATAAATTGCTTAATTTCGTTTACCTATTTTGAAAGTCTCGGAACGGATTTTCTTTTCTGTATGTACTACCGGAGAAAAGTTCAGACATACTTACATACTTAAACTCACGCCTATTTCCCACCGGTGTAAGCAGAGACTATGGAATTCCATTTGCTTCGATGCTGACACTTCATCAATCGTTTCATAAACGTACGCCAGTTCTGAGTAACCCTAAACCCTAAACCTTTTCTATGACATCCCCAATTTGGTCAATGTAATGTAATGCGTTCTAGGAAAAAATCAGACAAACTTATTTTTTATAAAATTCAAGGTTAGAAAATAGTTTTGCAGCTGCATGGATATAAATAGAATTCGTAGCCGTCAACGTAGTTCGTAGTATTTTGAAGTATAAGTAGATGTTAATTAAGTTAGTATGTTTATATAGTTGGCAAATAAAGAAGTTATGCGTTTGTTATTTCTTCTATAGTTTCCCTTAGAATTTTAAGGGTAGGTTAGTATAGTTTATTCTTAGACACGTTTAAATTTTGCTCGATGAATGATTTGAAATTTCGGTTTGCGAACAAAAAAGCTTCGTATATCTTACATATTTATCTTTTGAATTTTTAGGCGGTTTTTATAGGACTTTTATGTTATCCGGGGCAATATAGTGCATTATCTGATAAGGGCGGCCATTTTTATATTAATCCAGTGATGAAGGGACACTTTTCATAACTCTGGTTTGGAGTGGTGATAAGTAAGCGTATATGGATATTGTTTCCATGTTCGTTATGGGTTTTGGGACCAATATATTTTTAAATTACGTTCACTAAATTAAAAAAAAACGGATTGTAAATAAAGTTAAGTAGACAGGTAGGTGGTTATTTTAATTTGTAGTTTTTATTTAATTTTGACGTTCCTAAACGGGGTATGAAACAAATAACTTTCAATAAAATTAGTCTATATTTTTATTCACAACACAATTATACTTAACTGATGTTTAATTTTCTTTCTGACAATGAACCAAAGTGAGCATATAAATTTTCAAAAAAAAAACGTTGGTCTGGTAACGTTTTTGATCTTTTTAATATATTTTGCCGTTTATACGTCGCCAGATTTTGGTAAACACCAGCCGGGCCTGCATAACAACCTCCATGACAAAAAGCTCTTCGACCAATAGCCGTTTGACATCCATATACGTAGATAGCATTCGTATCTTTTATTGGTCTAAGCGCTCGATATAATTCGCACCGCGCGCGGCGCGGTTGTCATGTAGACCCGGCAGGACTGTCCCGGTCTTATGGTGACCGTATTATCGATCGTTCTCATTAGCAAGCGCCGTGTATCACTACCTACCGATAACACGGATGCGGGTGTGCAAACGTATCCACCCACATGCACACTGCTTGTTGATCTATTGCCTAATATTTAAATTTATATTCGCATTTTTTAAAGCGTGTAGAAAATGAACATTCAGTTACTATTAGACAGGATGACTAGTTCAGTACAATTAGTAAGTAATAAGTATTTAATTAAAGACCAAATTTTACAATAGCGCAGTAAGAATTCAGACCCTTCAAAGTACGGAAGTCAGTGTTCATAATTCATAATCATTTATTCGCAATAAAAATGGTATAAAAAAATAATAAAATAAAATAAAAATGGTATTGGTAATGGTTTGTAATGGTATGGTAAAAATGGTATTACAGTCTGCAGTTGGTCAGCATTTAACAATTGGTCTACATTTTTAGTTATTTAAAGTATAACATACCAACAAATAGTAAAATAAAATAAAATTGATAATTTAAATGTCAATAATTCGTCGCTGACGTCGCAAACAGACGTATCTGAAATTTTTGGCGAATCTGATTTGCACCATTTGCAATTGTCATGTCAATAAGATACAAATTATTTTAGCAAAAAATTGCAGATACGTCTGTTTGCGACGTCAGCGACGAATTAAGTACATTAATTATGAAATAATAATAAATTAAATTACAATGTCATTGTTCACATTACATATTAAAAAAAACGTTGTGACGTTCATTAGCATAGTGATTAGTCCGATCGATTATTTTCTATGTAACAATAGGTATCACATTCTTGGGCAGAGGTAAGGTGGAGCGGTTAGGCCTAGCGACGGAAAACCAAGTGGATATAAAAAAAACCATTTATAGTAATAATTAAACGTAGATAAGTACCTAGACGGTTGAAGAATGAAAAAATAAAATAAGTACTTAATTTAAAACAACTTTTGATAGTTTCACATTGAACACAAAGAAATATAATAAATAAAGAAATAATAATTTGAGAGCATCAATGTTCTATAACATCAAATCTTCTTCTATCGTGTGGGTTGTTAGGTGGATTACCAATCTCATCAACCATGGTGTCAGGGTTACTATTGAGCCGCCAAAGGCCCATGACATGAGTCATGTAACGACTACGTACTTACATCAGTCAGTAGTAATAAAATCAAATGATAAAAAAAATGATTATAACATAAACTCACGAATATTTCCCAATTGGGATAGTCAGAGGTACGTGTATCACAAGAGGAACTAAGTACCCACACCTCGCTGAGCTTTGTTACCAACGTGATAGTAGGTGGTAGTAATAATAACTTTTGAATAGAAGAAGGGAAGATTTACAGAAACTGAGCTGCCATCATCATTCGCAAATTAAAGTAAGAAATATGTAGAACAAAGTAAGTCGGTATCGAATTTTAAGACGCATTCAAGGTCGGGGATCGCTACCTACACCCTACACGTTCTCGCCATTGTTGGACCGGGGGGGGGGGGGGTTTAAAGAGGGGGGAGGGTGGTTAATTAATTAATTTATTTACATTTATTTCTTTATCTGCGTTTCAGACTGGCGTAATATCCGTGGATTAATAATAATGAATATTAGAAAAATAAAACGGGGGGTTAAAAATGCCACATCGAAGCAATTCATCAAAGGAAGCAATATTGCAATTTCATATTTGCACATAAAAAGTAAGTGCGCAATTCACACAAATATCAAATAGTAATATTGTGTTTTAGATAAATTGCTTCGATGTGGCATTTTTAAGTGGATTTTGCCCCACTTTCAAACGCAGATAAATAAAAAATAAAGTTATTAAGAACCTACATACATAAAGTCACGCCTACGCTCCTATCAGGGTAGGTCTCTACCTACCCACAAGTCCCACAAGCCACAAGTCATCTTTAAGACAAGTGGTCAGCCACCCTCGATATACAACAGGTTATGGTGGACAGTATGATGTTATCACTAGTTATCAGCCCAAACCCAAAAATAAAGTTCATCATTTTGGAAATGGTAGTAAAGCTATTTAAGGAAATTGTATAAATAAGTAAGTTCAGTATTTAGCAAATAAGTATAATTGTAAGGACAAGAAGAATGTGTAAGTAATAAGTATCTTCTCATTAGCCTACAAAAAAGAGAAATTGACGTTTTTTGTAAGTACTGTGATCTAACACCCTAGTTAAGAAGTCAAGAGGCAGGCAAACAATGAACTGGACCTCATTTTGAATAAAGTTCAGCTGGAACGGATATTGGAAGTCTGCCCTCAAGCATAAAGAGCCAATAAGCTATCTATATAAACTTAAGATCAGAACGGCTATTAGGGTTCCACAGTCACAAGGGTAGAAACATAGATATGGTGTTAAAAAGTTTTATAAATAATATAGTTAACATATCCCCGAGGGGCTAGGCAAAGGTATAGTATATGCGAGGTGTGGGTGTATAGTGGGTGTGGCTGAAAGCAGATCAAAATTCTTCTTCTGCATGAAACTGAACGGACACGGAGGATACCTATAGTAGAATACAGATGATAAGTATGTAACATATAGATTTGAGTAACCTAAAAGAGAATGAAATAAAAGAAAATATAAAGCAGTTAGATATAGATATATGTATATAGACATATGAAGATAGGTACTTATTAATAAATAACAGACAAGAAAAACTCGGAGACAAGTAAAAATATCAGTGAACAAAACGATATACTTATGTGGACAAGATAGGGTTTGAAGAATTTTATACTAAGGAACTTATAGGTAGGTAATGGCATTAAAATGTTACCCAGGATAAAAGAAATGTAAGCTTATGTTATGGAACAGTAACATAGTAGGTAATCCATACTAGTGGTAGTATATATTCAAAATAATCTAAATTCACCGCGAATTGCTATTAAGATGTAATTAAAGTGAGTTTGAACTAGACGTAGCTGCCTGCACCCTTGCCGTTGTCCGTTTACCGCGGCGCGGCGGTATTAAAATTTGAAGCGTTCAAAACTTGCCTCCTTTTAGTGTTCATTACGTGGCGAAGTTGAAAATTCATATAAGTCTAACTTCTAATGAACACCGGGCTCCGAAGTTGGACGTGCGATGTAGCGATCGCTCACTCGCTGCTTGTAAAATGTCTGCAACACTGCTCGGAATATTATACTAATTGACAGCAAAATACGTAAATTATAGTTTCTTGTAAGGTGATTTTAATATGGATTGAATTACGGAGTTTTAGTAACAATAGTTTTTTGTTGAAGTGTTTAAAGAGCGCAAACATTAATATAAATCCATAGGGGCAAAGCTGCGCATACGCAACTGAATATATTAAATCCTAAATACGGTTTTCTCATCGTTTAGTCAGTGCTTTATGTTCGACGTGCAGATAGTTCATCAGTACGTCACAAGAGCAGAAAACACACAGCTTATGAAATAATAAGATCACGCCGACGTACGTTAAATGCATCAACTTTTCAAGCACAATACCCGCTTAAAATCACTGGGCAGGTAGATAATTTAAACTGGGATTGACTCTTAAAACTTGTGCGGGAAGTTTGGAATGTTCTCGACTCAGGATGTGAGTCTGAAGCTCCAAAACGATTCCCACCCGAGGGACATCAAACTTTAACTGGAAAGCGCTTTAAACTAATTTCGCTGAAATCCTGTCGAGATTTCGTTTAACAAACATTGCATTGCGAATTTCGTCAGGCACTTTTGTCTGAGTTCATTATGAGGATTGAAAACTGAAAGCGCAGTCATAATGAGATTCAGAACTTAGTAGCCCGTAGGATTTAGGTAAGTACAATAAAAAGGGTGTTTGTTAACTGGACTTGTACTTGGTGGAATACCAGCATCATCAACTCTGGTGTCAGGGTTATGATTGACACGCCAAAGGCCCCTGACATGGCTCATGTAACGATTACTTGCTTATATCCGTAAATAGTAATAAATATTTATAAATCCCCAACAAAAAAGTAAAAATGTTTTTCGTTTCTATGCTAAATGATGCAGTTGACAAGATATGAATGGAAAGTTCCCCGATCAAAACTGTCACGATCTTATTTGAACATTTTAAAACATCATCATTTAAGGAGACTCCCCACCGCAATATAAATCGGAATAAGATCCCGGTACACAAAACAATAAGAGCGGTTCCAGACGTTAGCTCCGTTGTTATTCTAAGTGGATTAAGCCAACGCGTTTCAGACCTGGTTAAGCCGAAACCTACATTAAGCCTGAAGGATGATTACTCCGCTGCACTTTGTAACCTCAATCCCAGAACCGTTTTTAGTATCTCGTCTCGTTTCATTTAATGTGTAACCTACCTAAATGTCTCTAACTGGATAAGGTAGCTTTCGTTGTTACCAAAATAAATTCTTCAGCTGAAAAGTTGCCCACTTAAGTCTCACTCATTAGATTATAAGTATATTTAATTAGGTAAATTAACACACGTAACGTGGCGTAGGAGCTCGGTGGCGCAGCGGTAAACGCGCTCGGTCTGCGATTGTTGAAGTTAAGCAACTTTCGCAAAGGCCGGTCATAGGATGGGTGACCACAAAAAAAAGTTTTCATCTCGAGCTCCTCCGTGCTTCGGAAGGCACGTTAAGCCGTTGGTCCCGGCTGCATTAGCAGTCGTTAATAACCATCAATCCGCACTGGGCCCGCGTGGTGGTTTAAGGCCCGATCTCCCTATCCATCCATAGGGAAGGCCCGTGCCCCAGCAGTGGGGACGTTAATGGGCTGGTGATGATGAACACACGTAACGTAATGTTACTTAGCTGAAGTATCAATAACAAAGAATCATTAGTAAGTAAGGTACACACAATTCTGTTCTAAAATGTCGTCAAGCCAATAATCCGAATTAGAACTTCGACGACACCCGATACTTGGTGTCAACATTTTCTCAATAAGCAGTAGCATGACGCCCACTTCTCCAGTCGTTTAATTCATCAAGAATGTCGACTCGCCCTGTTTGCCAGCGGGGCGCGATCGGCAAACTCATTAGATAAATGAAAGAGTTCACAAAACATCATGATCGGACGATGATTGATCGGTTTGGTATCGGGAACGTTATTGCGGGACTAGGAGGAATGGGGAGGTCACTTTAGTTTTGCGTTTGGGTGGGACGCTCCGATAGGGTTCTGCGAATTCAGGGGGGTTTAATATGCATGCAATTCATCTAAAAAGCATTATTATTATTTACTTTTATATACGCCAATGTCAAATTAGACGAATTGCTTCAATGTAGGCTTTTTTATAGAGAATACTACACCGACAAGAGCGTGGCTCTTAAATTAGTGATGATGAGCCGTTTTGGACTTCCAGATTATGGTGCAATAGGATCTTTGAGTTTGGATGTGGGGTTCGCTTAATAAATGTTGATATACTTAACTTAAATCATTTAACGTTCCACTGTGGGGATCGGTCTTCTCTGCCTACCCCAACAGAAAATAGGCATGATCTTATGAATGTATGTGTGAATATGGGGACAAAATGCCCCTTTACATCGGAGAGTATACGGAGCATTATGTCTATTCAATGCGGGAACCACACTTGTGTATTATTAAAAATAACTTATTTAGTCTTCAACAGTATAACAATAGCTAAAAGTAATTAATGAACGAAATATTTTCACCTTCCATATCAACATTCATGTGAAATCGCACCCTCTTTCACTTTAGCGTTCGCACTCGCGATATCCATATCGGCTTATTGATTTTCTCTTCAATGACGTCACACTGAAATATGGAACACTCGTAAACCTGTGTATTGCTTATTAATACTGTTAAACGAATTATTTCAAAAGAAAATGAACTGATAATTATATTATAGATTCATATTATAGATGCGAGAGTCACTATTGTCTATCTGTTATGTTTTCACGTCTTAACCGCTAGACCGATATGTATGAAAATTTGCGCATACGCGACGGTCATTGGGTATTTTATTTAATAAAGCTACTTAAAGCGATACTGAAAATCCACGCGGACAAAATCGCAAGCGAAAACCTAGTCTTATTATATTACTTATAAATAATAAAAAGACCTCAACGGTTGCAGAGGCGGAGATGGGAGCCATCGCATCGGTACGGCAATGCAGGACGAAAGGGGCAAGTCACAGGGACTATAACCTGGAACCTGACAGAGGGCAGCAGTAACTGTCAGTACTGTTCAGAAGCGGAGGACAGGAGTCCTAGTACGGCTTTGAAAGTGACTACTCTGGGCGGCAACCCACTCGCGTCAGACAGAGTACTGCGGAGCGGAAGGCAAGAGGGAAACCACTGCCCCTATTTTTCCTTAAAAAGTAGCATGTAGAATGCTACACACTTCTCTTGCTTCCTTCACATTCATCAATCGCTTCATACACGCACGCCGCTTCAGAGTAGATCGTATTAAACCTTTTCTAAGAGCATCTCCAATTTGGTCAATGTAAGTCCTTCTCGGTCTTCCTCTGCCAGCCCTACCATCAACTTTCGCTTTATATACCGCAGCAAATGGAATTCTATAGTCTCTGCTTACCCCGGTGGGAAATAGGCGTGAGTTTATGTATGTATGTAGAATGCTACACCGACAAGAGAGTGGCGCTTAAATTAGTGATGTGAATAAGATATATCTAAGTCGCACCTAGTCATCCCACCATATAAACTAAATGGTCTACCTGCGAATTATAGAGCAAATCTCACTACCCTGGTTCAATCCAATAGCAGTGTACATATTTCAGCTAAGTACTTAGATAGTTAGCTAGCTTAGTAAGTCCAGTAGACAGAGTTGTCAACACGCCCTAAAGCTGAACGCATATCTCAAGACTTCTTATTCTCGACCTTATCGGTTCTGTAATAGTGATTACAATTCTATACAAAACTGAAAATTCAAATAGCGCGTTCGGTTGACCTGGATTATCGGTATCTATCACTTACAAACGTATAAGTTTGATGGGTAAGCTAAGCCTTCAATTATTGGTTGACATATTAATAATTCAGTCACTGACTGAACGTTGCTTGACAATTCTAATATAAATAATTGCTAAGAAAATAAAATACCGAGGTATTCGTAGGCGAAAATGGTAAATACACATTGCATTTATACTTCTACTCGTACTCTTAAATAAACAAGGAAACCTTACAGTAGACACACCCTATTCATACGATCCCTTTTTTGTTGTTGGTTCATGTCACAAGGAAACATAAAACATCGTTACACACGTAGTTATACTAACAAATCATACTACGAAAGAAATAATACGGATCTTCCTTATTTAAGATTTTTTTTTATAATTACTTAAATATTTAAAAAGGGAAAAAATCTTTAATGGTCAGTTTCTTTGCAAAAGGGTTTACTATTAATTCTATTATTGGTAATCTTTTTATTATCTAATATTTTAATCATTCATAATTTGTATGTGCGTGTGTGCTGCGGGTCGTCTTATTGGTGACTTTGTGTTTCTACCAGACTGATAGAGATCTTATGGATATATGGCAGACGGGACTTTATGAAATGCACGTATCTCACATTGCACAAAGGAAATGAATGTATGCTTGGTATGTAGGTATATTAAAAACGTTGGCATATACCGGATCTTCAAAATAAGGTTGTTTACCCCACCCACGGTTGCTTGCTTAAAATAGAAACCTAAATCTTATGATCTTTTGTTAAAAAAGGATACCCAATTACTAAATAAAATAATAAATAAGAAAGGCATCTTGAATAAGTCCTTCGTAAAAATGTGAAGCATGTCCGCTTTCAATAATGCGTGTACGCGGACAATCCATTTTGCCCTAAAACTGGAGTAAACTGGGGTACAACTAACCGCGGGTCTCGAACAATAAAATGTGCTCGAGGACATAGTCAATAGGCACGACAATCTATTCCGCCATGACATTTGATGACATCTCCTTTTTTCTAAGAAATATTAGCTTCAGGCATAGAATAAGAAATAATACTACGTATAGAACGGCAACTCTCCGCTCCCCAACAGCGGCTATGCTAAGTTTACCTCATCCCCGGTCTTACTTTAGTCTTCAATGGTATAGGCGGTAACAGCCTCCTTGGTCTAGTGGTTAGACCGTTAGGCTCACGATCTGGAGGTCCGGGTTCGATTCCCGATGGGGACATTGTCGAAATCACTTTGTGAGACTGTCCTTTGTTTGGTAAGGACTTTTCAGGCTTGAATCACCTGATTGTCCGAAAAAGTAAGATGATTCCGTGCTTCGGAGGGCACGTTAAGCCGTTGGTCCCGGCTATTAGCCGTAAAAACACCTCCACCAACCCGCAGTGGAGCAGCGTGGTGGAGTATGCTCCATACCCCCTCCGGTTGATTGAGGAGAGGCCTGTGCCCAGCAGCGGGACGTATATAGGCAGTTTATGTATGTATGGTATAGGCGGACATCACACACACAGATGCGCGTGTACAATAACGTCAATGTGTAGTGTCTGTGTAAAACGAGGTTTTTTGTATGAACTGTCCGGGGTTTGCTTCAGGGTAAAGTGCGTGAGACGATTTGTAGATTGTTTTTTTTGTTTAAAATGTCATGTTGATACAATAACTGCATGTGATTAATTAACTTAAAAATATAGTTTTATTTTTATACTACCCGCGAACCTAAACCGCTAGTGTCGCATACAGATGTTGTTGTGCACTGCCTGGTGAGAGGATGGTAAAAAAAACAGCGACTTTGAGTTGACCACGTTAAAATAAGTCAAAAAAAATATTTGTTAGATGTTGCCAATAGATAGTATGAGAGTTCTTTTTTGAATTACTTATCTATTAATTTATATTTAATAATATTTTTTTTTTTAAACATCGTAGTGTCACGGCTTTTAATCCCGGCTCGAGCTCTAAACCACGGCTCCGATTTTTGAATTTAATTTCATGTTTGGATCATAATATAGATAATTGATACAATACAATACAATACAAATACACTTTATTGCACCAAAATAAAAAAAGAAATAATTACAAAAAGTCTCTTAACTAAAAATCTTATTTGATATCACGAGGTTTCCAGGATTTGTGCCCGGATCGCCCCTTATTACATGGGACTTAAACATATCTGGCGAGGAGTGATTGTACAATATACTCTGTCTACCCATTCAGGGATACAAAACATGATATTATATTTTGTTACGTTGTTTTTTTAAATTTCAGTATGTATACGAGCCTTTTTTTAAAGGCAACTTACATAAACATAAACTGCCTATATACGTCCCACTGCTGGGCACAGGCCTCCCCTCAATCAACCGGAGGGGGTATGGAGCATACTCCACCACGCAAGTAAGATGATTCCGTGCTTCGGAAGGCACGTTAAGCCGTTGGTCCCGGCTATTAGCCGTAAAAACACCTCCACCAACCCAAAGGCAACTTATTGGTACAAAATCAATTTGAAATTCATCTGGGAGTGTCGTGGACGCTGGTTATGGCGGAACCAGTATTAATTTGAAATAGATAGGTATGCTCAACTGAGCATTCAAAAATATTTTTCCATTTCAATAGCTGTCTCGTCTCAAAATTGTCTTTCTGTTAGCATTGGAGCAGTAACGTGGGATACACAGATTGTGTCCGGACATCGTATGAAACCGGAAATGGAGTTCGTACGCCGGAAATCGGCAGCCGTGGGTCCCCAAGCTCCGTCCGACGACGGCCAATATTTAAAATTGGTATTAGATGAAACTCGAGTGGATCCTAAATGGCAAAAATGAAATGTTGTACGATATTAAATAAACTCGTTTTCAAAATTAATAAAAGCTGTAATGTTGTCGGTGATTATTTTTAATTTAAATACTCGAGCCATATATTTGACATTAAAATGTAAATCTACTTTATCAAGCATTACAAGTGTAAGTACTTTCTTAATAAAATTTTGTGTTTAATGAAAAACTAAACGTACTAGATATTTAATAAATAGAAAAATATATTTAAATACCTATGAAAATAATTTCATAGTCTCGAACAAAAACACAAATACATATTATAGGTAGATTCAAAAACCAGCTGGAAACAATCGTACCAACATAAATAAAAAGGGAATGTGCTTGCGTTGTAAGCTATAAAAGTGCAAGGGGCAATCTGCACTACCACTGGTTTTTAAATGCCCTGAAATAATTCAAAGGAGGGCTCGTTAAAGCCAGAGTTTACCAACCGCGGGCACTTTATCACCTGAACTCAGATGCTTTATGGCGAGATCTGGCAACTGCTATAACTCGTAAAACTCACCAGTTCATAAATGCGCACTTTTGCTGACATGGAAAATAGTTTACAGGCTCGCTTGAAGAGAAACAGAGACTGCTTTGGAAACGACTCTCTCTCATACAACAAAGGAGAAAATTGAACATAATACAAAATTATTATTATAATCATCATCATCTCTCTAGCATTATCCCGTTTTTCACAGGGTCCACTTACCTAACCTGTAGGATTTGACACATCCGGTTTTTTACAGAAGCGACTGCCTGTCTGACTTTCCAACCCGTGAAGAGAAAACCAGCCTAATACACGTTAGGTCACATAACTCCGAAAATTCATTTCTTGTGAATGTGGGTTTCCTCACGATATTTCTTTCAAATTATAATCATAAACCACTATAATAATATTTTATTTACTATAATAATTTAATAGTGGTTTCATTAGGCCGGCCGGAGGAAGCACCGGAGAGAGAATCCTGCCCAGCAGTGGAACACTTTAGGCTAGATAAGATAAGATATATAGTGGTTTAGTTAGGCTAACTCGAAACAAATCTTTAGTATAATAAAAGCTGAACCTACTATTGATTAATAGTAATCTACTACTTTACACGCCTTTGCAGAGTACTAACACTTACTATGCTCCACAAAAGAAAATTCACGGAACATCCCAAATCCGATCCCGCGCAGTATTCTGTTTATCCCCCGTTTAGTGCCCGATAGCAGCGCATCCTCTCTAATCTCAGAAATAAAAGTTTACGCCCATTTTTAGGAGGTTTTTACGGTTAACACTTTGTAGACAGAATTAAACCTTAAATGGTTAATGAGTTGTTTGTGATCGCGTTCAACAAGTTTTTAAGATGCTTTTACGTGAATTCGGACGATTTAATCTGGGACGAACTAAACTAAATTTGTTGATATCGAACGTTTTTTCATACACAATGTATTAACATTATCTACGTTCAGATTATAATAAAACCTTGTTCCGCAACAATAGGTACGTATTTATCGGACTAAACGACTAAAAATGTAAGTAACTACATAGTAGAACTCAAGTAATAACCCATAAGATATGATCGAGGGTCTATAGTATGAGATGAGGTCGTTCCCCTCGCGGCCAATAAGCGTAGTTTCCACCGAGTTTCTAAGTCACTTAGCTTGAACGACCGACACGCGTGTAGGCACCATAACAGTGGCTATAGTACACTGAACACAACAAATTAATAAATAGGATTTATAATTTATATTTGGAGTACCTTTTACATAAATTATCTTTTCTGTCTCGTTATTTTCCATTGGCAAAAATCGGAGCACATAAAGAAGTGTTCGTTCATAAATAGGTTACTTATCTTGTAATATACTTATTTATGTAATTTATTAATAAGTAGTCTATATACGTATTTAGTAATATTAGTAATAAGTATACATTTAGTTTACTTGTAATTCATAGATATCAACTCATTTATTGCGTGATATCCCAATTAGGGATGAGCTCGCCTATGCTTTATCTAACGATAAATTATATGTAAATTTTCTTCGTATTTTAAAGCAATAAAGAGTATACAAACAAATAGGTACCTATAGTGACGACGCGGAGAAAAACGCGCTTACCTCTAAATAAGTTAAGAATTTTAGGTGTCGGGCAAATATGAGAGGCAAAGAAGCGATAAATTGAGTTACACGGTCCAGCACTACCCTTTAAATCTATTGTAACTTATTTTTAGCCAATACCTAAGTATATGTTTAAAGATTACAAGTGAAGAAAACCAACGAAAAATGGGCGACGTTTTACAACCCTCGTAAAGATAGTCGATGATTCTCAATGCGATGCAAAACCCCGGCAACCGAAACAAGTGGAATCATTTCCCCGCAAAACCGAGCTCTCGATGCTCGATAGAGTAGCGTCTCGATACGATACGAACAATCGTTCGATATATAAGCAATATCGCCCGTTTACGCTCCCCTGTCGGAAAAACTCTTATTGTACAATAAAAATGTTATGAGGTAACTCTATTCAATGAAATCGTCTGTTATTGAAATCGGCGTTTCGGTGAAAGTAGCCGTTCTTGCTGAATAATAAACGGCGGGAGTTTATACCGCATTCTGTGTTCTGATTGCTTCCGATCATTTTTGTTGGGTTGCCAGTTGCCACGATGCGGTTTCAGGACTTTGGAGCGTTCTGGTAAGTGATAACATCGACGAAGTAAAAACATATTATTTTGATTCATTTTTTTATGTAAGTGGTGTAAATAAAATAATAATATTACCAAGATGGTCTTCGTCTACTTAGCTATAAAATTTTATATAATTATTATCATGATTAAATTTTGAAGTAAGTAAGTAACCTTATTTTCATAGTAAACATCCATTCGACACCCTAAAGGATGATTAACTTGTTTCGCTCACGTCTATCCAATTCCAATACGGGCAAAACTGAACACAGTCGAACAACAGTCGCAAACTACGTGTATCGGTGCAATTCCCGAAAGGATACGTGTCTTTATTTGCCGGTGTGTGTCGAGAGGATGCCGAGTGTGCCGAGTCAATATGTCGAAGATGAGTTATTTATCCATAATTCTAGAGCGGCAACGAACGCCGTCGGCCGGGCGGCGCGGCGCGAGAATTCCCAAATAAATAATAAATACGCCAACCCCAAGCTCAACGACATCCCACATACGCCACAGAGCACAGAAAACTATATTTGTCTACAAAATTTAATATGCAAGCTAAAGTTGTTTAGCCAAAGTGGCTCAGAGGATGTACGGTTGCTCTTTCAAGTTGAATTTGTGTTTTAAGCTTAAATCTGACGGTAATAACTTTTGGATGTTTTTAAGTAAATATTTTGACTTGATGTGTAGATTAAATAGAACAAAATAATATTTGAAGTTTAGACTTAATTTATGTCTGCGAATTACAGTTACACAAGGTAGCAACTGGGTAAGTATTTGTTATATTTAAAAGTATAGTTTTATTTTAATCCTGTCTGTTGATTCGTCAGCAAGTCTACGCTCTTTGTTTATTGGGGTCGAAGGGGTGCAGAGCCTTATAACTTTGGACGAAGATAACTAGAAAACCCTTCCATATGTCGGTCTGCCGGGACCGCACCTCTCCGTCTAAAAACTTTCACATTTTAAGACGTTATCCAGTTCCCGGTGATTCCCAAAGGAGTCTGTGTGGTGAATTTTATTAAATTTTCGAACGAAGACAAACAGCGTTTAATAATAAAGAACCTGGGATGGAGTGCACAGACATAAGAGTGTAGCTCTAACATAGTAGCGGAATGAACTTGTAGCAAAGCTGAGTGTTTCATCTAAATTTTAAAGCATATTATTTGTCGTATCTATTTATAATTTAACTATTTATCTATTTTTAATTTAATTTAATTTTATATCATTGAGAACGTTTTATGACCATATTTAATCCTAACGTTTTGAAATACACTACTGCGCCTACATTAAGTTCAAATCACTTTGTGATGGCAATACAATACATCGCATGTTGCAGTACAAGTAGGTCCAAATCCATAGTACAGTACTGTACCGATTCCTAATGTACCATTGCATGCAGGCTTAGCCAGGGAGATCCCGGCTGCTAATGATCACAGTGCTCTCTATATTTTGGCTTCCCTTTCAGTTTTCATCGTACTGAACACAAATATTGGTCAGCATTATTGGTTAGCATTGTATTTATAGTCTCATTAAGCGAACGGAAAGGAAATTACAAACAAGTCCCTAATGAAAATATTAATTAGTGTGGGACTACCTAAGTAACGTAACATAGATGTAAAACGATGTAACTAGTGGAGTCAATAAAGCCGGAGCTTCCTAACTAACATCTTATTTGCGAGGGACAGGTCCGATTATGACGATTTTTTTTCTTTTGTAGGGGTATTTTTTTGTATCATTTAGAAACATCTTGAATGGAACAAATAAATAATTCGATGATTGATTGATTCGATGATGACGACGAAAAAATATTGTTTTTTTTTATTCAAACGAAAAATGAATTTGAAGTACTTTTCTGGTTCTGTACAGAGACGACTTCCGATTAGTATCCCTACTGCTTTTGCGTCTCTCCGTTCGTCTGTTAGAGGGCACAAAGTTCAACTTTTAAAAGGCTGTATCTTTTGAACCATATTTGATACCTAGTTGAAATTTGCATACAATATGCATTACTATAGCGGATATTACATCACTTAATACAGAAATCTGAAAGTGAAAAATTAAGAGGGCTTCATACTTACACTTGTAACTTTTTTCAACGTCTTTTTGTCCTGATTCTGTAAAAAAAACGAAAATACATAAGACAATATTCGGAAGGAACTAGAAAGACAGTTAAATAATAAAAATCTCAAAAAGTTCAAATTTAGGGGGGGTTTTATTAAATGTCTTTTTTTCTTACCTTGTAAAACGACTATAATACCTATTTGCGTCAAACTTGTGTCATAGTAGTGTATATTCTGGCAAGTTAGCAGTAAAACCCCTTCATTGACTCCATTAAACAAACATTAGTTTTTAGTAACTTGAACTGACTTTTATAAGTAACTATCTACGTAAGCAACAAGAAATGTAACCAGCATCTTATAAATAACCAAGGACAATCCTCACTAAATGGAAATAAGAGGCCCATTTCTCTCAGTCACAATCGTCACACACAAATTAGAGCGCTCCCATTTGGCGTAATTTGGGTTGTCCGACTACCCACATTTGGTACGCGTAGGCTACAATTTGCACCGGACGCCGTCATTCGGGAACCAGCCGTCGACTGAGGTACACGTGCATTTTACTGCTCTCTGCGTTTTATACGATGTTATTACCTCACTCGCCGCTTTAACAAATAGTTTGGCTTCAACGCCGCTTGTAAAAGCAACTAGTGGCCTTTTATTGCGCAATTTATCCTGGCAAACACCGGTAGGATTTAAAGCGAACTTGTTTTGAAATGTCATCACAAATAATTACAAATACAGCTATGCTCCTACTATAAGCGCTTTAAATCCTGTGATTAATATTTACAGGATCAATAAGCGAGCCGTTTTCAAAGACCTTCGTGATTGTCCAACGACTTGCTCAATACCCTTCGTAATTATGAAGTCTCGCTACTTCAATATAATACAGAACTTGTGGGGTATTTAACTCCTTAGATACAATCTTTATGGTATGTCTACCATAAAGATTGTATCTAAGGAGTTAAATACACAGCTGAATTAAGGGGGTGTTCCACTGGGGGAGAGTCATTTTTATTAAGAGCACCGCGATCTGGCGAAGCGAGCGAATTAAAGATTGTCAACAGATTTATTATTCGCTCCAGTGAATCCGACGCCGGGTCCCCATGGGACTCAATATACCTTCGTATTATCGCTGTGATTCTAACTCTGTAAATAACGAAATATACGAACAATATAAGAACATGACGCGACTCTTTTATAGATGAACTTAGGGTATTCTTTTTTTGCACTCAGTGTTCTATTTTAAACTTCTTTTATGGATTGGAAGTAAATAAATGTTTTAAGTAGAATGCGTTTGGGTCCTTGTCCTTCCAAACCTGTTGTATAGAAGTCGAAAACGTCAGGACCGCCTGTGTAATATCGCATATCAGAAAGATTGTACAGATTTTGTGCTGAAATGAACTAAAACAATTGAAATATGTACCTACTTAAAAGCTTTGAGAGCTAAATGGTATGTCTCATACACCGGCCATCCTGACGTCAGAACCACCGGTGTAATTCTATATCTCGTTAATGGCTACAACTTTCATTCTGAAACATATGAAAATATTTAATATGCATTTGTACTTCAGAATGCACGCAACATCTAATGAAATATCATCGGGGTTCACGTCAAAATAATAAGACCTCCAACAATAAAAATCTCCAACTAATTGTGGCTTAATTGTTTCTATGGCAGCAAATCTTGAAACAGCTGTACTTCAGAAGATATTCTGGATCTTAGCACTTAGAATCTGATGCAGGCGGACTTTTAGTCTAGACTACCACCACCAATAATCTGTATGTCAAAGGTCTAAGCAAGATATTTTACATAAAAAGACCTTACTACACAGGCGGTCCTGACGTTCACTAGAAGTCTACTATACCCAAAGGGACTACTATACCCTCTCCAACTAGATAGATTTTGTTGACCTAAGGGCGATAGGCCGGTATCCTGTAATGTGATATCTATCTTGGAACTTCAATTCTCACTGTAACTTCAAATTCTCTTCTAGTAACTCGTAGTTCAGGCCACCCCTTTATCCTTGCACTTACCGCGAGAGTTGAGTCTATTTGAATATTTAACTACTAACATTAGGGTCTACGTAAAAGTATGTTACCTAACTGAAGAAATGTCAAAATATAGATTTTACTGTGTCTACCCCTGGCCCAATAAGCCAACTACACAAATCAACATGTTCGATGGTCGTGCGCCACTAATAGGGTATTATGAACTTCGGGTAAGAACTCGAGTTGAGAGCCCTTGAGGGGAGGCTCGAGAGAGGGCGCGGGCCAAGGCGCGGGAGAGGGAGGTATTTGAGGTATCTCCACGGCAGTAAGCAAGGGCGAACGAGATTACAGATGGCAAGATAAGCCCAGAATTAGATACAACGAATTTTGTATGAAGTCGTAAAGATATTAAGCGCCTTGTATGGATCTTTGCTTTTAGAATAAAATATTAAGTTTGTTTTATAATAACCTCCTCATTGCGCATCCGGAAAAGTATACACTTTATTTATTAATTGACAAGGCCTCCCCGGTGTTACATGGTGAATTTTTAACCGCGATATTGTTGGAAATATTTTAATTCAAATATCATATTACTTATAAGAATTCAGTATATTTTGCCGTGAATTTCATCCCGAACGATGAAGTGGTTTTAAAATAACTTTACTTATGTAGGTACTGTTTTAAAATTTAAAGCATTTTCAATGTCCTGTTTTTCGAAGTTTCTTGACGTAGCTATATATACTGCGTTGTGGTTGAAAGTATGTTTGAGATGAAGATGTTTTTCTTGACTTGGATACAAACCGCCCGCGGCTGTGAACATCAGCCGGTGAAAAATTGGAGAAAACAATTTTGTAGACGTTGTACTTTTGTCCTACTAATGTTTTCTTATTATAAGACGACTTCCTTTGTTTCGTTTTATAAAAATAATAATTAAAACTATTTTTACTTAAAAATGGCAAATTAATTCAACAACAGGAGAATAGCTTGATAATACGCGCCCACCTTAACAAATACAGAGCCCAATGACTAAACAAAGGAGCAATTCCGGCGGTAGGCCACTTACATCTAAATAAACAAACACAATGGCGCTAATAAAACATTTAACCTGGAAGAGAATAGGAGAAAAAAAGAGCAATTAATTGTTGGGGTTCCTGTGGCGGTACAGTTGCAATATGTGAAGCCATTAATTTAATTCAGTACGTGAGGCTACGGCCGGGACACGGTTTCAACCTTAATTGAGATTTAAGAAGAGCCCGGGGCGAGACGGTTTTTGTTCGTAGACACTGGAAGCTTCTCCTACTTACTTACGACACTGCCTCGGAAACTGTTGTTGGTGGAGGTTTTTAGAATTAGATTTTGCGTACAGCTCATTATAAGTTGAAACATATTTAAGTGTAAAGGTTGATACAAAGATTATTTAGTGACTCAAATACTCACGTTAAAAATACACCTCATATTAACGCTTTTAACATTTTCTGAGATTTTCTAGTGTTATTTTTGTATGGGCAAAATTATATCGTTCTTATGAGAAACATAATGTAATTATGAAATAGTATAAAAAGGTATACCTTATTATTATACTATATATAGTAGTTTATTTACTACTATAGTTGTAATGCAAGGTTAATATGATAGCTTAGTGACACTTATATTATATAACTGTATTGACTTATATTTGTAGAAAAAATAAACAATATTAAATCTAGGCAAACGACTAATATTTTGATAATAAATTACTTTTTTCTGGCAAATATAACCATTAATATAATATTTAGAAATTATTTTCGATGTTCTCGAAGTTATTCAGACTAAAAACTACGTTCTACAGCCACAGTTAGTCTGTGGTATCTTCTTATATATAAAAAAAATACGTATTTATATATTGTTTTTTTTTTTTACAACGATATTTTTTTATCACGTGTTACAGCGCGATACCGGTCGCAGTCTTCTCTTATCGTAGTAATTATACTTAAATTGGTTAGTTTCCTAGACCATAGAATATAAATTATATAATTCTGATTAATAAATAAAGACAGATAGATCTAAAGATGACAAAAATATTTTTTTTTTTTTTAAATAAAAATGTAATAATAAGTGCGACATTCTGTCGACGTCACGGGTTGCTTTTTCATACAAATTCCATAGTAATTTCTTCTTTTTGAAGCGAACGTTTAGGAATATTAAGTAATTTGACTAGTTGGAAACTTTTTTTAATTGAGTAGAACAACACAATGAGTACAAGTTACGTTACAAGTTAAACTATTTACCTAGTGAACAAATTTCACGAGTGGAATGTTGCTGGGAACACCAAGCCAGAATAAAGGACAATCTCTAGAGGGGCGACCATTTTGTCACTTAGTACTATTGTTTTACTACTGAAAATTTTAATGGTTCGTTTTCTGTCATCATAATATAGGGTGGTATTAATAAACGAATCTCAGCTGAGACTGCCCTCAAGGGCATGCTAAATTCCCTGTTTTATATAAGAATTGTCACATTAACATGTTCTTGAGGGAATTCTCTTAAAATGCATAAATGGTTTTGTCATAATTTTAATTATCATAATCCTTTTCGCATAACGTTTTTAAGCATAATAGTACTTTCCCATAATAACATCTAAGAATACTGGTTTGTTAGGTATAACTTATTTTTGGACTAATATTTGTTGGTATAAATTTGATTCGCATATAAATAGGTATCAATAATTGTTTTTGAGAATAATAGTGTTTTGTCATAATTTTTACAAGGCATAACAGTAGTGGGTTAGGGTGCGGCGGGGGTGGCCCTTGGGCCACCCCTACGCCACCAGCATGTTTATCTTACACACGAAAAGTATACTGAATGATCACTAACAGCATGAAATAGAGTCAAAAAATATAAAAAGTCACAATCATGAACCAAATGCAGCCAAGGAAAAAGTAAGTTTCGGAAATGTTCAAAGTTGTGCCAAAACGTTTCTTATTCGGAGTATAGTTTTTATGCTTATAATACTTATGCTTATATGTATGCAAAATTATGCTTAAAAAGTTATGACAAATTAATACTATGCGTAACTAATAATAGGACAAGTAACATTATGCCATGGTAAATTATTACATAAAAAATATGCGTAAAAATAGAGAACCGTTCTTGAGGGTAGTCTCCAAGCTGAGATTAGTTTATTAATACCACCCCTAAAAGGAAAGAACATACGCTTTAAGTTTTGAATGAAAATTAGTTTCTTATGACTTCTGTCACTAGATGAGAACATTGACATATCACTTTAGATACTTTTGTGGCAGTTGCACGAGAATACAAAGCGATGACGTCATCGATAAACGTTGTCGTGGGTATTATTACTTATTATTACCCAATTCTAAATAAAAAATTGTAAATAAGTCAAAACAGAGAATGGGGTTGATTTTTGATCATCTTAGACTAACTTCTATTTCTAAATTAGCATTTTATAATTTATCTATGACCCAGTCATCTATTTTATTTAGGAGTTCTTGTGAAATACTAAATAGCAATATTAAGGCTTATTAACCACTCTCAACTGAACTTGGTCAAAGCCAATGCTGCTGGATACATTACTAGACACTGAAAAAGCAACATATTTTCGAATACTGAATTAATTACAGTTATATCAGTAGGAGCGAGTACAACGTTGAAGTTTAACTCGTGTAAATACTTGCTACCACTATAAACAGACGAGGACTAAAATATCAATCTTTTGCATGATTCGCTTATATGTTTGACAAATATCTACATTCTATTCATATCAGTGACCTTGAGCTACTATCCCCCTGTTCCTGCTACTTTACACGCAGCTCTAATCTGTATGCTGCGCGTCGCATTTTCGGCAAATCCTGACGTTGCCATGACAACCCTCGAAGAGCCACCGTAAGACGAAATAATAACGATGAAATATCACCGTCGACTTCTGAATAGCGTACACTCGTACACACGTACTATTCTTCACGAGTATGTTTTTTCTTATATGACATTTTTATTGTCGCCTATTTTTTCTATCTAAGTTTACGGGCCGGAAGGTCGTGGTCAAGTTATGAACTGAGAAGTTAGGGGAAAGTGTGATGTTACTCTATATTATTAGAGTGAGCTTGAAACGAAGTGTATGTTTAGAGAACATTAATGCGTTTATTTTAGGTTAAATTCGAATATCAGTCATTTGTCATTTGAGTTTAATTATGTCTTCGTACCGTAGGTCATAAGGGCACAAGAGTTAGGTTACAAGAGTCATGGTAGCCCAGTTGGTAAAACGCCTGTCTCTCACTTTGTTTGTTTGTCGCACTTGTTTCCGAATTCTCGAAATAACCGGATCTGTCAAATCTTCAGGTTAGGTAAGTGGACCCTGTGAAAAACGGAATAACGATAGGGAGATGATATGTTTTCTTAGGTTAAATCAGATTCAAATAATAATAATAAACAATAATCTGAACTTACTAACAAATAAAATAGTTTTTGTACGACCAATTAGTTAGGATTTGCTGTATTCCTGCTGTAAGTATCAAAACATTAAAGCGCGTGTAGTGTAGATATACCTATATCTATTATATGACTAAGTTATGAAGGTCTGTTTAGCAATGCGGCCACATTTCACATTCCTGTCGTCTACGTAGGTATAGTCTAGATAGGTAGGTATAACGGAAATTAAACGCTACATTAGTACCATTGCAATCTGCCACGTGTCTATGCGCTGCTGTCTACTGCCTAATTGCTTAGGTTATTAGAGAAGGGTAATTAGTTTATTTTAAACGAGATAAGAGTGCTATGAGAGGTTATATTTAATGTCTTTCATAATTTATTTATACTCTGTAATCTCGTGTCCGTTTTGCCCGATAAAGTATACCTACTTCTGTATACTTCGTATACGTATATTGTAACGAATACCAAGGAGGATGATTCAGACCATGATTCTGAGTTGATATCAAGTGGAATATTCCGTCACAAAATTCATGTTTTTTTTTTAAATTATTTTCAATTCTATACTTTTGCGACGGAATATTCCACTTGATATCAACTCAGAAATATGGTCTGAATCATCCCTCAAAGTTCGATAACTATAACGTAACGATTTACGATGTCACTAACGCCCTGCATCTATTTAAATATTTACGGAACCATACCTTATTATATTGCGAGACGAGATTTCAGTAAAAATAATAAAATCAATTTCAAGTAAATAAGTAGTTAATTTCCAATCTCACAAAATCACCGTATAATAATGTAATCGAATAACGTTCAATTTTAAATTCGGGCGTTCGTTTACATTTTCATGACGAATGGCGCATGTTAAATGCATTATTACTGGACGCCCAGTACTTGATGTATGAGAGTAAAGTTCATAATAATAAGTTATTGATTCCCTACTTTTCCGGGAATCATGAACTTTACATATAAACAGAAGACGGATCTGCAATTTTGGCAAAACTGGTTTGCAAGGTTTCTTATTAAGCATAAGACATAAATCACTTTATCAAAAACCAACAGATATGTTAGTAAGATATCAGTGGTATGTGCTACTAACCTACCGAAGCCCTAATGATGGTTATGATGAAACGTTATGGGGACATACAATTTGTGCAAATGACTAAATTAATGAATGTTTTATGAATTAACGGAAATACGAATAGGCTCGTATTACAAGGGACTTAAACATAGCTCGCGAGATGTAATAATCTTATTAGAAACCCACTTAGTTAGATAAGAAATTAAAAGACTAAATATACCTCGAAAAGTTTCTACAACTTGTTTGAAATGAATAAGTTTTCCTATTTTGTACTTACCTATATCTTTAAAGTTAATAGATAAGTCCACAATTGTACCATACCATGATCAGAAGATTGGATTGAGTTCCAATAACTCCCCAGCCACGGTACAATCGTCTCATTTACTTTTTAAACTACTAATTGGATTGGGTTTGTGCATTTCCATAAGGTTTCGTGACGTTTTAATTAATTAAACACCGTCAGCAAATAAATTGTTCACAGGTATTGAAGAATGGTACCTACCTACATGTACCTAGGTACTCGTGTAATGTAAACAAATGGGAAGATTCATTTTAATGTAGGTAATTGGGTTATTTCCATTTAGTCAATTATGATAACGTCAAAACAAGAAATTGTTATGGAATTTGTTTAAAAACGTACCTACATATGATGTGATTTTTTTCCTTAATTAGAAGTCGTGAATATATCGTGAAATGAAATAGAAAAATAATATTTTTATATGTTTTTGACTTGTAGTAATTTTATAATTAATATGTCGTAATTTATTTTTGATCTGGGAAAGTATTCAAGTACATTTTGCATTTCCTCATTGAATATAGTACTTAGGTACCTAGAGGACTGATATAGGAAAAATATTTTAGAATACTTATTTTTTTTTAAATGTTACAGAGAAATAGTGGGATGGGTAAGGAAACATATTTACTTAACGATCCCGTACGTTAAAAGCTTTTCACGTAAGATATCCTTAATCATACTTTTGGGATTCTCCTGGCAGCTGTACGAAAACGTTGTCAGTCCGATGGAACTGAAGAGCTCAATTCAGTTTTTATTGGTGATAAAATGTGCTTTAAACAGAAGCTTCTATTTCATACGCATTTAAACCACGTAGTGATTGCCAGAGTTTATTAGATATAAGAATTATTTTTATTACTGCACTCACATGAGAGAAAACATCCAACATATTGTTGCTTGAGACATGACAATAAATAAGACGTAAAATTTTATTTTAGTGCTGTAAACGAAAGAAGCTAACGAAATTACATTCAATTACGGGACGTTGCCGCAGCATTCCTGTCCCGCAATAAAGCCAGACCAACGTTCCTCGCGTAAATTTTTCGGACATAAAACTGTGTAAAAGTGAAGTTAGTGAGATGTAGAGCGACAATAAATGTTTATAGAGGTATTGGGTTCGTCCGGAACGCGGTGCAATGCCGCTGGATTGTCCTTGCTTTACTACGACCATGTTTTAATGGTAATCATTCTTACGGTAAATAAGAGTGCCTTCGTTTTGATATCGTATTGTAGTATTATTACCCTTTTGGAAGATGATCCGTGCTTCGGAAGGCACGTTAAACCGTTGGCCCCGGTTACTACTTACTGATGTAAGTGAGTAATCGTTACATGAGCCATGTTATGGTCCTTTAGCGGCTCAATAATAACCCTGACACCAGGGTTGCTGAGGTTGGTAATCCACCTCACAACCCACACGATAGAAGAAGAGGACCCTTTTATAACGAGACCCATACAGTCACTAGTGCGTAATATCGTGACAGTCTTATTCAGGAATATAACGACGAGACATCTCAAAAATCGCGACGCGTGGTCCCACTGCGCTCCCCCACTCAATTAAGTTTTGCGCAAAAGAAAAATAAAATTTCTCCGCGGCAAAGGTTCTTCATTCGCAGAGCAAACACGAATAAGGCAAATTAAGTGAGCAAAATAAGGTCCCGTAAAATTGGGTCACGGAACCAAAGTGAGACTTGGAGGGTTCCGACCGCACATAATGTAATTAAATTGTGAATTTTTAAATTATAACGTACACTTTTTTACCAACCTTACCCACTTGTGGAATGAGACTTTCCTTTTTTGTAGGGACGTTAGGTAACACGAAATGGAGTGGTCTTCGTTAATGTGATGCAAACACTCACGCTATGTCTTCACTTCACTTCCAACGAAGGTACAGTTTTTGTAATGACGTCTACAAAACTGTCGGTATTTTCTTTCAAACGTATCTATTATACGCTGAATTAGTAAGTTTATCAATGGTCACATTTTTAATAGATACCAGAAATCACCTGATTCTAGTTAACCTAAATGACAATCACCCATCCGCGGTCTAAGTAGAAGTTGCGTAACTTAATTTCGATCGAAAAATGAAACTAAACAAGATTTTCACGAGAAATAAATGTTTCATAATAAAACGGTCTACATCTTCTTTTATCTTTAGCTTGTCAAATCCCGGTCCTTTGATGACGGCTACATACGAACGGACACTCCTCGTCTTAATTAGATCTCTATGGACATGCAAATTAATATCCTCCGCTTCATTTCATTATCAAGAATCAAAGTAAGAATATTTAATATATTTTTTTAATAAAAAATCGAAGCAAACCAATATTCATTTATTAAGAAGATTTCATTAAAAATATAATATTTTATTACTTAGGCAAGTTTTAATCAAATATGGCTTTAAAGCCAAAAGTACTTTTAGTGAAAGTCAGTTTGGTTTAATATAAGAATAATATATTATTCTCCTACCGTGTGGGTTGTGAGGTGGATTACCAAACGCAGCAACCCTGACGTAGTTCATGTAACGACTACGTACTTACGTGTAACGGCTTAACGTGCCTTCTGAAGCATAGAACAGCTTATTAGAAATTAATCGAGGAATAATAGTAAGTAAGTAAGTAAGAAAAATCTATTAACCCGGATTATTATAAAAGATCTTTATCTTTAATAATAAAAAAGTAAGTACGTGCTAAATTTCGAGCTTTTGATAGTCCAACTTTTACTCTTGTTAAATATGACTAACTTAGCATACAGAACAATTGCCTATTGTTGAGAAGACCTAGACTGTAAGTAAATTACGCCCATAATACATAAAGTCGTCTGGTGGCGCCAAAACACAACTTATACAATGTGTAAGTAAGTACTACTAAAACATGTTCGTTCTACTGTTACAGTTATTTAATTACAAAAAATACTCGATAATTATAGTCAGCGCATCGACGCGCGCGAATAATTTTTGTTTCCCGTAGAAATTACCCGCTAACGCACCCAATTTTGTTACCTTTGGCAAAATCACGGCTCTGCCTATTACGAAACATTACCCAGAGGACACACGCGGGGTGAATACTCTATATCCCTGTCAAATTCTTATAGGAACCGTATTAATAAGTGTAAGGGCGTATTTTGCCCTGACAAGTTCTCAAAAGGCAAACGGGTAAAAGGTACTCTAGGGGTACGTCTGTGGGCCTATAATAGGTCGTTATGTGAAGCGTTCCCACCGCATGTGTTCGTGGCTGCGGTTCCTGCTTCGCGTAAAAGCAGTCTGAGACGAGAGAGCAAATTAGAAAATCTTTTGGAGAATAATTTAAGAAGTAAGCCTGCCGCATAGGAATTATAAAATGGTTAGAGGAGCGAGGTTTAGTTAAAAAGAGTTTATTTAAGAATAACTGCGGACTGTGATTTAAAAGTGACTGCAAAATATGATTACTTAATGATTACCTAAATTATAAAAATGTCTGGTATTGAATGTGTTCCTCTAGTTATTAAATAACTTGTAATGTACCCTCATTGATTTAAAAGATGTGTTGCTGTTGCAGTTTCTTGACATTTTTTCTCCTCAGCCATAACACCTTGCGAAATGATGTAAATTCAGAAATGTTACATTGACCTGCAACAAGTTTATCCATGATAACTTTCTGATTAAGTATGTAAAAAATACAAATTTAAAAAAGACAAATTAAATATTAAAAATAAACTAAACTCATAGAGAAATCTGTCCCGCTTCAGTACTGCTTATGCTCATTCTCCAACGGCTTACAATGGTGTTGTCAGTGGCACCGAATTTAACTTCGTTATGTTACCGATTTCAGGCAACAATACCTTTAAATAAACTGAAGTAAGTTTCTAACTGAAATAAGTTATCAAAAATAGGTATTAATTATCTTTACCACTTACGTTATAAGTACTAAGTGAGAGTAAACGCTTAATTCCAAAGCCTAAAAATACAACATATTTTCAATTAGGTACAACCGCTACTACAAGTTCGTCCGCGTCAAGTTTGTCCCATCTTAGCACCACAAAATACTCGTTCCTCACGGGCTTTCAATGGTGTTGTCGGTGGCAGCGAAGTTAACTTTGTTCCAACTCCAAGCAAATGTACAGGGTGATTGTTGTTTGGGTGCAAGCATAACGGTGCAAATTGTAGCTTAAACTCCAGTGTCTATGTGGAATTTGTTATTATTTTATAAATGTTATACAGTTGGTTTATGAGTATTATTTATCAACGATAAGTATCGTCGCTTTATGGGGAAAACCACATAAGCGCGTTTTTGAAAAATCAAGAAATCTATCCATTGGATTGAAATTAATTGAAATAATCGAGGTTTTGTTGGAGATAATCTCGTCATAATGTGATTGTTCAGAAATGTATGACAGTTGGTTGACAGATCTCGTCGACAAGCGTCAGTCCTGGAATGTAGGGCCGGGATTGATTGGCATCTCGGTGGGTCTCAACGCTTCATAAAATGTCACATTGTGTACTACGGCACAATTCGGAGCGTATCTCCGACTTGTCTCGCGAGAAACCTTCGATGTTAATCGAGATGATGCGCAAATCCGGCTTCGAGAGTGGACTGACAGGGTGACTCTGGATTGCCATCTTGGTGAAAGGATTAGCCAATCCGCGGATTGCCCAGGGTGCGCCGGACGTAGCAAGGAAATCAGTACGTCGCTTGGGAAGGCTCCATTCGTGTTGTCCAGGTGGCAAAATACTGGACTGGAAAAATCTGAATGCCATCGAAACGACAAGAAGAAGAAGACAGTTGGTTTTCACTATAAGGCACTGTTACTTACAACTATACAACCCGTCTTGCTAGACTTTGAAACGGCTCTGTGCGTGGCATTTAATTACTTTTATGATATGGTAAAAATTGTTCGACATGTCAGTCGCGTTGTTTAACATAATACGGCTGATTTTAAAATACCTCAAGTGGATGCATCGTCCTGTATAGTCCGTACCTCACCACAGCGCAGCGTCGCCGGCGGCGGCGGCCTCAATTTCTTTGTCTTACAAACGCCGACATATTTAATTAACCGGCACCCCCGTGTTTACGTACATGCACGTAAATACTTAAACTCGAGCGTTTCAGGTGGATTACACGTAATTGAGATATACTGATTTTTAGATTGTACTTAAGTGTTTTCTTAGATGGATTACAGTTATAGGCAAGTAGGCATGTGTAATGTTTTCCCGAAACTCAAGAGCAGCGCAGGTTTAAATAATGCTAATCTGGCACATCGTTTTACCGTGTTCTTTTTGTTTACTACTCAAATTATACTCCAAAAAATTACGACGGTACAAGTAATAAGGCTGAGTTCTAGACAGAAGTTGTTGAAAAAGTAATAGAAACTTTCAGCTGAGCAGAATTAAACGGTGGAATTGCTGTATTTTCTGCTCATCGTTTTCCTTATTTCGGCGTGGAGGTGGCTCGCATATCGCAGCTATCCAAACATTCCGACACAACTTCTCCCACAAACTTTATCTCACTCCGATCATGTTGCCGTATTTTTCTTCCAAAAGACGTGAAGCGTAAACCGTTAAAATGTATTCCATAAATCAAGATACACTTACTTATGAATTTCGAACAAGAAGGCCTAACAAAAATACTTGCTTAACAATTTGCTGGAAACTCGACAACGATTAACAAATGTGCTACTCTGTTAACATTTCAGGGAGTCGTCTTAAATTAATAAACTTTTCGATATGATCTCGGTAGGGCGAGCCCGTAGTCGGGCCGGGGAATAATGTACGGTGTAACTGCGTAGCGGGGTAGCCATCCGCTATCCTAGTAAAATATTGACACAAATCCCTTAACTTATAAAATCGTGCTTCCGTCCCCGATGTAGGCAATATGGGATTTCCGTCGTCATTTTGATGTAGGCCCCGGGGCGAACGGCGCGGGAGTGCCCGGGCCGCGGGGCGGCGGGGGGCGGGGTGTTTGCGGGGGACACCTGGATACTTCTTGCGGCTGAGGACTGTTTGCTGATCGATATGTGCCCGCTTTGTGAAGCTGGCTAATGCACTCCTCAAAAATAGTTTTGGATGGCTACTTCAGACGGAACTGGTACGAGTAGTTCCGTGAGTAGGCACGAGGGAAAATTTTAACCTCGGCCTAGCTTACAGAGGTTCACTATATAAATATTTAGATCACAAAAATATGAAAATAATCTTCAATATATAATCTCTTTCGCCATCGTCTTGGAAATAAAATCTGCATACTACTACATTTATTACTCACTTCAATTTTAATCAATAGGCTTATTAAAATGCAGTAATTTACAAAGTAACGTAACGAACAAAGCGTAGTGGCGGTGAATAACAAAACAAAGCATCGAACGTTGGAACACAACTCGCTTAATCCACCGTTTCGAGGGTCGGTGTGGGAATGGAAAAATATTTGTCTGGGATGGAACGCAAGCGGGCTGTATTAAGTTACAACGCTTATTTGTCTGAATTAACAGAACTACTGGTATTAAACGCAGTCATATGGCTACGAATGTTATTGCTTACTATTTTATATTGAACATAAGGTCACGATTACATCTCAAATGGGTTAGTCAGAGGTTTTTATATTATACAGGGTGTAACGGAAGGGGGGTATCAAGCCGAAAGGGGACAAAACTATACCTTATGTAGATCTTATCTGCAAAATTTCAATTAAAAAAAAACACTTTTGATATTTTTTTCAATTTCAGTTAAAAAAATATTTTAATATTTCCAGCATGTAAAAAACACGGCACAGCACTATTGAGGTCACTGTTCTTAATCCACTCAAATATTGGCACTACACAAATCTCCTAGCGCGTCCTGGTCGCCTGGTACTCGCGGCGCTCGCACGGCCGCGATAGGTACGAAATTCGAGCGGGCGGCGGCTTTGGCGGCAACGTCAAAAGGAGTCGGCGGCCGATTGGAACAATCCGAGTCGGCGGCACGTCGGCGACTGTAACAAACAAGAATGACACTAAAGCATCTAATAATTGGAGTCATTTTGCTTTGACAACTATTCTCACATTATTTTATGACGTGTAAAATAAGTTAAAATTACCTACTTGTTTAGGTAAGGTATTTAATTTAATAGTAAATAGGAAAAAAAGTGTGAAAGTGTGGGTAAGTAGGTAGGTAATTAATAATTAGACTTACGTTTTACAAGAAAGGTTCGAAATGTCGTCATCCCCGTTCGATGCACAGACCTGCCGCTTCATCTGTCCACAACACTTTCGAAGCAAAGTCTGGTGAGCTTTCCACTTGAACTCGGTACCATTCTCAGAATGCCACACGAGGTAAATAATCAGCAGGAATTAGCTCGGGCGTACGTTGCATGTGGTAAGGTTCGCGTGGTAGTCCTTGGGTTGGCTGCACGGCTAGTACGGCTTCTTCAAACTCCGGATCACGGGTCGCCGAGCGGCCAGTCTCGGATGACGCGTGGAAAGAGCCCGTTAAATGCAGTAGGCGATTGACCATTTTCCTGAAGCAATGCAGTGAAGGCAGTTGCCTGGCTTCATCAGCTGGTCTACCTTCTATGAATCGCTGATACAAGTTCCGTGCTTCACTTAAGTTGCCATCGCCGGCACCCACACACATCATCATTTCATAATAACCTACATTACTCAAAGACACCTCGAACTATCACTGATCACAGTTATCACAACAAATCCAAATTTCGAACTTCACTCCACAGATAGTAAACAAGCACTGACAAATAATTTGACAGTTTACTTTCGTGTGCATGTTTCTATCTCTTTTGGAATGCTAGTATCCTGGTACTTAAGGGTGTGTTATTTCTTTGTGCGCAATAAAATATTTTTATGGTATTGTTTGAATGAATGAATGAATGTATTGTATTTTATGAAAGTAGGTACGTATTTTACTTTGAACCTAGAAAAGTAAAAAAGTCGTTTATCTAATAAGGATCACCCGCGCTCACACTCTGGCACTAACACAGAATTGCCACGTTTCTTCGCAAATATCCCGCGCAATAGCAGAAGGCGAAATTAATCTGTCAATAATAAGACATACTATCACTCTGCCCGTATCCCTAATGGGGTGGGCAGAGTCACAAGAACATCCCATTAGCGGTACGAGCATGATAATTATTTATGTACCTATGTTATGATTACTTGTGGCTCTGTCTGCCCCATAAGAGATAAAGGCGTGATATTATGTATGTATGTTTGGTACGGGCATGTAGCGATACGAGCGTGTAGTGGTAAGTGAAATTCCGCAGTCTCTGCCTACTCCAATGGGAAAAAGGCGTGATGTTATTGTTCACTGTTGGATAATACACGACTACAATTTAGGAAGGAAAAAAAATACAAAAAAAAAAAAAAATTTTATCATGGTTAATGATAACTTCCCCTTAACAGCACCGCCATTTTGAATTTCGGGTGCACTAGGGCTTGCCGATCAAAAAATGTCTATCGATAATCTATCCCGACCGAGAGTCGATCGATAGCAAGACTATTGATAACTCGGAAAGTGGGAACATTTTCGATTTTATTACCTAAGTGCAATACAATCGATAGTATCGTTGCGGATTAATAACAAACTATCGATAATTTTGCCCTCAGTCAGTAGTATTGCTACACTCCGATAGTATGGTTATTTTGAGTGGGCTGATTGTCTAAACTGAATTTCAATAACTCAAAAGTCCATGGATTTAGATTTTTTGAAAAGCTATTTTTTTATTTCTACCAATCAAAATCGTAGTTGAAAATGATTATGATCGATAATCGATACCGAACTATCGATAGTTTGAAACACTAGCGTGCCTTTTTCTATTCGCGAGCCCTGGCATCCTGGTACAGGGTATAAATCCCATTAACTGTCCCAATGCAATTTGCAATTCCGTGCTTCGGAAGGCACGGTTGGTCCCGGTGACTACTTACTCATGTAAGAAAGTAGTTATTACATGAGTCATGTCAGGGGCCTCTGGCGGCTCAATAGTTACCCTGACACCAGGGTTGATGAGGTTGGTAATCCACCTCACAACCCACACGATAGAAAGATTTAAAAAAATACTGTTATGTGTTTTTAATTCCTTGTACGCAATAAAGTATTATTGTATTGTACGAAAGTACTTATTTTAAGATTACTTTTACCATGTCATAGTAAAAGTAAAGTTATGTTAGGTAGGTACTTTACTTGAGAAATTGATTTTGTCTTTACTATGTTGTAAACGTAACATTAATGTCTCGTTAATAAGATACACAATCACTTGCAGCTGCTCGTATCCCTAATGGGGTGGGCAGAGCCATAAGTAATCAGAACATACTAACATAATATCACGCCCGTATCACTAAGGGGTAGGCAGTCACAACGGTACTTGAGAAATTTATTTTGCTTTTACTATGTTGTAAATCCCCAAGGAATTCTAAGAAGCCTCTGACGTTGCCGGTCGCCTCAGGGAGGCACCCCGTCTGGCCAAGGTGCCGGACCCGGTAGTTGGCGGCTCCTTCACACTCCAGTAGCACATGGGCCGCTGTCTCGTCCATGCAGGTTCTGCACAGGGGCTTGTCGGTGACACCTAGTGTAAACAGATGTTTGTTGATATCACCGTGACCACACAGCTACACCTGCTACCTGCAGCTGTTACCTGTATTAGTGGAGACCTCTTCACATTTAGAATTCTTTTGGAGAGACAACTATTGATGTTGGGTAGTGCCATCTTAGCCTGCCTGCATTTATTTACGGTGGTTCATAGTCTGGTGTGTTTGTACATTCCCAAATACCCTAATACCGAACTAGCTTTATTTGCGGATGATACAGCCATCTATTCTTCGTGCCGTGGTCGAGTTATGATGACCGGAATTCTCCAACGCGCCAATGCCTTGGGCAAGTAGTTTCGCAAATGGAGAATCAAGGTAAACCCGGAGAAAAGTGCAGCGGTGTACTTTTCAAAGGGCTATTATAATACGTCACGGTCACGCTGTCAACTTAAGTCATCAAGATGTCTGGCAAGCCGATCCCTTGGGAGGAGCAAGTCAAATATCTCGGCGTAGTCTTAGATAGACGTCTTACTTTCAAGGCCCATATCAAACGTGTGCGCGATCGCGCCACGTTTGTAATGGGCCGTGTTCATTGTCTCCTTAACAAGCGTAGTAAATTATCCCTTTGGAATCTACACGACTTGCATCCGTCCGATCATGACCTATGCAGGGGTAGTTTTCGCTCACGCGAGTCTCTCTCAAATCCACCGTCTACAGGAAATACAAAATCGTTCGTGGTTCCATCGCAATGAAAATCTGCACATTGACCTAAGTCTGCCAACCATTGCCCAATGGCTCAAATTCGTTTTTTTGATTCTGCTCCGCACCAACCAAATCCCCTGGTAGTTGCGGCTTCCGAATACATCCCGCTTAGGAACGGTACTGAATAGCATCGGCGTCCGAAGTATGTAATACGATCCCGACGACCCGATTACTCTAGCCATAGAATCAGCCAATCAGCTCGCGACAACAAACATTTCAGGACCCCGATACCGACACCGCCGGCGTGGTCGACGAATTCCCTCAATCAGCGCTTATCGCTATCGACTTACTAGGGTCGTTTAATTCTTTCAAATATTTTTCCTCTCAGACGACGCCCTGAGCCGAGGTTCGCGCCCAACTGGGCACCCTCAGGCCTGTTGTCTTAAACGTTGTACCGGGTGAGAGCCTTCAGCGCTCCCCATTTGTCCGGCCAAGTAGTTAATGTCATTTGCGGCAAAACTTCGATAAGTCACGTCAAAAAAAGGTGTGTTTGTTGGCTGCTCTCGTTCGTAGCAGCGAGCGGACCTGTCCGAATGAGATCGGCAATATCGGTTCCGGACCGATGGCTGTTACCTCCCGTTCCCCTTCTGGCCAACTCGTCCGCCGCGTCGTTACCTCTTGAATCACTGTGTCCTTTGATCCATTGTAAAGTGAGGTGTTAGTATTTGCACACCTTAGTCAGTGATTGGTGGTAACTGTGTATGAGTAGTAGTAGTTGTTTAGGGCCTGCAAAACTCTGAAAGTATTCTAATGAAACTGTCCCGTACCTAGCTAGCCATGAACGCATTCGCCGCTAGTGTGATGCCCATTTGACCTGGATGACGGTGTTAAGGGAGCCTGATATTACGTAATCATAAAATAAAGCATACTACACAAGGAGACGAGATGCATTGTAAAGTACATTTCTTTATCAACTATTAATGTACATTTTTGGACAAAACTTGTACAACAAAGTGACTCTGCCCATCTCAGTAGCGCAGTAAGTGTGATATTAGATATGTGTAATTACTTGTAGCTCTGTCTGGTCCATTAGGGATAAAGCCGTGATTTATGTATGTTCACATCTTGTTCTATCCTATTGGTTGTGAGGTGGATAACCAACCTCGTCAATCCTGGTGCGAGGGTTATTATTGAGCCGCCAAATGCCCCTGACATGGCTCATGTAACGACTACTTATTACATCAGTAAGCAGTAACCGGGACCAATGCCCATTGTTTTTTTAACTATTGTGTCTGGAAATCTTGGCCTCACAAGGATGAAACAAAACAATTTAAAAAATATTGATTAATATGGCCATCACTGGCACGTTTACCCTTTACTAGGGCAGGCATAAATAAAAGAGGTGGTAGCTGTTCACTCAAAAGTTAAATACCTTGAACAGCTGATTGCTACGTAGTGTTGTGCAAATTTGAATTTATTACATGAAGACCTGGAATTCAATTGCTCATAACTAATGCAAATATGAATTTAGGCGGCCAATACTCTCGCATGTGATTTGTAGATAGTGACAGAGTAGGCACACTTCGGGTTGATACCCCCGTTCCGTTACACCCTGTATATAATGTCTTTTATCTATATTAAATAAATATGTTTTATTTATTTATACATTGGTTTACAACCGTCGCTAAAACAAGACAGGTTTCGCTTTCTCATTTACACATTCAAAGTACGTCAACCCGGACTCCAGGGTTGATGAGGTAGGTCCTTCACCTCACAACCCACGTGATAGAAGAAGATTCAAAGTGCATAAAATAAATCTTTACTACTTAGGTGCTTACTTAGTTATAATAGAAACAGGTAGTAAACAGAAATCACACATTCTGTCAGTAGGGTTCTGATATGCATTTCGATTATAAGTACTAAGTATAATCATAGATTTACAGTCTGAAACAAGTTATGAGATATTAATATACTTACTAAGGTTTATATATAAGTAGTTTGGACGTTTTATTTCGTTGATACTACTTTACATGTCCAATTTATGTTTTGTTAATAAACAATAAAATATTTGCATGTTATTATTTAAAATGTTCCACATACCTAGCTAGTTTTTACTAGCACATCGCCCATAAAAATAAAACTTCTCATACTCCAATAAACTGTCAAATAAATGGAGAATAAATCGACCAAGTCAGTTTCTTGTTTCTTTTGTTTTTACCGTCTGCCTTTTAGCCTTACGTGTACAGTCGGCAACGAAAGTACTCGTTTAAGTCGAGTAGCGAGTGCTTGTCGCGTAGGTAACAACTACGGTGGTTTCCGTTTCTCGCGAAAGTCGAATCACGTTGTAACCATCGTGTCTTTCTATAACACCTCTATTTGTTCAGCAAAACCTGTCTGAACGAGAGTTTGTGGATTTTACCTGCTGAAAATAGAAGTACCTTGCAGATAACGAGTATCGAGTTTGCGGCTGTCTTGAAACTTTCAGATATAAAGTTGAGAGGTTTACTAGTTTTTTAGTTAATAACATCCATAACAATTATGAGACATGTTATAATGTAGTAGATATCATGTTTTAAAAGTTACGAAAAATCGGTTATTTTACAATTTTAATACTTACCAGAAACTTTTAATTAAAACACCAAAATTACGAAGTCGTAGCTAGAACTTAATACCTACGTTGGGAAAAAAAAAATTAGAACTACATGTAAAATAGACCGCAGACTAATCTCCAACAACAAAAGCTAGAACTGAAGTCATTTACGTACAAATTCATCCGAAAGGTAAAAGTTACTCATATTACCTTGATCCCGTGCAAGCATGTTCGACACACCGTCCTAAAGTTGTAAGCTCGTTTCAACAGAGTTGAGAATCTCATGCATTGAGTCACTTTGCAAGTTTTCAAATATCGGCTAACCTCCGCCGTATGGCACGGGGCGTTATGCAAACCGAACGGCGAACGATCGTATTATTATTGGGATAATAACACCTGCTTGCTGGTGGTCCAAGGTATAACTGGATGTAATATTATAAACTCCAAAGTACACTACAATACAAAACTCTTTATTGCACAATCACTCTAATTTCAGTCGAATAATCATTCATCGAACAACTGACATTCGAATTTCAGTTTCGGACTCCTACAGAAAAAACACTTCACACTTTTTTTAGGCCATTTCATCCAGGCAACCTTAGGGTGAAATACACTACTTGAATTAAAAATAATAATCGCGGCGATGCAATAAGATAAATACACACTTACAAAAAAGATTGTAAAACAACACTTAGTAGATTGAGAAGGAAAAATACCTCTTCAGAAAACCTGTTTTTGGGTCCTACCAACCTGAATTTTCTGGACACGTGATTTTATGAGAATTTCCAGCTTCGAATGAAATACATATAGTAACTCACATTCGGTAATTGAAATTGTTGAATCCTTAATTCACCGTATTAATTATTTATTTTGCTTGAATTGTACGCAAAATCAATGACAGAATTCATTCTTTTCTTACCTTGTACCACACAGCATGCAGACGATGTGCCGTTTAATGGCCGTTTTACTCCGCGGTGCAGATTGAGTCCCGTCTCCGCCGCACAATCAATCTGCAATATCACACACCCGCAGACATTCACATGAGACGTTTTCAATATATTATTTTTTAAAAAAGACTGCAATAAACAGTCATTGGAGTGATAAACAGTAAATACTTTGTTCACCTCAAAGGTTAATAGGCATATTCCACCTGTAAATTATCCAGCAGGTACTTACTTCTTCTTGAATAATATATTGTATTCCTCTATTGATTGTACTTATGTAGTAGCAAAAACCTTCCTTCTCCATTTTGTAGAACATGATTCAGTTTAATGCTCGTTTTACACCGCAATGGGGTTGAGTCATTGAGTCGCGCCCCTTACAATCTTTTCGCCAGCATATTGCTACAGCTTGAAAGATCCTTCAGAGGCTTTATTCGAAATATGAGTAATATGCTAAGGCATAATTTCGAATATCTTCAGTAAAGTAAAACTACACAGACAAACTACATCAACCACAAACTTGATATAATATAAAGAAAGTCTGAAAACCTTTTAAACTGAAACAAAAGCCAAATCCCAACTTGTTGCTTTGAGGAGAAATAATAAATATTTTCCGGTGGCGAAAATAGTGGCTAGGAAGTTGGCATAAAGTGAGCGTGGAGGATCGAGTTAGCAGTTCTGTGGACCAAACAAGGCGGACTTGGCGTAAACTACTTAAATCTTGACGCTTCGCCCGCCGCCGCCGCCACCGCGCCGCCACCGCGCTGCCACCGACGGGAAACTTCCACATTTCGACAAGACAGAGATTACGTACCGGAATTGTGGAACTGCTGTGGAATTCTCTTGCATTTTTTTATTTTCAATAAGTACTTTTTGTTTCGTTGTCTTCTGAAGACATAAAAGATTATATAGGTAGAGAATTATACAATTGTTTAGTTAGGTAAAATATTTTAAAAAGACGAACGCCCGAAAATGGAACTGAATTGATCCAGTATTGCAGTGATTTGCTCACCCCAATAAACTCTTTGGGTAAATCTAAATCTGAGTTCCGAAAGTTCGGAATTGGCTTCGTAACTCAATCTATATTCATCGCGTGTCTGTCGAGGGATTATTGAACACTGCACCGGACTGACTTTCGACAGATAACGCACTACCTTCGCTCTCCGGCTCCCAGCTCTGTTGATTGACATCGGCTCACACTGGCTTTCACAATGTACGTGGGCTGAAGTGAGCATTACGTACCACGTCCTTTGAAACGCTCTAGGTCCTGTCGAGATTTTTGCCTGATGTAACTTGCTTCGACTCGCTTCTATTAACGCTTTAATCTTTGACAAAGATTGAGTTAATACCAACCATCCTCTTGCAGCTGCTTCACTCTATGCACAGAGTAGCTGACCCAGAGGTTTCTCAAAATGCTCCAACGGCAATTACATTCACATTGATAAAAGGAGCCACCTGTTGACTTGGAGCTCAAAGCGAATAAATGCGCTCTAAAAAGGGAATAAATGTGCTCGAAAAAGATTTTATTGGCAGAAAATGTTGGGTTTTGACGACAGATGTTCTGCGGGGAGATTTGCTCTCAACTCCAGAAAGTTCTGTTTGAGAAAGCTTTTCAACTCGGAGCTGAATAACTGTTTCATACACTGTGAGCGTTTGAGCTTATTTTTTGCGGACGTTTAACTTTTCTATAAGCAGCTTTTGTGGGACAACACCTATTCATAGCTAGGTACTTTCTAAATTCGAATTCTTTTTAAAAAAGTTGGGTGAAAGAAATGAGAAATACTTATCTTCGCCATATCAGTGTGTCTTTATATTCATGTTTTCAAAAGTTGCATTATTAATGAAATTTCAGATCTGATTTACGAAGCTATTTCAATATAAAAACAGATGTGAACTAAATTCAAAGCAAAGTTAATAGATACCTATTTATATATATCAGCTTATTTAATAGTTACAATATTATTTAACTTGTCTGTTTAGTCTTGTCGTTGATGCCGCATTCACGATGCTGATGGTACGCACTCTATGGATCTCCGCACCTCAATAATGAATTTTATTTATTTGTACTTTGCTATGTGTATTCTCAAGCAATATTTCGAGCAGATGATAATTATTTAAGTAAATAGAACATGGGTTGTGCAGTGGTGGTGTCGAATAATCGATTTACTGGGTACCTATGGAAAAATGTTTAATTTTTTATGGTAATTTAGACCATTTTAAGAAACAAATTGTGCTTGTTTTAACTCATTCCCTGGGATTTTCTGGAAATATTAATTAATGATCCCCTCCGGTTGATTGACGCGAGGCCTGTGCCCAGCAGCAGCAACAGTCAGGAAAAGGCTATTTATATCAGGTTTATGAAGTCATGCATGCAAAGCTATGAAAAGAACAAGTACTATGAAAGGTACAATGGGCATAAGCTTAGACAATAAGTTACGTAAAAAACTGGTGGATTGCAAATGCAGGGAAGGCGAGCCAACTCGTACCATTTGCATTTCAACAGGGTACGCTGGGGTACGATAGGGCTCAGCCTTGTACGTAAAAGCCAGAGACATTTGTCTCCGTTGTTGGTCGTTTAGCGATGAATTTGTAATTACGTAAGTACTTTGATGAAATGTGACACTTGTGCATGGGCCCTGAAATCTTACGACGTTTTACGAAGAGCGTAATATTAAATTATTTTAAGTAGGTAAGTATTACATTTTCCATGTGTTTAGAATTCATTGGGTAAGTGTATTTATATAGAGATGTGGACTTAAATAACTGTTCTTAACTGGCACGGGCCTATGCAATATATGCATGAATGCTACTTCAATAATTTTTTAAATAGTGTTTACCAGATAGAGCCAGATAACTGACCTTAGTACTTACCTGATGAACTCTGTGGGCATGACATATCTTGAATAAAGAAGAAGCTTTCTCTTCTCTCCCTAATTCAAAAGAAGAATTACAAATTAATGTTACTACAGTCATAAGTGTAATCGATACAGCGCATGTGTTGTTAAATATATACCGATTTGACATTAATTGACGAGCGTAGTTTATACAAAAACCTGTACCATAAGCCGGGCCGGGCGCCGCTCGCGCACGGACCAATTACCTAAAACACACAAGCTGTTAACCTCGAATTTTACTAATGAAATTTTCCATACAAGTTGGTGGGGCGCGCCTTATCGTATATCTGAAGCTTATTGCTTACAGGACTGTAATTAACGCATGTGTTTCGTGCGGCGCCGGGCGATTTGATGACACCGTTTCGGGCATTATCATATCGTGACCTGAAAATCAGATAATTTTTCGGTGTTTCGCGAAGTAGTTATTGCTAAGTTTTCAATTGTGTATTTGAACTTGAGCTGTAGGCTAGACGGCTAGAGTGATGCATTTTGCTTAATTAGCGGACTCCATCTTAGACCATATCGTCACTTACTATCAAATAACATTCCCGATCGACACCGGTGAATACAGTAAGTGTACCCAAAATAGAAAAAAGATTTCTGACGATAAAATAACGGATTTCTACAGTTATATACTTATTCCCTCCACCGATTATTACTGTTAATTTAACAAGCAAGGCATTATTTTAAACGAGTTCATTGCATTATAGTCGATTATCTACGAAGTAACAAAAGTGTTATTAAGCAATAAGTAAAATTAAACGAAGCCGCAGACAAATGTAGAGGGGCAACGCGGCCGAAACAAATTTATGTCGCGCCCGGCTGTATCGATGTCATTTGCATCTGAAATCTTGGAAACAGGACTGTATTAGAGAGGGGAATTGGCTGGGATCTTAATTTATCGAAGTTTTTATGGTTTAATTAACGGAATTCACTTAGGCGAGGACAGAGGGGAGCGGGCGCGTCCGTGCCGCACACTGTGCCGCGCCGCCGCCGCGCGGTTACCGCATTGCCTTATAGCAATAGATAGATGTCGCCGGCCCGCACCCTGCCCGCGCCATAATTAGCGCCAGGACGCCATTGAAAGTTTTAATTGAAAAGGCTTTGTGCAGTTTTATAGCCTGTGAACAATTTTAGAGTATTTCATGCAGCCGCCTCAGACGGCGGTTAATCTTGACACCTCCGCTTTGTTCACCCCTCCCTCGGTTGACTTTACACTATGTTTACTAAATAAATGTAAGTATATTCTTTTTACGATCTCCCGTTCTCGTGGCTTCAATTTATATTATTTGAGATAGCTTAAAATTGGAAATCCATCAAATTAAAGTATTGAATTCGGCTTGTTAGTACACCGCAAACTTTTCATTGTGTTATTACAGCGTTGTTTCTTGAAATTCATCCGAAAATTAATTCACCCTTCCGACAATTTAGAATTCAAAACTGTAAATTGTAGCCTCTTGCCCCAATTATTATAACATTTATTCTTTATGGGGTAAACAGATCCCTATTTATTAGGGTTGATTATTCGAATTAATTTGTTTGTGTTATGTTGCGGGTTCAGCGGGGTTGTTTTGATATTTAAATGAGGGTTGAGGTCTGATTGTGGCTATTGAGGCTGCGATACGGGACGTCCCGTCCGCGCGGCGATAGCGGGACCCAGCGGGACGGCGGCGGGGCCCTCCGCCGTTCGGCTGTTTTCAAAATATGAATTAATTTTTCGTATTTTGATATCCGCGGTCAAGTGTAGACACGATGTCCACATGAATGCTTTACGATACGGTTTTCGATATTGAATATTTTAATATAAAAATATTGAAATAAATTGTTACATCGACACACAAAATAACAACATAACATAAGCTAACGTCTATATCACAATTGAGCTAATCAGAAGTGCATCCATCGCAAGATGATCTAAGTACCTGACCTGAACCTGACCGAGCTTCCTGTTAGACTAACGTGATAGGTGTTGAGCCGTATTGTCAGGGTGGGTACATAGAGACGGATAAAGTATTATCATCACCTCCCTAGCATTACTAATGTCATTTGTTTTTATTAAACAAGGACTACCCTAACTTTATAGTAGTAACAAAATAGATTGGTACAAATACATTTAGTAGTTAATTCCAAGTGAATTCAGTAAAAGTTTACTTAATAAGTAGGTATCTAAGTACATAGAAATAACACTGACATTTACTTATATGGTTAAAAAATGACATAATATAAAAAGTAAGGATATTAGTAGTCATCATCATCGCCCTAGCATTATCCCGTTTTTCACAGGGTCCGCTTACCCAACCTGGAGACTTGACAGGTCTAGTTTTTTACAGAAGCGACTGCCTGTCTGATCTTCCAACCCGCGAAGGGAAAACCAGCCCAATACAGGTTAGGTCACATACCTCCGAATGCATTTCTCGCGAATGTGGGTTTTCTCACGATGTTTTTCTTCACCGCTGAGCACGTGATAATTCGACAACCATCAAAAAAGAAATAAAGTATTCGGACAAAGTATTATGGCACAGATAGTAATGACGCAACCTTCATAAACTCCAAACCTACAATTATGTACAATAATTAATATTGTATACAAGTTATTTTACAGCTAAGCACAAAAATATGGAGTTATAAAATTACCAAACCCCTTTATTAACCGAAGGAACAATGGAATAGGCAATTTTTAATTAGGGGTTTGTAGCCAACTTGGAGCCGTTCGGATTACAAAGCCAATTACAAGTGTCGTGGTTCTTTGCAGTCCTCCCCTTTACCGTTCTTTCTTTTTGAATAGGAGTTATTCACCTCTTTTACAATTTCGAGTCGTTTATTTTTGTACTATTCGAATAAAATTCGACGTTTAAAAATAACAGATAACATAACAAATATTGCACATACAGGAAATATAAAAAAAATATATTATATTAAATATAAAATAATATAACAATGTTGCTGATTCCTGTACACGTCATATAATTTTATTTAAAGTAGGAGGTGTAATCGACAAGCATAAAATTTATGGGATCGAGTCAATTTTAGGAGAAATTTAAAAAACCCTTCCAAAATGTTATATTGGGCAATAATCCGACATAATTAACAACACACGTCAAATGGGTTGCAAATCTGCGAGATGTGTATATTAATCGCCCGGGTTATTCATTCATTTTAAAATAACAGTTGTCAATCATCCGTCCCTTTCCTTTTCGGCGGATAAGAAAATGATAGCTATAACTTAAAATAAAATTACGATGTGGGCAGGAATCGGGGCCAATATAATAAATAATATGATATTTTATTTTAGAGTCCTGGAAGAAATGGAGGGAGGCCATTGCCCAGCAGTGGGACACTATAGGCTAGATAAGATATATTATTAAATAGTTTAAAATCTTATGACATATATTACACTACGTGACGAGTGAAAAATATATTATATCTCTTACACGTGTTAGGCGAAGAGCTACGCTGGAGTTTGCTACGAAAGTCGTAACATGCGACTACAAGACTACGATAAGCCATTTTTTAAAAGAAGATATAAAACGGATTTAGTTGAGAGTCATGTGCAGTCTATATTATGTAGTAGATATGGTTAGGTATAGGTACGGTAACCTGAACTATATATTTTTTAGTTTTTTAGAGTTTGTTGTTTCTTGATTTATAATAGAACTCGGTAAAATGTAACGGCAGACGCGACCGTCAAGAAGGATATTACCACTTTAAACTTGTTGGAATTTCAATTGAAAATAAAATGTTCGCTCTGCATAGGAAATCACATATTCAAACAAACGCCAAGTCGTTGGCAACGAATGAATGGATGCAAATCTGAAAGATTTTCAGCCTCGTTTCATACTGAATAATTTTACAATGGATTTGCCGTTTATTTTTCTAAAAGCTGTCGTTTTTTTGTGGAATAAAAATGTTATGTGGGGCATTGTTATTTAAGTCAGTTAGTTGATTTCAAATTTAGGGGTCCATTTAAAATAAAACTCATTTGCATTTCAAAATACTCGTAGTGAGTCAATCGTTATGTATGATTCATCATAAGAGAATTACGAATTATCTTCCTGTTACAAATTCAATACAAACATTATCAATAAGTACCTTTGGCGGCTCAATCATAACCCTGACACCAGGGTTGATGAGGCTGGTATTCCACCTCACAACCCACACGATAAGAAGAAGAGTACATACAAAGAAATAAATGTCGTAAAGTCATACCTACTTGTTATTCGGAAACTGCTTACTAAAACAAAGCGGGTTAAGCCTCTATATTCAAGATTCGCGGTTACAGTAAAATCAGTTGGAAGCCCGTAAGGGGAAAATAAGTGGCTATACGAAGTGGCCGTATACACATAAAGAAATGTTCCGGCGCGTTTCCTCGGCTCGACAACTTTTTAATAAAAGGAAGATTACGGAATCGGCTCTCGCTTACATTTATGGTACGAGTAGGTGCGAAGAATGTCATATACGGAGGCGTAACGCGCTCGGATACATTTTACACCTCGCTTCACGCTTTCCCTAAATCTGTTGTCATTTCGACGCGATCCCGTGGAAATAGGGGCAAGAATCCCTCGGATAGTCGCAAGATATTCAGAGCTATTTCTCACACGAGTGCCCCCTAGCCCCACCCTCAGCAACTTCACCGTTTAAATATTTCAGCATGTAAAAAGTGAAGTCGTGTTGCCTTGTTACCTTGCTTAGGATTTCGTGAAGATTTCCTTCAGAGTGATGTAATTTGTTCCTAAACACCTACGTGTTTCTATATTTCTTGAAATAAAAACTGTGTTCCATTTTATGTGTATCGGATATATCTGTACCACGTCAGTAATGATTATCACAATTATTTCAATCTTTTCTTTACTAGCAGTGTTACAGTGAGTTCTGCATTTATAAATATTGAAATCTCAGACGCTTGAAACATTTCTAAACAGTCGGGATATCGTATCGGCGTTCGATTAACAAAGAGCTTAACCCTGCTTGCGCCATTTGTGTCTCACCGTGCAGACAAATCGCAACAACAAATGTGCCTGGTAGGCCGGCAGCCGGCGGCGGGTTGTGCTCTCCACAATGCCGGTTCGCATGGCCTGCTTTTAATTTGCCGAACGTATATATCCGATCGTCCGCTCCGTCGGGAATCGCTTAAAAACACTCCCCGGAAAATCCCAGTGAGCCCTCTGTTTAATGCTTGTCTGTTTTTAATACTCCCATTCTGTTGCGTGCGTGCGGTGAGAGGAGTTCGTGTTCTACATGTTTTTTTATTGTGTTCCTCCCAACATAATTGCTGTTAATTAGGAGGAAATGCGCTCGTGTACTTTATTTCCTCGCACGTGGCTTCATTAGTAGCACATGCATATGAGTAAAGTAACTTAGAAATTACGTAACATGTGCACTAAACGCATACATATTATAACATTTTACCTGCTGCTTTATTTCGAGCTAGAATCTACAGCTTTATATTAAGTACTTATACAAGTATTCTATCTTTGACTTTTTATTTCACTTAAAAATAAAATATACGTACGTACCTACGTATATTTTATTACGTGACATCACATCGACAAAGTTCGTTGACCTAACCAAACACTGTTAATTTATATGCTCAACCCTTACAACGTGATCGCGTACTCAAAACGCATCGAGTTTTTATTGACGTTACAAATTGAGTCGTCCGCAATTAAGACGCGATCGATTACTCATCAAATCTCATCAGATTTGAGATGATACGGGAGAGAAAGTAATTAGAGGAGAGCGGGCTGTGAGCCGTGCGATGTTTTGTTGATAATTCAATAATCCGGCCCGAGGCGGATCTCTTTCACGACGCCTCTTGTCGACCTCCCCTCGCGCGCCCGCACCCCTCCAATACAATTCTTAAATAATCAGTTATCTTGTTTTTTCATTTCCTACACAATATTTAACGATAAACTTCCAAAAAGTTATTCTGGCAACGATAAAATAAAGTTAAATTGGCAAAGTTGTAGGAGTACAGGTGACATCCATTATAGCGTTTCTTCAAAATTTTCGCAAATTAGTTCAATATGAACGCTTACGAGAGGGAGGATTTTCTGATTTCATATTATATTTCTTTTAATAAGTCCAAGCTAAAATTAAGTACATAGTTACTAATATTAGTGGAGCTTTATTAGTAACTTTACTCTAGTATGCGTTAAACCTGTTAAGTTACATGTAAAAAAAGTATAAGTAAAAGTTATTTATTTACCAAATAAAAGGCACTAGGGCTTACCCTGTATCGCAGCAGCCCTATAATAATAAAATTTTTCCTTGAAGATTAAGAATACAAAGTCCGGTGGAGACTCAGTTAAACAAATGTTTAACAGATTTTTTTTTATAATTAAACTGTAAATTCTTATTACTTAAATATTAAATTCCTAATATGTACATAACCGTAGCTGAGTTCAAGGACCGGTGCAACAAGATTGGACCTCATTCTCAACCGAGTTACTCTATAACATTCCAAGGGAAGCTTCAGTAATAACGGCACCAATTTGTGGTGTGTTGATGTAAGTGAAAAATATGGCCGTTGCAGGGCAGGGGGGCATGTGGGGAAATAGGACAATTAATTAAATTAGCACTTAAATGTCGGACGAGGCGCGGTGAGCCACGCGAGCGCTTTTATTAAAACTATTTGTCTTTTAAAACAGTGTACTGCAGCGTTTATGGCTTTTTATCATATTCTTTATCGTTTTTCAAGTCTTTTGCGTGTTGTGTTAACAGGTGCATGTTTTTCCCAGTATTTTCTCGGAATGGGACTAAAAAAAATAATTTTGACATGTAAAAATGTATATTTTGCTCGGTTATTGAAATATAACTGCAAGTGGTGTAACTTAAACCATCACGTACTTTGAGTGATAGTAATAAATATAAAGTCGGTATACATCAATTTTAACTTCTATTTAATGTAATCAACCATTTGTAATCTAATAATAAAATGCGCAGCGAGTCCATCCTACAGGTCTATATAATGCTCTATAACAAAATAGTGCTTAAGTAATGAAGCAATTTGTCACTTTTAACAAATTTTCTGTTTGTTACTTGGAACTAAGTTATCAGCTAATCCATTTACTCAGTTCTGATCCGCGTCCACGCCCATAATTATGTCATCTACTCTTCGGTCAGCGCTGCTACTGCAAATTGCACCTTAAGCTCCTAATAACATTGATCATTTAGTGCGTTTGTTGTTAAGTATTTATGACGTTAAAGCACATTTTAGGGACACTCACAAAGACTGAAAAGATCAATAAATTATGGGCTCTAAGTTGGATCTGAGACTAACCCGTTATTGGTTAGTTTCATAAAGAAGATGTCTATTAACACAGGCCCTTTTTGTCACTTTACACTTTGTTATTTATTTATCCATTTCAACATGGAATATAACAAAAGATACATAAGTAAGTAAATAGCTTACCGCTATCTTTCAATAGATAGTCATTATTGTCCGTCGGTTTATACAGGGTGTCAGTGAGATCGTGACGAATCCTGAAGGGATGATTCAAATCATCATTCTGAGTTAATATCAAGTGGAATCTTCCGTCGCAAAAGTCTGGAACTGAAAATAATCTAAAAAAACATCAAAATACTGTACGTAGATAATCAAAAAGATTATTATAAAACAAACATATATATTATAAATGCTACCAATCTGCATGTATCTTTATACAATTTGCCAAGTGTATAAAACAGTAAACTTGATATGCTAATAGCATGAATGAATAGACAGAATGGTGTTGATGGGGCCGCCGTCGTCAGCCGAATGACTTTATAGCGACTCATTAGCGATTGCTGTTGTATTAATTACAAACTACCCGCTTTTATTTGCTGCGATACCTGCTGAACTATGGAACAATAAGGTCGGGTTTGTTCGTTAGTTGTGTTCAAGACTTTATTTGCTACTGGCGTGTTTAGTAGATAATTCTGTTTAACAATTCTTTATGATGAATGTTGTGTTCACTTGTGATTGGCACATTAGTACTGCTTTATTTAGTTTAATTATGTAACTAAATGTTATAATGTGCATAGCTATGATCCATTAAATAAATAAATAAACAATTGATTGGACAGGTTAATAGGATTTTTTTAATTAGTACCTACTTCGTAGATTTAACTTGTGGAGTCTAATATTGAGCCGCCAAAGGCCCCTGACATGAATCATGTAACGACTACGTACTTACATCAGTAAGTAGTAACCGGGACCAACGGCTTAACGTGCCTTCCGAAGCATGGATCGTCTTACTTTCGGACAATCACGTAATCAGCCTGCAATGTTCTAAACATACTAGGGATCACAAAGTGATTTTTGTGATATGCTGCCATGAGGATTCGAACCCGGTACGTCCGGATCGTGAGCCTAACGCTCAACCACTGGACCACGGAGGCCGTGAGTCATGCTTATGAGTCAAAATGATTTCCCTATACTGTGGCACCCTGGTCAAAGTAGGCATAAAGAATAAAAAAGTAGAATTTACTTCGTGCACATTAGACATCGGAAAGCCATCGAGTGTCCCCGTGGTAGACAGTAGCGAGTTTGAAGTGCAATCTATTTGACTCGATCATGCTCTTGAAACAAACTGCTGCACCCCCAAAGTCACGTTACGTTATCAAGATCGATATCTGATATCTTACTATGTATGTATAGTTTTCAGAAGTCGTCATCTCTCTAACATTATACCGTTTTTCACAGGGTCCGCTTACCTAACCTGAAGATTTGACAGGTCCGGATTTTTACAGAAGCGACTATTTGTCTGACCTTCCAACCCGCGAAGGGAAAACCAGCCCAATATAGGTTAGGTGACATACCTCCGAATGCATTTCTCGTAAATATGGGTTTCTTCACGATGTTTTCCTTCACCGCTGAGCACGTGATAATCATTTATGATCCAAACATGAATTCGAAAACAAATTAGATATTAATTGATTTAGGCCTGTGCTGGATTCGAACCTGCGACCTCAAAGTGAGAGGCAAGCTTTCTAACAACTAGGCTACCACGGCTCCATACTGGGGTATAGTTTTCAGAAATGTAGCAGATATTTCATTATTATAATTGATGGTGTTGGGAAAAGTGATTTGAACGTTTCGAAACCTTCGAAAATTAAGAGACCACTGAAATACTAGGAATTATGTCAATAGTTCAAATCGTCAGTTCTACATATCCTCTAAGCTTAGTCGATGAAACTTACTATACGAATTTAGTTACAAACAAACTGTCAATCGGAGCAAATCTCACGAATACTCAGTCCTTTCTAAAAGGAGAAAATTCGTGGTAAGTATCCTTTATTTACAAATCATATTATTTGCTTGAAAGAAATATTATGATCGACAAAACAAATCAATTGGAAACATCGTTGAGATTATGTCCACAAGTCCGTGTATAAGGCTCAGCTTATTCAACATAAATATCTACCTATCACGGGAATGAATATTAGATTCTACTAACAACGACAACGACATCAGTGGAGTCGACATTTAAGAAAATATTTTTATTCTAAACAAGCTTTAAATATAAAAAAAGAAATTAGGTTACTTTTAACACACAACACATAGTTACTATATTAACATTTATTTAAGAGCCGACGATCTGGTGAAGGTCGCGGGAAGCCGCTGGATGCGGGCAGCGCGGGACCGATCGTCGTGGAGATCCTTGGGGGAGGCCTATGCCCAGCAGTGGGCGTCGTACGGCTGATAATGATTTAAGAGCCACGCTCTTGTTGGTGTTGCATTCTCCATTCTTGTCTACATAAACATAAACTGCTTATATACGTCCCACTGCTGGGCACAAGCCTCCCCTCAATCAACCGGAGGGGGTATCGAGCATAAGACCACGCTGCTCCACTGCGGGTTGGTGGACCATTCTTGTCTATCAAAGACCAATTCATTCATTTCTTATAAGACACAACGTTCACTTTCCCTTTAATCTGTTCCATGTAAGCTCTTCTTGGTCTTCCCCTTCCTCTCTTTCCTTGTAGCTGCCCTTCTATGATGTTTTTAATAAATCCGTCGTGTCTTATTAAGTGTCCAATCATCTTGCGTCTTCTGTCCTCAATAACTCTCTATATTTGCTTCTATACCCTTTCTAGCACTTCCTCATTAGTACCTAACCCTTTCAGTCCAACTTATTCTTTCCATCCTCCTCCTACACCACATTTCAAAGGCCTCGAGTCTCTATCTGTCTTTTTGTGTCAGTGTCCAAGTTTCACATCCATAGAGGGCTATACTCCATACGAAAGTTTTGATCCATCGTTTTCTGATTACTTTGGCTATCTTAGCCTTGAATATGCACCCCTTGTTATGGAGTTATTATATAGGTAATATGTTTTTTGACTACTGAATACATTAAAGAATGATTTATTTAAAAACATACAGAATTTAATTTATAAATAAATAGGTAATTTAATATTATTTCTTTATTTTTTTATATAATATAAATATAAATTGTTAATTTAATATATTTTATGTGGGGATTTGTTAGATTTCTGAGTATTTTATTAGCCAAAAAGGGTACAGTATCCTTTCCGATTTTATCTAAATTGACGTCATTTACTTAGACACTAATGAATTATGAGAATGTCCTTCAAAATATGGGGGATAAATTTTAAAACATCCGGCTCTAGGGCACCGCTGTTCGATGGCGGGCCGTCGTCGGGCCTCCCCTATTGATTACCCAAAAGGCGGAAAATAAAATTGTCTGCTTCCAAGAGTTGTGAAACACAATACCGCGACCGACATAAATACTCGTTTATCACAAAAATGTTTGCTGGCCCTCTTTCGGTCTTTTTGAGGATGCACTCTGATTAATTAATTTCACAAAATATTGAATTCTGCACGAGACTTGATAAATTCAATAAAGGCTTGGTTTTAACAAAAAACTGGGTATCATTTATAAAACTGATTTGAATAGTTTTCATTAAGTAACTCTGAATTTTCTCTTCAGTTACATGAAACCAATACTGCACATGAGAAGGAAATACGAACAAAACATTCGTAAGCGTATCCCTCTTTGTTAGTTCTTTCTTTGAAAAACAGTGTACTATCGGTTGTATACCAGTATTATGACGTTTTTACATCATACCATTTTAATCTTCAAACAGACTTTCGGAATATTTGCCGTCAGTAAATACAGCGCATACGTTAGTCGCAGGTATCTTCCAACTTCGCCGTCGCTCGGCAATCTTTATCGAATAAAGCAGTTTAGGAACCGCACGCGCCACCCTTTATTATCTATTTATGAACAAATTTAAATACAACTCGATTGCTCCCGACGATGCCGTAAAAGGGATTCGCTTAGTTTACCTACAGAGCGGATTTGTTTCGCTTATATATTATGCAATAAGCCGATCGTTAATCTGGTAAGAACTTTATTAGCTCGCGTATCTTTATGCTGTGGGTACTTTATTTTCGGGCCGCCAAGCGATAGTGACGAAACGTTTGGAAAACGTTTTTCAACTTTACACGTGGAACGGGATAAAGTATTCTTAAGTGAATATATAATAATCAAAAATATATAAAAAGATTAAGAATATATTTTCTGTTAAGTACCCCCTGAAAAGACCTTTGAACTTTAAGCGTTAAAAGGCTTTTAATAGGTTTTTAACGTCGTAGAGTTATCATAAACAACTTGAATTAAAAAAGAATATCATTTTAACGGTAAACATACCCTCCGCGTAGATGGACTGGCGACCTTGTCGATCGACACATGGTGAAGATGTGGTGAAGCTAGCATACTCGTATTAACTGAAAATATAATGTAATTACTTAGTCTGAATAAAGGAGCTTTAATTAATTATATTGTAAGTTAAGCTTCAAACACTTTTCAATTTAGGCACCTCATAACAAAATGCGTATTCTATTATAAAAATTTCAATCCCCTGTAAAATGAGTTGATGTAGACTCCGCCGAGTATCAATCTTCCTCCACTATTGCTCGCCTTGCCAACATTTCCCGGTAATACATCTTGTGGGATGATCACGAAAAAATACTTCAAATTAGTTTCCCAACACGGGGGCTGGATGTTGGCGTAATATTTCGGTGTACATAATAATAATAGGAGACGCGACACTGCGAGGGTTCCGGATTTATTCGGTTTTTATTACTTTTTTACGGGCCCCTAGGAGGAGCCCGCGTATGCCTGCTAACAGCGTGTTATGTTACGACTCACGTTATATCTCATATATAAGTACATCTTTACGCTATTTATAAGTACCTTAATATCGTATAACTAGTCTTTCATAAGGTTAAAGATAAGATTATACTCGCCATTATCTACCGATAAAGTTAGAAATATGTTCTACCTCATAACCCGGTCTGTACTAAACTTCAAACTGGCTTAATTTTATATTGTTAGAATTATAGAACTTTTCTGGCACATTGATATGAAATTTAAGGTATGTGTGAATTGAGGAGCTCAAATTGTGTACTATGTATTTACATATTTTACAGTTTAATTCAACTTGATAGAATAAGCAATAACCATGTTTTAAGTATTTCTACCCAACCCTCGTCCATTTCAGTTTTTATGACTCGAAATAAGTAGGTAAAAGGGGTAAATGTCAATATGTAAGCAGCAATATTTAAAACAAGACCTTTAGTGTCTCTTTCCTAGTCTTATCAACAGTAGCTTTCATCTACAACTATAACAAAAAAGGAATAAACGGAGCTACAAAGTTATCTTACCACATAAACAGAAACTACGCTTTAACTGAACGTTTCAGATGTCATTCCGCCCCTTTCCAATCGGAATCGGACATTAAAACCCAAGCAAGTGTAAAGGAATATTCTTGTACGTATAGTACCGACGTTGTTACGGTATGTGTAGGAATAAAATAAAAATAATAGGAGCAATATTGGTGCGCAATGGGCGGAACGTACCGCGAGTGGTGGCGGCTGATAACACGACCCTTGCAGCTAAGGGTTCACGCTCATCTATTGTTTATATCACAATTTTCAGATTTTAACTTGCGAACGTTGCACGACAGTGATGGAAAGGAAGATGGAGTGGAAATTCCAAGACAGTTTTTCGTTGCACAATAAAGCGAAGTAGGCACTCATTTTGTTTTGTAATACGTAAGTCAGAAAAACCCAAAAAGCTTAAAGTATAACCAGGACAGGAATAATCATGAATTAGATTTTGTAACATTGTACGTTTTTGAGTCTAGTTGAAATACAATATGTAGCATAAGTTATGTAAAGATGAGACAGTAATATTGTTGTTGGGATGTAATTGTCCACTCTATTTACTCGTTCATACTGTAAAATCATAGAAGACAAACACTCTAGATTGGCTGCGTTATTAATGCAGAGCGCTGCGACCGGCCAAAGGACAGTGCCCAGAAAAAGGCCAAAACCAAAACACAATTTAAAGAGAATTCTTAAAGAGCAAAGACGGGCAAAAAGATAATTTGGTCTGTCTGCCGCGGGCCCGCGTTTGTCTTTGCTATTGTGAACTTTTATTTCGCTCACTTTTATGAATTATTTTCAGTTGTTTTTATCACTGGCAAATTCAAATGAAAGCTTCGGGCTAAGTTCTTTCCAACCGCACCGTTCGGAATTCCGTGTTCAAACACAAACCTTTTACTGTGAAATGTTGAAGGTAATAATAATTGTCGGTGGAATATTTCAAATTAATTAATATAAAAGGTGGTTCGTATACTGCAGCGTTACACGTTTATTATTGCGGTCGGCGTACCTGTCTTGGAATTATATTTGTTGCGAAATAACCGTCGTCAGAAATGTGCAAAACAAACACATGTAGTACGTCTGGATATATATGTGTAATATTTTAATTCCGAAGATAATTTCAGTAACGAATTTCAATTTAAACCAAAATTGCCAGTAAGCCTGATACGTGGGTATTCAATACGCGTGCTCGAGTGCGACACTCCAAATTAGCTATTTGTTTACGTCTCATGGTTGCCTTGTTAAGGCCGCCTTGTCATGTTAATGCCCCGGCTGCGCCTTAAATTACCAGCACTCGCATATTATTACTAACTTCACCATTCACACGGCTAATTGTGAGCTCGAGCGGTAATTGAAACGGTTTGCTGCGCGTGTGATATCTATTGATTTGAATACGTAATAATGGTTTGTAACGTTATATTCTGATTGTAAACACCCTTGCAATTACCTCGTCTATGGATCGTTACAACTACAAATTACAGATAAGATTAAAGGGCATCTTGAACAACGTGAACTGAAAAGGACAAACACAAAAAGAAATGTACGAACTCGGCACCTTTGTCTGCGAAGATACAGCAAATAACGCTCGTCGCTGACAACTGCAAACAATTATTTGAATAGAACCGGAGAACTCAGCAAAAGAACGCAAGAAACATTACCGAGCTTAAAAATTTACACGCATAGTGAGCGCGCGCCCGCCCGTGAGGAATTCCTTCTTCTCGCAAAACAAGCGAATAACGTGGACAAACAGTAGGAAGCGTTGACGAAACGAATGAAAAAGAATACTCTCTGAGCAGTCTCAAATCCAACAAACGTAAAAGAGATTACCCACGCTCCAACTGCTCTCAACTTGTATAAACAAAAAAGCTCAATTTGTCTGCTTTAAAACAAGGCGAAATTGCCATAGAGCGCGCAAAGACGGCCGAGGAATATTAAAAACGTTTTTAAAAAGACAACAGGGAGCGAGTGCGAGTTATTTGAATGTTTATTGTGACAAGTGACGTCTTCGTGGGCGCGATCGCAGGATTTGGTTCTCCAAATCGGTGTGCGGCGAATATTTGTTGGGAAATCGTTTAGGGAACAGCTGACAGAGTGGCAACGGAGTATTTAACACCTCACATAAACTACCTATCAAAATAGAAACAAGACAAAATGGTCGCAAGTAACTACATACACGAAATAAAGCTATATTGACTCTATCACGGTACCAACGAGTTTTCAGCTTTGCATTTTTTTCTGCTCCTTATATCGTTTAATCAAATAGAGAACTGCATAATACATTCAACGATATTATCATCCTCCCTAATTAAATATACCAAACATTTCACCACCACGACGCTTTTTTTAAACCAAGTCGTTTATTCGAGAAAAACACTGGCATCAAATAAAAGCTAATAGAATTGGCAAGTGTGGTACAATGCTCATTTCCCTAATATCATAAAGTTGCGAGGTTTAAAGGCCGACGCGTATTCTTGCGCTAACCCCCCACTGATTACGGTAAATTGATATAAATTGAATTTTAAACCTAGAGGCCGAATCTGCGGAGAACACAAGATGCGCGGCCTACCGCCGTGGAAGGGTTATTTCTTCAGGTTATTTGTATACTACAGGGTTACCGCACCGCTTCTAGTGATTTATGGCAATAAATTAGTGATAATTGAAAATTGTAGAGTAGGTTATTTTTACGTGCTTTGTTATTATGAATGTACCAGGCTGTCAGAGAGGTAGGGAAATAAATATAACTATTGTTATAGCCACAGGCTAGACAAGTCAAGCCACACTCCCCACACACACACACACACACTTTTTTATTCACTTCTAAAACTAAATACTTGGTGTGCTTTCATGTAACACTGCAGCTAAAGCTCAAAATGTAGAAGAGTTAGTATCTAAATTAACCTCCATTCTTGTCTCCTTGTTATCTACTCCACAAAATGAAGAAAAGCATTAAGTTTAGTATACATTTTAAAGAAGTGAGTGAGCAGCCCTGCCGTGTAATGGCAGCGATGATTTCTTGGCTTAAACAACCGTTTCATAACAACAAACTTTCCCTCCTCGCCTGCTTAACTTCGTTTTCACTTATTAAATGTACAATTTTGTGCATTTATCCCACAATATTTCCAGCTTTAACGGCCTCAAACTGCTTCTGCTGATTTGAGAAATATTCAGTTGGTGCCTATTTATTTTGTTACGTTACAAAAAGGTTTTTTTTAAACTTCATGCATAGGTATCAACCTATACATGCGTTCTTGTAAATAATCCGCTAAACCGCGTACAGTCATCGTACCTTATTAAGACTACATTCAGACACATTTGGTCTCAGAAGCTTAAACAGAAGAAAACAAAGCAAATAAGTTGGCATTACAACAGTATTGCACAATGTAATTTTAAATGTCCGTCCACATTGGCCAGCGTCACACCACGTGTTAAAGTAATGTAATAGAGCAACTCCAATGAACTAAAGGCGCACCTACACGAGTGTAAATTAGTGTATAGAGGCGGAGGACCGCGATTCTATTGCATTATTGCGGGGAGCCAGCCTTTATTGCTCAATTTGACTTTATTTAACGCAATTCGCAAGCGGGCGGGGTGTCGCCCCCCCCGACTCTGACGGCGAACAGATGAGGTCCCTCTCCAATCCACTTAGCACGCGCGCCGCCAATCGCACTAAGACACTGCTTTTCAAAACATCCCCCTGCGGCACATAACGTCACTCGTACCTCTAAATAGCCACTACGTTGCGAAACACAAGTTAGTCAGCAATCTACAGTACTAACTTGCCGAAACAGCAAACTAATGTTTCCGACAGGAATTACTCGAGCAGTCATATGTCCATGGGAACGAGATTACGAGCACCTGCATACAAACTTGACGGTTTAAACTTTCCGACTATCCAAATTTAATTAGGCGCGCCGCACACCGCTGCCGCCACCGCTGCAACACCGCACACCGCCGTTTATTTTGGTTCATTCATGAACAAGTTTGCACTATAAAGTAATCTTCTTAACCATCATGTTTATTATCCGGCTGAGATGCGGCATCGAGCCTTAAATGCGGGGCTTAGCGGGGGCCGCGGGAGGGGGGCGGTGCGGTGTCATTTTCGCGCTGGCATATTGCTCGCCGCCGACATAATTGAATAATAAAATTGTAACAAATTTTGGTGCCGAGTCCTTTGATTCGTTGACTAAAAAGGATAAGGGGCTCCTACTGGGCAGAACCAGAAGTTCTGGGTTTCGGAAATTCCAACGTACAGAATTATAATTTCTAAACAAAGTTATAATTCTTGGTTGATTTCTGGTTGCTACAGTAACACGTGTATTGGTTCAGGGTCGACACATTAAAATTCCCGTGCTTCGATTTTCCGTAATTTCCCATTCGATTCACATAATGTTATTGCGTTATCCATCGCTTTTCCAAACCCGCACCGTCTCTTAATTTAACGTCTTTGAATACTAAAGACAAATTTCCATTAAGCAGCTCTGTTTATAGCTAATTTTTTTTTCATCAAACAAGATTTATTCTCTCAAAAATATGTAAAGTCTGGAGTGCGCGGAGACACCTCAGATAGCGGAAGGGGCTAAAATTAAAATGATATCTCAGTATTCGAGTCACGCGAAACATTAAGTTCGCCTCGCAATAGACGGCACCCTAAGAGTTTCAGCCAGAATTAAAATTTGCCGGCTGATCTCTCCGGAGTGACGTTTACTGATGGATTACGCGCTAAGGCATCCTCTTGTTTAATTTCAGAAGACAGGTTCTTTAAAATTATTATTAGCTCGTGTCATCACACCGTGCAAAGGGCACATTACGCGGCCGGGCTCGGTAGGTAATGTTATTTCATTAATTTAATTTAACATCAGGTAACACATCAATTGGGAAAATTAAGGAAAATTAACTTTCATGGTATCATTTAGGCATCAAATGCGCTTCGTGATTGAATAGAACTGAATTTTCATCTACATAGGTAGGTACTTCGCTTTTAGGCGTACTCGTAGCGCTCGTAGCACAACAGCTACACCATTCGTAACGCAGCTACGAGCTCAGTAAAGACTGAAAGATTATGTGCGCAATATTCTTTTATAGATGCGATGATTATCTTTGCTTGTAGCCGGAGAAAGGAAAAGCATAGCCTTAACGAGTTGGAAAAAGGGAAAAGTTTTAAAATAATTTGTAGTTGGGCACTTGGTATTCAAGCGGCGGTGCGCGGAGGCCGCGACGCACATATTTCTCGTTTATCGCCACTAACGGCGACGAAGCCGCGTGAAATTGCATAGTGTTCAATATTCACGCACGCCGTCGTTTTACTTAATGTAAGGAGCTAGATAACACGATAATGATATTGGAAGTGCGGGCGGCGCGGGCGCGGGCGGCGCGGCTGGCGGTAGCGCCCGTCTGACTTACACATGTCTGGGCCACGTGCTAACGTGTTAAGCGAATTGTATTCAACACCACATACGCTTTCCGCTATTTAAATATAGCAAGCTGGCCTTAATCAAGATGCTTTTATACAAGATGCCTTTATACCCCCGAGTAGTAACAATACTGAATAAAACGCCATCCGTGACAACTGAATCGATACGTTACTTAACTGTATGAAAAGTCATTTCTATAATGATTGACTAATTACTCGTATAATACTATAATAATATTCTTAATAACATTTTGTCTGTAATAGCAGACTCCGAGTAAACAGAATATCACCGAAAGAGCGTATTAATGAACGACTGATGGAATCAATAAGCCGATAATGAGATAACCAAACAATGACCCTAATATCGGCGCGGTGTTGGCTCAAGAAATTTGTCTCGCTATCGCGTCCCAGAGGATCGTCAATTTTTGGCCAAATCGAGGGAGATACTCGTAATTATGTTTGAAGTCGGTTATGAGAGCAAACACGCTGCAGATTACGGGCGCGAGGATATCACTCACTGACTCACTCACTCACTCGCCGATATTCTTATTAATCGGGATTACAGTGGATCGAGTAGCTGGTGTGGACAGTATTACGTGTAGGTAGGTATTTCAATGTGAAGCATAATTTGACAATCGTATTTAGTTTCTTTTTATAATAAAAAAACTTATGTCAATGCAAAAAAAATATATAAGTAGGTAGATAAATTATAACGCTTTTTTTCTACTTGATCATTATGCAAATCTAAACGAAAGTGTACGCAAAACTATCGTATAATACCTATACCTAATTAACTCCAATTGATTAGAAGTCATAATTAAAACTTTAGGGATCGCTACTAGTTACACTTCACGATATAATTAAGATCGAATTTCCTCATCAGAAATGTGTTCTACGACTTCATTACATAAAATTAATTTATCAACGGCCGTGTAACTAGTTCTACATGTAATCATGGAATTGGGTTAAACCGTTTTACTCCTGGGACTGCTTTAACACGTCACTTTTACATAAATCTTGAATGGAGACATGTACAATCAGCCATAAAACTGGAAAATTACGTATTTTATACAGGAAAATGCGTTGAGATTTCGCAGTTTAAAAGAGCAGTAATCCTGGCGTGAAACTTTAACCCTACACGTGTACCTACATAAATAATTTCCGTACAATATTATCAAAATTCTTGTAAGCCGATATAGTGAGGCCTTACGAACGGTTTAATTTGTTGATAGGTAATTGCTGCGCGCTCCCCCGGGTATGTTTCTTACCGAATCAACACTAGTGTAATTAACGAATTCATTTAAAGTTACGGATTATTTCGGCTGTGCGCTCAAGCTATCTTGCCGGATACGGTGGCACACGCAAGTATCGACTTTGAGGCAAAGACTTTGGTAGGATTTCGCGTATGGAGCGGTTGGTATTTGTGCCGGCGACCGTACGCAACCCTCTCGACTCTTTGATGTCGCGCTGTGGCGGCGGCCCGCCCACGACTCCTGTTTTCAGCTTCAAATCACATGTCGCTAGCTTATTTAAATCAAGTTTGATTAATGATCCGCGCAAACTATCTATGTTGCTGCTAGTATCATAATCCATTTGTTAAACTTATGTTGTTAAATTTGTTACGCTAGGTACAGTGATGTGCAGTCAAAAATGATACAGACTACAGACTTCACAGACTAAACATATTACCGTTTCTTACTCCGTATGCTGCTATATTTTATAATTATTATAATAAGCCTTGGTCTGTACCTTAGCACTATAACTTTCCGGATTCGCTGACCCCCCAAAATACAGGTTTTCCTAGTTTGGGGGACAGAGAATCACTATCTGTATCAAAACTCTGTACGATCAACTGCTATTGTAATTGTTCGTTTGTGTTATTTTTGAAATAAAAATACTTATTATTATATTATTATAAATCATACTCCCATTATGATATAGTTCATGAAACAAACTATACTCCGCGCATGCTTTTAAAATAAGGAGGTTTGTTTTCATCGAAATGGTCCCCCAATTCTGTGCTAGCTTCTAAGTCAAATATCAAAAATCAAATATCAAAAAAGTTGAATTTGAATAAAATTATTTTGAAAACATAGGTAAAATAGTTAACCAAACACGATGCTGCTCTTATGTCTATGACTCTCACTCAGCTCATAAAAACAACCTCACAAAGCTCTCAATAAAAAAAAAAAACACAAGACACTTACATCAAAAAACGAACCAGTTAATACAACCACCCTTGTTTTATTCCCATCAGTAGTCCCGTTGTTCCCACAGTGCCTCGCGTCTTGCCCGTTCTGTCTCGCGGTTCATTACCATATTAATTACCTGTCTTGAACGCCGCGGCCACCTGCGCCCGCGCCCGCCGCTGCTTTTGTCCGCCATTATGCATATTTCTGCTCAAAGTCATCTGAAGTTTTTGCTGAGGTTTCCATAAGAGGAGTACATAGGGCAAAGATTAAACTGTTTCAATATACCTAAATAACCAAGTGCTTATCTAGAATACTTTAGATTTCATCAAAATACTTAGATGACTTAGAATATTGGTCGGAGACAGTAATCTCCACTAAAGCGCACATCTAAAACAATATTCGTCGTCATAATTAGACACCACCCGATAGAGATTTATTAAAGTTCTTAGTTTCAATGTTCGAGGCTTCTTTGTTCGCCGTCGAGATTGGCAGTTCGATTATCCTTGCCTCTGAAAAAAGGCATATAAAAATTAGTCTGTAATGTCCCAGACTGCTTAAGCGCTCCGCGGGGAGCCGGCTGGCGGCTGCGATGGAAAATTAAACCTGGATGCATCCTGCTTAGCTTGAGAAATGTTCGGATGCTATTTATTATAACAGGCTTTCACATGATTGATATAGGTACGCGCAAAGAGAATATAATTCGCGCTCTATAGCCACTACTTGTTTTAGACAATCCTAAACGCATTAAAAACTTAATTTCTCACAAGATTATCACTTAATACATTACGGAATTCTTAAGTACTCGCTCGAGCAAACTTTTGTTGCTACAAATTCAATTTCATAACATCTCGTTTAATTCTGAATTGTCACATTTACAGCTGAACATAATACGGGGCAATTTATTGCGAAGGCGGGGGTACACCACCGCATGTCTCTTAACGTCTCCCAAAGAAACTTCACAGAAATATGGGATTGTCCCTCGGCGACCACATTTACGTCTGCTTTATTATTTTTAAGTCGTTCCGAGTGTTCCCTCGTTTGAAACTTTCACCTTTCCCCATCGCGGACTGAAAGTTAATTTCTTTTGGTGTATTTTAAAATTAATTTTGCTTTTGTGGCGAGCGCACGCCTCAGGACGAATTGTAAGCGGCCGAATGGGAAAAGCTTTCAGTTATAATAGCGCGTAAAATCGGGGGATGGCTCTTTGGAAACTCAAAGCTTTTGAACCAATTTTTGAGCGATTAATATTGTGTGAGCCTACGTGCGTAGCCCAGTTTCAATGAGCTTTATTGAGTCTCTGGGAAACAGTGGGGAAGCTGCCTTGAAATCAATACGAAATACACAATATGACTGAATTTAGCACATAACCTGCTGATGACAGGTATATCTCCGACGTAGCGGGAAGCTACGAATCGTAACGTGTAACGTTGCAGTTCCGTAGTAGCTACGTAGCAATCGTAAAAACATTTTTAGTTCAGTTACTTAAGAACTCGTAAAACGTCTCTTATTGCTAATTGTCACTACTTCATATTACAATTCAAGCGTTAAGGATTTTATAAAAGCGACAGATTATTTATCAGGCAATGAAAACATGCTGTTGCATGTCATACATAATATTTTACTTTGAACAATAAAATCCAATACAATGGTAGTACGATTATTAACATACGGGACGGTCGGTGCAGTAAAACGCATCGTTCGAATAAACCGTGGTTTGAGAGAATATTTCAGATTATACCTAGTAGTGGAAGCTGAACTTTGCGGGTGTGGAATTTAAATCTACATTTGCAAAATCCTGTGAAACATGTCCGGTGAAGCTCAGGGGGACCTAGTAAGCTAGGAACGGTATTTTGAGCTTTATTCAACATGCGCCTGAGTTCAGTTTCTGTTATGTAAAATAGGAATGAAATCTGGGTGTCGTAATGTAGGTAAATGTTACAGGTCGGTGGCGGTATGACCAACATACCGCATAGCTACATCTGTATGCATGGTTACAACCATTTATAATTTCTGCCTAGGGTGAACGTATAACTAATTAATATTTTGTAAGATAGTCACCAAAATAAAACTATGTTTTCAGACAAGCTATTGATATAAGACTTACGCTTTTGTGTACACTAAGATGTGTTGTTGTGATTAAGGGAAATACTGACTAAGGGAAAGGTAGATAGGTACTCACGGGATTTCCGTATCTGGATACTCTGGAACCTGCTGAGGCACCTTTCAATGGATTTTAATGTAAATTATCAGGTTCAATAGAATTTGACACGTTTTTAAAAACTAACTTTTTCGAAAAGGCGCGTGCGTTCGCGGACTGGGTTTATGGCAGGGAATTTTAATGGCCTATATGAATATAACGGATGAGGACGTGTACCTTTGAGTGAAATCTGATTCCTCATATACGTAATTTACAAATACAAGCTTATGTGGCAAGTCTACGATAAGTGATGTCAAAAAAGAAAAGAAACTACGAAAGTAAGATCACAAAACAGAGAAGCCACATTGAATAACCTCGATAAAGCGACCGAGAAGGGCAATTTTATGTTATAACTTGCTAGTATGTTAAAACTAGTGCACTAAACTAGCCTAAATGGTCTGGAAGCAGCATACCCCGTTCAACAGGTGGCCAACTAGGTTTCCAAGTTTCTATATAACTAATTGTCGTTCATATTTATGAAGCAGACGTTTTTTGCACTGCTTAAAAGTGAGCAGAGTCGGATGTAAAACGATTTAACGTTTCACAGCCCGTCGCATCCGGCACTTTAAAAGGTTTTTTAACTGTGCGAAGTGCTGAATTTTAAAATATTTTAAAGCTATGCTCTCTTTGTCGAGGTATTTAGGTACAATCTAGAAGAATTTTAAACAGTCGGGCATTTTTACGGATAACTACTTATTTAGGGATACCTATATCACAGATTTTTATAAGGCAAAGCCAAAAGGAAGGGCTACAGGTTTAGCCAAATATTAAATTAATGAGGTATCGATTATTCGTTATTATGGTCCGGGTAACATAGGTTAGGTAAGTTGATATTTTAATGAATGTGATAGCTTTAAAATGAAAAAGTGTAAAGTACTAATATATTTTTTCCAGAAATTAATGCTAACACCAAAAATAGACAAAATATATACTTTTTATGTAGGTTTTAGTTATTCGAACTTATTTAAAAAGTAGCATAACTAAATAGTGGTAATTTCGTGCGTTCTTTTAACAAATAATTATAAGTTTCAATCAACTGTTTTGCCAATAGAAAATATATTATTGTTTATGAATAGGTAGGTAATGAAATATTTTTTTCGATTTGACTTATTGTAGATTTGCCGCAGATGGCATTAACTACTTGGCCGGACAAATGGGAGCGCTGAAGGCTCTCACTCGGTACAAATTGGGCGCGAACCTCGGCTCAAGGCGTCGCGTCGTTTGAGAGGGAAAATATTTGAAAGAATTAATCGACCCTAGTGGGTCGATAGCGATAAGCCCTGATTGAGGGAAATCGTCGACCACGCCGGCGGAAGGTACTGAAACGTTATTGTTGTGTGGTACTTATAACGAAACGTTATGTACGATTTGTGTATGTTCCACTGTGTTCTATTCTACCCGTTGTGTTCTTACTAATAGTGTCAGTCTTCAGAGTATCTTAATCGTCTGTGCAGGTTGCGGAGGGCGGCGGCGGCTACAAAGGGCGCGTGCAACTTCAAAGAGGGCCGCGGATCAAAGAGGCCGCCGCAGATAACGGGACCGGATAAAACCTCTGTCGGGTGAGCGTTTGATATCCGATTGTCGGTTAAAGATCGCGCCCCGTACAAATACCCCTTGAATAGGTGTTACAGAACCTTTTCTTTAGCTATAAAACTCCTATACGCCTTTTGTAAGAGGTTTAGCGACATTATTTTGAGAGCCTAGAAAAGCTTAGACGCAAAGATACTGAGTAAAAGATACATTGTACCTATTGGATACCATTTGTTGTATTCAATAGGTACAATGTACCTTTTATCGGAATCGGCACACTTACCTATATGTATTATCTTTGATAAAGAAAACTCTTTATGCACATACCTGTCTGAAGTTTCCATTGAAAACGGCTTAAGAGCTTAAGACATGCAAAGGTTGAATAGGTACTAAATATGATATCACAAAGGTTTCCTGTCCATATTTACGTCAGCGTCACTGACAATGGAGGAGTGGAGGGATATATGTCTGCGACGTGAGGGAGACAAATCTCTTTCCCGTAGGCTGGTTTAATCTCGACAATCAGCGGTGCGTCTGTTTCGTTCCAGCTAAATCCGGTGGTATCCGGCGCAGGCCGTGGGTCCGGGCGCCGGATTACCGGCCAGCGGGCCGCGAGCGTGCCGCCGCACGCGCCCCGGCGATTAGTCCTCTGCCCTTCTTGCCACTCTATCGGGGTCACCATCACACAAGATAAGTACAACTAATATTGAATTCTTTTCCTGATATTTCACGGGCCAAGCTCCACATGCGGGAAATAATATGACAAGGATTTCCTGTGACAGCTCCATTTTTATTTGTGAATCCTGAACAGAATTATAAGTGATACGTATTTATCGAAGCAATTCTTATCTGCGGCGAATTTGTACAGTATAACTAAGAACCTTTACAAAATATAATCATCAAATTAGATCTTTTTTATGTTAGCATAATCTCTTATCATTGCAATCAGACCACTCACCTTGATCTACTTATGTCAATTTAATTATATATGTACAGGCGGTAACGAGAGTGACATAATACTTCCACTTAATGCCATGAAGTTTAAAAGTAGTAGACTAGTTCATTGCCCAATATACTTTGAGCAGACGTATCTACTTACGCCTAAGTTTCGAACCTATAGTTAGAAGCGCCTAAGTTAACATTTACCAAATCAATGTGATGTAGAGTAGCTAAGTAGATGCAGTGTACCACTATCTAAAAAATACCATCTGACGAATTTTGCATTTTCCGTCTTACATTTATAGATTTGACGGATGGTATTTAACAATAACATTTAGGCAGTGGCGTGTTGTATCTACGTGTTTCAGCCTCAGAAGAGTAATTAGACGATGCTAGTTATTGCTCTGAGCACAGAAGACTGGAAGAAAGAAGACGAAGACCATCTTACTTGGAGGTCACGCGTATTCTTGGGGAATTAACACACATTACGAGATGTTATTGCTTGAGAATACACGTAGCTGACAAGGAAAAACTCATCAAGGCGGCGAGGACACATCAGACACGAGATGTCACAGCACCAACCATTTCACTTAATTACGTTTGTTTTAAGCCTAGTCTGTACTAGGGCACATTTGTATCGGCACATGATATCGACGTGAGTTGCGAGAGCTCCCACCAATCAACCGGCGGATACATGTGCTCGGTACAAGCCGCGAAACATGCGTACATAGCGACTTGTGCCCTACTGCGGACAACGGCCTATAAGGGCCAAGTAATATGTAATACTGTAGTTAGCAACACTTAATATCAAGGATGAACCATACTAACGCATCAATCAATAGCTTTGTCTAGACAAAACAGTCGTTTCACATGAAAACTTTGTTAGTATCAAATTGTTTAAAGGATACGAACAGTTTTTCATAGAAACGAAAATAGACAAAAACAGTATTGAAATTGATGAAAAAATATTTGGTTTATTCTTAAATGCACTAGTTACGTAAATGTGTAATTTGTAGTTTTTGTTAATTACTGCGCTTGTAGGCCATTTATGCAGATTATCTATAGTCAGCTAAACGTGCGGAGCGCAACCGTGGTAGCCCAGTTCGTAGAACGCTTGCCTCTCACTTTGATGTCGCAGGTTCGAATCCAGCACAGGCCTCTTGTCAAACCAACGATTGTCGAATTTGTTTTCGAATTCATGTTTGGATCATAAATTATGATTGTCATGTGCGGGAAACATCGTGAGGAAACCCACATTCCCGAGAAATACATTTTCGGAGGTATGTGACCTAACCTGTATTGGGCTGGTTGACCCTTCGAAGGAAGGTCAGACAGGCAGTCGCTTCTGTAAAAACCGGCAACACAAGTATAAAATATTTATAAGAATATTTTTACATGGCAATAACGCCGACGCCTCCCGGGTAGTGTATTTAACAATTATAAAAATGTAAATAAATAGTGACAAGGAACAAACTGGTGTTTTGCACTTGGAAGTAGAACCCTCGACCTCTCACCATCTACTCCACACATATCAAGAGCCGAACATCACCTATTTTTAAGCTCCAGGTAGGGGCGAGGCTATTGCCATTAAAATCCTGGAAACCAAACATGAATTCAAACTTATAAAGTCGAATTCAGTGGTTTACAGTCCGAACCGGGGTTCGAATCCGTTACGCGTTTTCCGAACAGGGATTAAGCTAAAATAAGATTTGTTGAAAACAACTTTCAATATCAGAGTATACACAGATATTTTATCTACTTACGTAGACCACATGCGAAGCTAGTAACAGACAATCAATCGAGTTTCTCAACTTAGACAAAACTATGGAATGTATCTGTATAATAATTTTAGTTAGGTATTATAAGCAATTTTTAATTAATATTCCGAAATGTTGATGTTGAGAAGGCAAAATAATTAAAGTGAGGCAATAACATCAACGGCATCAGAAACGAATATGCCATTGATTTAATTTTAATATTATTTTGGACGTTTCTGACGCCAACTCGCCAATTAACTGTCATTTTTGTTTATTCATGACGGCCCAGCAGATTGAAGTGGAATTTACAATACCTTTTAATATATATCTTGCAATCACGTAACGCGCAACTCTTTCATGTTGAGTAATTTTGCATAGTTTTATAACCTTTGATTTTGTTTCAGATTCCGATGCCGCAATATTCAAAACATCACAAAGTATTATAAAAAAAAAAAACAATAAATGTATGAAAATAATGTAATGTTTTTTCTTTTTCCTTCATTCCCTTTTAGGTATAAGTGGTCTGAAATATATTTCTTCTATTGAGAATTTCTATCCTTTAGAATAAGTGTTTTCCACGAGTTTTCCAACTACAAGTACTGTTGGTACTTTCTGAAAAATGCTTAGGCAAGTAGGTACCAGAAACAGCTGAATAATATTTCACCGTATGAAATCAAAATTGTCATGATCCTCGTTATAACTTTAGCTTGCATTCCTTATAGGGTTAAAATATTATATATATGAAAAATATATTATGTCATATATACACACTAAATAGGAGACATGAGTAATAGTCAGATGGGAACGAAAATATTTTATTGCAATAAACTAAATCACTGAAAAGAGTACGCCACCTCCAGACATTCACTAAGCATATTAAAGTAACAAATTACAAATTCGATATTAACACATAAATCCTAATAAATATTTATCGATATCTAAATATTTACATGTTTGCTGTAATGGCAGCACATAGTCTTACACACTACAATCACCATTCCGAACGTTACCTACAAAAACACGAGACCGTCCCGGGTGACCGGCTTCAAATCGAACCTACATTTACTTCTTGTTTGTGAATTGTGACAGGTAAATATTGAGAGGACACTGTTGTTATTAGCAATCGCCGAGATTTATAAATCTACACGATATTAGTTAAAATACGATATTTTATTCACAAAAGCTGAAATAGATTCCGAACTAAATAATTTAATGCAAAAAATAGGATAATAGTCGTTACTAGTCTAAGTCATCAGCCTCAGGCGAGGCGTCGTGCAGCGGCGGGTCCTCGTCGGCCAGCTCGCGCCGTCGCCGGTCCAGGCCTTCCGCCGCCGCCGCCTCGCTCGCCGACACCACCACGCTGCTGCCGCTACTTGGAGCGCGCTTCTTGTCGCCGACATTAGCAGAGTTACTGCAATGCACGACCTTCACCTCCATATTGGAATTCTTCCTGGCTATCTCCTCTATTCTAATATTATCGCCGCTAGCGCTGACGTTCTTGTCGGCGTTACCAACTAGACTGTTGTCGGCGACTCGCTCCTCGTTCTCGGTCGACGTGTTGGTTCCCGTAGCGATCGTTTCGGGAGGCGTAGACCGGACGGGCGCTACGTCACCGGTGTGAGTGGTGTTGGTTTGTACTGTGGAGACGGAAGGTGAAGTTTGCGTGGTAGACTGGGCGGTGTTGTGGACAGTCTGCGTGGTGGACTGCGTAGTGGGCGGCGTGGCCTGCGTGGCTGTGCCGGGCGCGTCGTGGTAGGCCGCGCCGCTGGCCATGGCCGCGATACCCGCCAGTCCCACCATGCCGCCCATGCCGTGGTGCGTGCGCAGCAGCAGCTGTTGCAGCTGCGCCTGCTGTAGTATCACTGGAAGCTCGTAGTGGTGGAAGAAGTATAACATGGAATGCTGCAACAAACAAATACCTTGCACATTAGCTATTCCACACGAAATGTTTGCAACCCACCGAAATACGTGGCATTGTTGGGGGTTTATAGAAACGTGTGGCAATAAATATACGGTAACGAGATAAGCTACTAATAGCGGCGGCGGGCACAGACGTTCAGATTACGAGATACGTCCGTCGAACGGAGCAAAACTCCTTTAGACAAATAAATGAGCGACTCGTGACAGGGTGGGTACCTTCTTTATTTATTTATTTCTGGGTCAAAGTTCCCTCCCCTCGCGACGTCAGACGTAAGTTTTAATTAAGAAACTTGTGACCGCTCCCGACTCAACTTTTATTTGAAATTATATTTTCTGATCCCTCGTTTTGATTTTTTCCTGTCGTCGGCGGGGTGTAACGGGTTGCCGGCGACGACAAGTTGCGACACCTTCATGATTTATTATTCGCGCCGTGCGCTCTGCCCGGATAATTGAAAGAATTTTGATCATCCATTTTGAGCTCGCCTCATGTCGCTGTATCGAACTCGGAATAAGTTTGAAATTATAATTGGATGTTATAAAACATTGCGGTGGAATATGAACGCCGTTGTGTATTAATAGGTATGATCACGGGTTTAAAGGTTTGTCAGTATAACATAACGGCGGTGTCAGTGTAGAGTGGGTGTAGGGTGCGCCAAGTTCCGCAGTATGGCCTTAATTAGCCGGCGCGGTACTGCCCCAATCTGTTCGCGGATCATCGTCATGGCAAATACAAAAAAGGATCAAACGTTTAAAAGGTATTTAATGGACAGAGATGATGCCCTTTTATACGTCCATTAAAATCAGTCGCTTTGAGATTTACCGCGCGCCTGTTAGATAGGTACGTGAATAAAAACCGGGACCTTTTTAATCAATTTTGCAGATCGTTTGTAGCAGATTATGTTGGGACTTCGTTGTATAGATTTAAAAAAAAAAACCTTCGACTTTTTACCTCGGGCGATCTGAGAATGATAAAACAGTATATAGGTAGGTACAACGATATAAATTCTAAAAAGTAAACGGTTAAACAAATGCTATTTATTATGAAAATGGTTCATTAGCGGTCCGTGAGTTTCGCGATATTTTTCAGTTTAGACCAGACCAGTCTGTTGCCTCTTATGCGAGTTGGATGTACACTTTATGAAGTCGAGGGGACTCGCGAGTGGAGCCGCAAACTGCAGGGTGAAACGCTGCTAGAGAACCGACTCAACACTTCAAAGACTCGGCAACTCTTTGTCGTGATAACATTTCTGCCCGCAAAATTGTCTTGAACACTTTACGGTCGGCGCGTTGATTATGCGAAAGACGGTAGAAAACTCTGACGAAAACAAAGTTATTTTGATTTAAAATGCAAAGAAAAAACAGCGCAGTGTGCTCGAAGGACGGAATGACATTTTTTCAAAATAAACTCCCCTTTCATTTAACTAATCCCCCGACAGACACAAAGTACTACGTATTTTATTTTAGCAAATTAGATACGAAAACATTAAAGTTCTGAAGTCAAAGAAAAGAAGTAAGTATAACTCAATAGATTTTACATTTTGCAGCATCGAAATATTCATTTTGAGATAGTTTAATGATATATTTGCATATGTATAAGCGTATTACCCGCGCTGAAGCCGTTTGTATACTCTGCATGAAACTACGTAACCACAAAGTAAGCTGCTCAGTGTGTTTGACTTAGTTTAGGTATAATTTGCAAGAGATCTGGAAGATTACTACACTATACCGCGCTTCCATCACGCCGGGTTCTTGCTGTTGATTTAGGACTTGACAGAAATTAGCTCAACTAACGGCTATTAAATCTTTACTAATACTGCACCCTTAAGTTTCCCGTTTTACTTAGTGAGCTTGGTAACTATTATAACAATCCTGAAATCATAACCGGTTTTAGAGGGATTTAATCAATCGTAATAGTACAATTAATGCATAATAATATTGTGAATAACATAAACAGTGTTATACGCGCAAAACTGAAATTATAACTCATTAACTGAAAGAGACCTAGGAAGAGTATGTTTTACTCCTTACTCTGCTTCACAAAAATTGCGATATCCATATAAAATCTATTGGCAAATTGAAGAAACGTAGACAAAATTTAGTGATTAATTTAGCCGACTCGTTCAAAGCGTAGAGTCGAGTCAGAATTAATGTGACGAGTGAGTGGCGAGTGGTGATGGTATGCGCGCCGCGTCCTGCCCCGGCCTCGTGAAATATGATTTTTATTAATAAGTTGACACGCTCGATGATTATAAGATAAGCCCCCACTTTGCATTCCGGAGGGGTCCACGTTCCCCAGCCCTCTGCTGTAATCCTGCAGAGCCTACTCAACGCCTCCGTCTTCGTGTTAAGCGCATTCGATTTTCCTTGCTATACCATTTTGTGCCTTTCGTATTAGAGACGAATAATGGTTGGGGAAAGGTTTTACTTTCTAATATAACTAAAAATAACGCAAACTAGTAATGTGTTAACGAAGGAACCATAATTATAATATTTTGGTACTACTTTATGTTTGGGATCGCGGATTGTGAAAAATACGTATGATAAACTCTGCAACTAAGTGTAGAGATTCATAACCCAATTTTGCAAAAATAACTTTGCATTGTTAAAATGGTTCAGTAGATATACTACTTTAAAAACATGGTTGTATATTACAACTATTTATTATTATTAGTCAAGTTAGGCACACAGGTCCCAAACCAAAAAATAAATAACAGTACCTAAAGTTCCTAAAATTTATTACATACTTAGAACCTAAAATGTGATAAATTGAAAAACCAACAACCGAAGCTGGGTGATAGGATAGCGAACGGCAACTGGAGGGACGAGGCGGCGCATTCCGCGCATGTTTGGCGAGCCAGCGAATTTGCCTCCACTCAGATATATTGCTATATTGATTCGCTATTTTAGAGATATATAATGTAGCAACTATATTTCCTATCATAATACGTAAGGACTTCAACAGTAGCATGTATGACGAATAGGATTTGATATGATTTGATTTCAGGTATTATTTTGTGGGATCCTCTAGCACGGAGTGTGGTAGTTACCAGGTATAACTCTACCTCAATATATTATTATCATTTCATAATGATCTATTAAAATTACATATACTTTGAGATTGTACGCATTTAAAAAATATATGATATTATGCCGTAAGGTTCATACGTAATTTTTTTATTTTTGGTAGACGTGTTAAAGAAGTCTTCAAGCTTTTACGAACTGATAAAATGATATCGTTATAAGTAAAATAAATTAAAAATATTGTCCAGTTATGATTTCGAAAAGGCCTCGCGCACAATGCTGTGTTATATTATGTGTTATGATTACGGCATTAAACTTGAGTTTTGTGAGGTGACACCCGTCACGACTCGTCACAATAACCTATGGGGACGTGATTCTTTGACAAATGCTCGCGGACGGGGCCCCTCCTAAGAAGCTTTCCTTTAGCTGGAAAATAATAATAATATCTTCACGCATGTGGTTTTAAGAATACTCGAAATGAAAACGTAGGCATGAGTAAAAGTCGACGGAATTTAGATTCATTATATTTCAAGTGCATTAAAGTTTTTCTAACAGATATTATTTTAATCGAAATTCTTATGATATACGTATATATTTTCTTTTTATTTAAATTCCGAAGTAAATGGTTTTAATTTAATTTCTGGCAATTCAATACTAATTCAGGATTTTTCTGAATACTCAGTGGGTCTATGTAATGACGTCAACTACTTCAACCTCGGCTTTGCTGTAGAGAAGCTGCAGTAGTTTTAGGCGGATAAGACCTTTAACTAAAAATATTCAAAAACTAACGATTCAAAGTATAACTATGTTACTCACCGAATAAAGATATTTTTTGAATTGGAGCTGTACAGTGAAGATAAATTCATCATCATCATCACCAGCCCATTAACATCCCCACTGCTGGGGCACGGGTCTTCCCTATGGATGGACAGGGGATCGGACCTTAAACCACCACGCGGGCCCAGTGCGGATTGATGGTTATTAACGACTGCTAATGCAGCCGGGACCAACGACTTAACGTGCCTTCCGAAGCACGGAGGAGCTCGAGATGAAAACTTTTTTTTTGTGGTCACCCAACCTATGACCGGCCTTTGCGAAAGTAGCTTAACTTCAACAATCGCAGACCGAGCGCGTTTACCGCTGCGCCACCGAGCTCCTCAAAAAAATCGGGAAGATAAATTAAGTGCGTGAAATCACTACGTACTACGTACGAATCCCAGCGGTCGCCGTCTCGTGACCCTGTGTACCATTGTACCGCTGTCGTCCTCGCCTTTTATTACAACATGCTATTTTTTCGCTGTCCGATCCGTAAGATAATATTTCAAGAGCCCAAGGATCCACTATGATAGCTTTAGGACGTCGTTAAAATGTTGCCCTTAGGCGCTTGAATACATATAGTTATTATAAGTTTTGCATCGTATAGGGTTATAAGCTTCACCTCATTAACTGAACGGGGCTATATAGTAAATTGCTTCTTCTTCTTTCATTTTTTTTAATGAGTTAAAACGTCTGCAGCACACTTTTCGTTGTCTGGATGATTTTTACATGTTTTCCAAAAGAGATAATAGATAATGGGGGAACGAAATAAATGCTACCTGCTTAGTTTTAAACGAATGCCGAAAGTTGTTGACAATTTCATTTATCTATGCAGCCAAGCAGAGCAGTAGCGGCAACTAGGTTGAGCACTTTTTACGTTATGATGACGTAAGTATAAGTACATAAATTTTAGTATTATCTATGTTTAGCACGGCTCACTATTCGTGTTAGATTTCATGCACGCATACAATTTGTCGGCAACAGCGTATAGTTTCGGGCAGCAGAGTGTCGAGTGGCGAGTATTAATAACAGTGGTATGGCTGAGCTAATATCGCTTTAAACAAACAGTTTATCAAGAGTACAGCGAGTCACCCGCCCCGGGCAGAATGACCGACATCAAAGACCGGAGTACCGGACATATACACAGCCTACACATGTTAAATACACTTGTAATGAGTTATCATAATGCCGTATGCGGTGCTATGATGTAGGTATGGTCGGTGACACAGGCAAATGGAATATTGTAGGCAGCTGACCCACCCGCGGGGTACACTACAGCCTAAGTATTCAGGGGTTAATTATAACATTGTTTATAGCGCACCGGGATAGGACAGTGTAATTGAAACTTAACATAGTATAACGTTTAGATTTAAAATAGATACACACACACACACATACATAAACTCACGCCCGTAATCCCAAATGGGGTGGGCAGAGCCACAAGTAATCAAAGACAACTTGTAGCCACTGTTGATACGAAAATAGATATAACCTTATATTATATTTTCTCTATGCAAGTAATGCTGTAAGAAAAGTAAATTAAAGAATCGAATAGTTATTTATCTGGTAAGCCACGTGCAGCGATGATTGCTTCACATTCAGTCCCGGGTTAGTGAAAATTAAAAATATTTATCAGAATAATTTTGGCAAAATATACACCTGGCTTTATAGTCACAGACCGAAGGTCTGTCGCTCCTAGGTTAGACTAGTCATTGCTCAAGTCTGGCAAGAAATCAAATGCAATAAAAAGTGATGAGAATTGTAACATTCGCATATTTCGTTGTGCGATTTAAATCACCATAAGACCACATTCGTGATGAGCGCTAGTAACGAATAAGTCGTTGACAACCTCAGTTTAGTCACATCTAGGATATACTCAGTTAAAGCCGAAACGAATTATTTTACTTCTGGCGTTTAACTACAAATCGTATGTAGGTACACCTAGGATTGTCTAAAAATACATCAGTCAAAAGCGAAAATAAGAATCTATTTCGGGATTTTCGGGGTTTGCCGAAAGCGTTGGTCAAACCTAGGATAGACAAGTCAATTCAGACATACATCGTCGTTTGACTAAATAACATATACATGAATGCATATAATCACGCTCGTATCACTTTCGAGCTAGGCAGAGCCACAAGTCAGCAATAAAACAATCCGCACGCACTCCTGGTCGTTCGGCTTAAAATGACGGGTTTTTCAGCTAAATTGAATATTGCCGCTCAAATGCATGTCAAGGGCAAACAACTTCTGTTACAGTGCAAGTTACATTAGCTCAACTAGTAGGTAATTATCATCTTCATTGTGGCCCGTCATCTATCCGGCTTTGGTAATAGGCCTCTTCTCCTCTTCTCCACTTCTGGTGTCATGCGACCTTAGCATACAATAATTGTGGCCTGCATAGCTCTGGATGTCATCGACCCGTCGCCTTGAAGGTCTGCCTCTTCCACGGGAAAATTACTTTGTGATCCCTAGTATGGTTAGGACATTACAGCCTAATCACCTGATTGTCCGAAAGTAAGATATGATCCGTGCTTAGGAAGGCACGTTAAGCCGTGGGCACACGGTAAATAACAAGATGCTATAAAACAGTATTAGCACATGTCTAGCGCGTTTGATATTCATTAAATATACCTAGATCCTTAATAAATGAATAAAGTAATCCGCGATGGCGCATCATGGTAGAGTACGCTCTCCCACCGGTTGATTGAGGGGAGGCCTGTGCCCAGCAATGGGACGTGTATAAACTATTTATGTTTATGTTAATATATGTAAAGAGTTATACAGACCTGAATGAACAGCCATGAGGTGACCAGGGCGAGGCTGCTGTACTGGCCGTTGAAGCGGTAGTGGTACGCGTAGAACGAGAAGTGGTACAAGTAGAAGAACCTGAGGACAATAACACAAATAGGTACATGTATAAAAATAAGTATACTCCATTGTCACCGGACTAGACAAATATTTTGGTTACGTAAGCGAGTCCGTGAATACAGGATAACCCTAAGGAAATGTATGTATAGGTATTTAGTTGTTTTTGTAAGGTTAACTTCGAATTGACAAATCAAATTGTCAACGACACCATCAGTTTGATAGACGAGGAGCGCTAAAAATAATCCACACTACCACCAGTACAAGTGTCTCGTTTGCAGAAAACACTCTGTGAGAAGATAAACATCGGCTGTAAGCTGGAGAGCGCCATAAAATAGCAGAAGCTATCTTGTTACCACATAGTGCCGGCGCAACAAGTATCCAGTCTCGCCGCGATGGCCGGACGTTATTGGTAGCTTATTGAACTCGCCTTCACTTCCAAGATATCGGGTAATATGTCTTTACTTATGTTGTAATATGATGCTTGCCCCTCGCTAGAAGCTGTTCGTAGAGGGAGGATGATGATGATGATTGTGCAATGTATGTTCATAGCAGATTTTGAATAGGGCGATTATTAGACTAGAAGCTTTATATCAAACTAACATTTTACTGGGCTACACAAAACTACACTTTAGGCACCTATCAGGAAGATAATAATGGGTTATCACATTGAATGTGTCTTTTGGCGATGCTTGTTTAAACTGATACAGAAAGTATTAAATTAGAATTTAATTCCTAAAACGTGAATATCCAAAATGAACATAACATAGCGTCGCGCCTGCATTTCCGAAGGGGTAGGTAAGCAGAGGTGTATAATAAATATACACCAACGCCTCGCCAACATGTTTAAGTTCCATGTAAGGGGGCGAGCGTATTGCCATTAACCGAACAAAAATTCTGGAAACCACGTGATATAAGCTATCTACTCGTATGATCCAAATATGTCAACGACGGGAAATAGACCTGACCTTATATAATTATGTATGTGCTCAAAAATACTTAAGTTGAATTCATCGTGAGGAGATGTATCAGACAGCCGAGAATCAATTATAACACCGCAGTAATGATCCATAGAGTGTTGCCAATGCAAGTCTTGAAAAGAGCACCGTCGTCGCTGTGTAAGCTCGTCACTCAATCGTCGCCGCAGCCAATTGCTGGCATCCTATATTCCCCGCTTCTACCATTACGTTCGTTATCTGCTTATTTCGGTGGATAAATTCCCAATGTGCGACGAAGGCGACAAACGGGCCCCGGAAAAGGGGAAATGTCACCTCGTTATCTGAAAAGGTTGCAATTTTATTTGAAATCGATATTCACTGAAATACACATTTTTCTTGGTGTTGTGCCGACGATGTAAGAAGATGCCTTTTTGTGTAGGTCGTCCTTTGTTGGCGCCCGAGACGGTTTATTAGGGGAATTTGGTGAAGTTGCGCACCTAATTCCTTCTTTTCATTGGAGATATTATAATGAGCGCTTAGCAAATAATTGGCAACCGTTACCTGTCAAAAGTACCTATACAATAATGCAATATATATTTTTTTTATTAAATATAACCGCTAATATGATGCATCGCGAGTATAAGTTTACTAGAGGTGAGAACCGCAATTAACGGAGTGGTATATCAAATATTAGGTCATTTAAAGTTATAATTAGAGTCACATGGAGTGAGTGCGACGTGACGGCAGCCGCGATTACCATGTTAATACGGCTACTAATTACTTGCTCGAGATTAATCGCAACCGTAGCGTATTAAAACATGTCAACATATTTAAACGATCGATGAAGTTATTTAAAAATATATAAAATTAGCTTTTTCCAAAGTAGATACGAGATTAAAAGTCAAAGTGTTATTTACGCTATGATACACGTATTTACGTTACAAATTAATTGTTATCTGAATAATGCATGGTGTTGTATTTTACATAGTCTTAAAAACACTTTAGCGAAACAATATAAAAAACAAAATAACAAGCAAAAGGACACAGTAAACACCGAATCCAATAAAATGTTCTTTGCGAAAACGTCTTACAAAGACAAAGAGAGAGATGCGTCGATTAAGTTCTTAAGGTTCTTAAGTAACAATTTCACGGGCAGATCGCTTCCGGAATAATTTAAAGAGGGGGTGAGGACGATTCTTCTGTCCGGTGCTAAGCGGCTTGCCAGCCGGCCAGGCGTTCTCTTCCAACGACATCAAACAACCAGATTACGTAAGCATTAAACATACATGTAAGGAGAAACAAGCGGCGTTTTCTTAATGTTATTTTGTCCATAAATATTTTATAGTCCCCGGCTCGCAGTAATGGAAGATGTAAATGACGTCACAAGTCTCGGACACTTACGCGTCGCTCAATTTACTTTCAGTATTCATAATCGTATTATCTTCCCTTCGCAAAGTAGGTTTACGGTAATACAAAGTTTCCTCTACTTCATGCTAAAAATGTGCCAGCGTAAAAAGTAAGATGAAAAATTATATAAGAAAAAGAGCAAGTTAAAGGAGTCTTTAACAAAGAACGTCAGTCTTGTAGTCTGAAAGCAATTTAACCCTATGAAAGTAGAGCTAGGATAAAGTAAGTCACGTGGAGCGATTCACATCATTAAAATAACGTACTTATAAACAGAACGGAGGCGCGGGCTTGTATAAAATATCAAAAGTCGAATGCCCATTTACAATTTTCCTTATTACATCAAAATTATTCAGAAGCCAGATAGGGGGAGAGGCGAAACTGAATCTTGTTGAACTAACTCAGTGCGAAATCACTTTCGCCTCGGCCTTTGATCTCGACTGCGCCAAAGGAATGTTATTCAGTAAAAACATGCAAATTCGATAAAGTATAACACAATATTACGAAGAGCAGCTGCGAGCCGCTGCCGGCTCGAGGCGGCTCCATCGTGTCGCACGCCGCATGCGACACACCGGCTTCAATATTATTTATTAGCTTCCGGGAAACAATCCCTTTAAATTCAAATCTAAACTTCATTTAATTCTCATGTTTTCATTAACATCAAACATGTTAAACAAGTGGATTATGATGCATTCTTGCCAAACAACGCATTCGATATTAAGCCTTGTGAATACTTCATGATTTACCTTAGCGTCTAATGGGTTCCTGAAAAATGTAAAAGGATGATTGCGTAGGCTGCCTTTTAACACAAATTGCATTTTCTGAACTCACTTATCTACGCTTTTTTATGCTTAGAAAACCTTATGACGTTAGAATCATAATTTATACATCTCTACGTAATTTCTTTACGCGCTACCTTCCTATAATTATGATGTTATACAGAAATAAGGATAGAGCAAAAGGCTACATGCCTTAAACTTATGAGAGTTATTTCTTTGAGAACCTCTCAAAAATTACACTTTCCGCGATAGTATCGATATATGTGTTCAATACAACAAATAACTGCCTACTTATAATATCATGGACCCGTGTATTCTATGTATAGCTATAGTTAAATTTTAAGGGCATATGGATTAGATGAGCATTGAAGGTTGCTAGTGACACATTAATGTGCTCATTTCAATGTCACGTTGCATATGAGTAGAAGACAAAGCGAGGCAATGGAGCCGCTGCTGGCAGGGCTCAGACCGCAGGCATCCGCAACCCCGGCCCACCACTAACGAAATGAAATTCCGCGGACGCCGCACCGCCACTCGCCACTGCGACAATACCAACTATCCAATAACTCACAACTAACCCGCTTCGGCAATAACGCATCTCACTTTATTAACATCCGACTACGAAAATTCCTCTGCGAAGAGTTATAAAGTTGGCCAATTTCAAAATGGTATCAGGTATTAGAAGTCTAGTCGGGGCCTTATGTATACAACCCTTAATATAATACGATTTTATTACTATCTTGTCATGATTTAAAGACACGTACGATCTCCTCACTTAAAACGTATTCACGTCACCAAATTAATCTTGGAATTGATCACAAAGCGCAAGCGGCAACAGTCGCGCCCCTCCTACTCTGCATGCTATGAATGAGAAATCCGGATACCGAGGCAGTGAACGGCACAAGTTGGTGTCGATGCTAATCGAGGGTGGAAGTTGCGATCGGATCCGACAAATGCGGTTCAACACACAAACTTGCTCCTGTCGCCCAACTTCGCCCTGAAGCCCTAATCTTAGTATAGTTCCAGTACCACTGCAGGAAATTGCTTGGTTTTAAATTATGAATTCGTTTAGGTTTATCTGCAAACTTTTCTACATAGTCTTTGGGAAAACAATTCGAACTTTATAGGGTTCGGCTTCTTACAAAGGAACCGTTCTACGGTACGCTTATCTCGACGATATGAATTAAAACAAGTCAATAATAATACTTAACGTTAAAATGAAATATGTTTATAAACAAAAGACTGACGACGAAAAGTATAGGGCAAACGCAGAGCATCCAAAACATGCTTGATAATTTCCCCGCGGTACGGTCTTCCTTTAAGATTTGAATAAAAGCTTCCTATTTATTTGCTTGCTAGGTACAAATAGGAATAGCAACAATGAGATAAAAATGTATTCGATGGCATTGTTTAGAGTCTTAAACTGGTATTAATGAAATGTTTTAGGAATATAATAATAATTTAATATTAATAATAATAATAATATTCTTTGTGAGCAGAGACATCATTTGGCAACAATTGTAACGTAACAATCGCAATTCCGGTCCAAGAAGACAAGTGCTAAAGCTTCCGCTAGGTTTGTCAAGGAAGCCAAGTACAAAGATATTGCGAAGTTGGCAGAGGGTTGCTCCGGTCTATTTTAAGATTTGAATAAAAGCTTCCTATTTATTTGCTTGCTAGGTACAAATAGGAATAGCAACAATGAGATAAAAATGTATTCGATGGCATTGTTTAGAGTCTTAAACTGGTATTAATGAAATGTTTTAGGAATATAATAATAATTTAATATTAATAATAATAATAATATTCTTTGTGAGCAGAGACATCATTTGGCAACAATTGTAACGTAACAACCGCAATTCCGGTCCAAGAAGACAAGTGCTAAAGCTTCCGCTAGGTTTGTCAAGGAAGCCAAGTACAAAGATATTGCGAAGTTGGCAGAGGGTTGCTCCGGTCTATTTCCAACCGAGGGCAAAGTTTAGCCGACAGTTCTGGATCGCCGCGGATTGCCGACTCGATACCACTGAGTTGTTTTGCGATAAACCCTCCACAACTCCGACAAGAAACCTTTTAACTTTTCAACATTTTTGTCGAGTCCCAAGTCTTAAATTTTTCATTGACGTTTATTTCTGGTAGTGGATTGCAAAGGTTTGCTTCGATTCAATTGTGTTTTAAAATTCTAACTTGAGATTTCTATGATTATTATAAATACAATCCGAAAACAATATACGTCCTTATATTCAGCCCTAATTAGTATAAATTGAAAAGGATATATATTATAAACTACTGATATTAATGATCATACTTAAGGCGTGAGTCGGAGCAATTTGTCGTTGTCTAAGGAGTGCCTGTTGAATTTTGCTGTGACTTTGACCTTTCAGCTTTTAGCCGCTTAGAAACAGTTTGAAGGTAGACGGGAAGAACTCAGCGGCTAAATCGAAATGGCATTCAGCGGGAATATTAACTTTTGAATGGCAATTCTTAGCAGTTAAAGAGCAGGACCAGTACGGTCACGTGCGGCGCGATCACGAAACGTTTTTAGAGCGTTTCCGCTTTTTGAACCGCCACGTAATATCACGCGGTTCGAGGCAAATTTTAAAACGATGCGGAGAGACTTTTAATATTGCCACGTATTAAAACCTCAATCGAGAAGTCGTTGACATCACTCGCAGATTAATGAATTAAAGAAGAAATATCTTGTAGTTATAAGTAACTAGGTACTGCTTTATACTACAGCCCTTTCCGAAAAGAATAATAAACTAAATAATACATAAGGTGTAAAAAAATATTGTCATTTTTATAGTAAACATACAATTTGATTAAGTAAATTAATTGGCAACTCCAAGGTCGTTCGGAAAGTACGTAATTTTAAATCATTTTTTAAAGATTGTAATAATTCAATTAAATCAGTAAGTTATTAGTCTAATCTTAGTCTGTGCTTCGCTTTTTTTTTACAATAGTCCGGCTGTTTGACGACTAGGCTCCGATAAGAATGATTATTCCGGCACCAGTTGGCCGACTCTGGTTTGTTAGTTGTAGAAGAGGACCACGTTTGAGGATAAAGATCATGGATCATGGATACTTCATAATAACTTGCATTTGTTAGTGAACATAACAAGTAACATAAATGCACTGAAGTACTCAGTCTTATTATTAAGTAGTCTTCGTAGTATGCACGTCAAACACAAGCCCCTTCTAAGACAGAACTCAATTACACGGCTAAATTATTGATCGTTTCGACATGTGATCGTTTCGAGTGTTGTAGGCGCGCAACCCACGTGAACGCACGGCGCGGCGCGTCGTCGCAGCGTCCTTGTCGAGGGACCCGACCGGCTGTTTATTTGCCGTAAGACGTGTGTCGGTGGTGTTATTAAATTCCCGTCTTTTTTCCCTAATCTCGTTGTCGACACGCCCCGCGGGCCCTCATCGGAAATGGCATTATTTCCCGGACGAAGCGCCCCGGAGCGGACACCGGATACTCCCCGCCACCAGTCTTGAGGCCACCCCCAAACTCTCGTTTGAGAAATTTCAGCTATTTCCTCGGCATCCGTTTTTACATTTCTTTGTCTTCGGAGCGTCAAGTTTTAAATTCAATAATAAGCTGCTTACTATCACTTCGTTCACACCCCCCGTTTAAATCAGAATAGGTTCATATCTATAATCATACTTTAAATCCATTATTATTTCTTTTGGATAAATAACTTTGGTAGAACAAAACGCCCGAGGCTTTTATTACGGGCAATTCCATTAATTTGTGATTTCACTTATTTGAAAAAAAATGAAATAACTACTAACTCGGACTGCATAGCCACCGTGATAATATGCAAATAATTTAATCTTATTAATGTCTACACTAATGAAGCGAATGAACATAAGTCAGCCGCTAATGAAATGAAACACGATGCTTGTTTACTTTCACCGTTCAACCAGGTATTGTGTTCGCAGGATCGTTTATGTTGCCTACCGGTTATCATAATATTTTCCCCTGCCTTAGATAATTCAGGTATCAGAATATTCGATATTACCACTCCAAATAAAAACAAATCAACGGTAAATTTGAAATCCGTGCGTAAACATCGCGCAGGTAATACGATCATAGTTGGAAGAGTCCCACGTAACGTGAGGCCTGTTTTTTTTTTTAATATTAATACTCATTTCTTGAAAACATTCCAAAGTCACAATTTTTTACCGGCTTAAAATAAGTGGAAAAATGTTTGAAACAACGTTTCCGTGTTTACCACGTGATTTCGCCAACCGCAGAAATATAAACTTTTATTCGATTGTTTGGAAAATAAAAGAGAATTTGCTTGGGCACGTTGCATTTCTCACATCCCCAATATTTGTCGCTTATACCGTATTGTGTGAAAGTTGAGCCACCTGCGAGGGCTTATGAGCTCTGTCCGCTCTATTGTCCGCAACTTCTGTGCAACTTTGCCCCCACTTATTGTGAGAATATGTTCAAATATCAAAATTTAAGCGTCACGCCCACGAAAGAATCTCAAAGAGGAAAATATTTCTTTTCAAGTACGCTCTTCGTGATATATTTTTTTATTCTGTCTGAACAGCTTATGAGCATCCTACACGCATTCCGTTTCTAACGAGCAGCAATATTCTTCGATTTTCTCTTAGTCTACACTGCTTAAAGAGCAAGATTATTTGTAAGAAAAAAATACTGATCTGAAAATGTTCTATGATTATAAACAACAACAATATAGTGCATAGCTACATCCACCATCATGAAGCATTACTTACGCCGTTCTAGTTTACCGCTATAGTGCTTTCATCGCTCGGGCGCATTGTTATTTCTTAGAAAGCACTGAAATATAGCGACCATGTTTTGCACAAAAGTGATCTTTGTTGCAACTTAAGATTGTCTGGGATTTTGACCACAAATGCACGGAAAGATAAGACCTAAACGTTGGAAGTTAAGAGTTAATTTAGCATGTTTCGCTTGGGCCACAGGTGCGGGTAGTTTCGCAACCAGAGACGTGGGTGAGTCATGCTTGTTGCAGCGCCGCATATATCTTGTCTCACTCAAAGTGTCACTCTTTGCTGCAATTTTTATGCACTTAGTCTACTTTATACAAAACATTTTCTTTTATATACAATACAGTATTAATATAAGGATAATGGATACCACCTACTGATTTGTAAGAAATGACAGACACATGAAAACGGCTACTCACGCCGCCATTAGAAGCCATTAATTGAAAACTCAAGACACTATAGTACACCACAATGGGACATCAACGGCAAGCTTTGTAACATATCACCTGCTTTCCCGTCCCAAGTGACACGTGCCCTTGATATTCATTTATCCCCCGACACAGGTACATAAAGGCAAAGCTCGGGTTATCACGGGGCGGTGTGAGGGTGGTCCATTAAGTTCTCAATGTCACACACAATGGCACAAAGGACGCGACGGACGGCCGACGCTAGCCAGTAACTCGACACTAATAAATAAACTATAGATCAGTATTATATGATATGCGCCATCACCGCAACCGACACTATGGCTGCTGGCACACAATGACATTCATGTCATGTCTGAAAACAAGACATGTCAGAAAATAGATACAAAAGGTTGGATAAAGGATAGGTTCACTTTCAAAGACTTAAAAAGATTGGAGAATTTGAAATAAGTACATTGAGATTAGATATTTAGCAGTTTACGTGTAAATTCTTCTTCTCTCGGGTGGGTTGTGAGACCAATGATCGACCTAATCGCTGGTGTCGAGGTTACTATTGAGCCGCTAGAGGCCAGCGAGATTTGCTAATTAAACATACCTATTTACTTGTTACATACGTAAATAATTAGTCGTTATCCTCTATTTATTTTTTTTAAAGTAAAGATTTATATAGCCTGCAAACTATTTTCGCTAGGTCTCGTACACTTAGGATAAATGTACACTAAGTTGTAATGTTACAATGTATATTTTGTTAAATAAAGACATTTTACAGATCATCTTACTTTCGGGTAATCTGGCTGGAACAGCCTGTAAGTAATGCCCTATCCAAACTATGTGTCCCCACCGAAATTCGAACTCGAGAACTCCGGATCGTAGGCATTGAGCTCAACCACTGAACCACCGCGGTCGTTACGTGTAAGTAACATAACATAATATAAATGGCCTATTTACGTCCCACTGCTGTACCCGGCCAAGGCCTCCCCATCAACCGGAGAGGGTATGGAGCATACTCCACTAAGCTGCTCGACTGCTGGTTAGTGGAGGTGTTTGAGCTGGTAGCCCGAGACCAACGGCTTAACGTGCCATCCGAACCTGTCTTGCGCGTGATAGTGGCTGCTGTACGTGACGTAATCGAATAGTAAATATAGGTGTACTTAATGTTGCGTAACGTTTGCGAAATGGCGCAACCATCTGAAGGCAAGTAGAGTATAGACAGGTCCTCAAGATGGGTGCACTCAATTCGATTCGGCTGGTAGCCGCGGCTTGTTCAAACATCTCAAACGCGGCGTGCCAAACATATCAGTTTCCGAGACTCAGCGGTGGCGCACCTCCACACCGTGTTTGTGTGGCAAATACGAGGGAAAGAAGGGTAAAGTAAAAAATGGAGAAACGCGGCCCAAATAAACACAAGAGAAATAACGACGTCAAACAATAATTGAAATCATAGAGCGCGGGGCGCGCGGCTCCGCTGGGGAGTGGTACGCGGAAGCCGCATGTGAGCGCCCGCCGGGCCCGCAACCTCTTACATAAACTTGACGCTATTTTGGCTTCTCCTTCAAACTTCTGTACATTTCTAAACCCCTTTCTATAAACTCACAAACGGGTCATTATAAGACTTCGTGGACAAAAACGCAATCAGTGTTTGGGTGAAATAACGTAACGTTTGCGGCTACGTACACACGTCGTAGCTATTAATCTCGCCAAATCGAATAAAAGGTAATAGAGTCTAGGGAGGGTGCGGAAAGATTGCCTGCGTCCTCAATGGGCGGCGAGCCCTCTGCTACCGCGATACCATTATTAGTGACTTAACTCAATTTGCGGCATATTGTTTGAGAGGAGCTTAATAAGAGACGAGAGGACGCGGGGCATTACCATGACTACACTACATCTGTCGCGGCCTTACCCTGTCCAACGTCTTCAAACATATCAAAATGTGTCTCCATTATATTTCCATATATTATTATGACACTAACGAGGTCGTAGCCTCTTCATATACCTTATTTGGAATATTGTCACCAAAGTTTAGTTTTCGTGTCAGGTTATTTAGAAAATATTTTTAAAACAATGAAATCGTAACTGAATACCAATTACGATAATTGAGTTAAATTGCTTGAGACGTATATTCGCTACAGTGGTACGGCCCGTAACAAATGCTGGAAGGAACTGGAAATAATTTGTCCATCAATTGAGAGTTATTTAACAGTAAGTACGTTTATTTGCACCACTGGCCCGGCCCTCGCTAAAACGGGACCACTTGGACAGAAAGGGCTTAAACTGTACGCTCTAAACATCAACTTGCACCTTAAAGCACCTACAGAAAGCCGATAATATATTTTGAAGATACAGACACTTACAGACAAAGAATTGTTCGAATTTCGGGTAAATTATTAAAACGAGCTGTCGAACAAACGAAATTAATCGAAAGTACTTTTGGGGAATTCTAAATGGTGGTAAAGGGGTGTTTTAGTTCTTTGGTTAGTGAGTCGAAGTTGGATCGAAAAGAAATAATAAACAAATGTTTCTCAAAGAAAAAATAATTTCCATATAAATTATGATTATGATATAAACATGTTATTGTTTATTTAATATAATATATTGATTATATATATATATATATATATATATATATATATATATACATATACGGAACCCTTATGGATTCGTCATGTCTGTCTGTCCGTCCGTATGCCACAGTCACTTTTTTACGAAACTATAAAAGCTATACTGTTGAAACTTGGTAAGTAGATGTATTCTGTGAACCGCATTAATATTTTTACACAAAAATAGTAAAAAGAACAATAATTTTTGGCGTACCTATGGATCCTTCCACAATAGCCGATCCTGTGCGAGATCCATCCAATCAATAACTTAACTTAAAAAAAAGTACATAATATTCAAACATCAATGAAAGTTACAAGGAACTACAAGAACTTTAGTTAATATTATGATACTTGCTGCTACGGAACCTTCCATGGGCGAGTCCGATTCGCATTTGGTCGCTTTTTTTATTTACCCACGACGGAACGGAGCAGGTATATGCGTTTAGGGTGAGAGATGTTTGTGTGTGCGTTTGTGCAAAGAAATGTTATTAATTATCTTCTAAACTAATAATCCGATTTTGATGCGGTTTTCAATAACGGGTTTGTGTTTAATGAGTTCATGTTATTAGACAGGTGTCATGTCTGTAACTCACTAGGGGGCGCCACAATATTAGAGTTTAGAGTCAATATTATTCGAAACGCCTCTTCAATTTATAATAGCAATTTATTTTATTCTTTTTCGATGATATTTTTACCGTCGTGGGTTTTTCCAAAATTTTTAATCCTATTCTGGGTACAATAAACTTTTAAATAAATAAATAAAAATAATGGATATTTTTAATAAATGCCAAATCACATTACCTTGTCAAAGGCTACTGCAGGAATAAACAAAAGAGACAAAAGGCCGCGTCTTTTTATTGAAAACCAGCAAAATATTGTAAATTACATTAAAAAATCCAACGTAAGTTGAGATCGATAGGATAAGATGCGAACAAAGCTAATTCCGATAAATGCATTAGAGTTGTTTTACTGCAAAAATACTTAATGAAGACGCGAGAGCTTTCTGTTAACATTAATTATAAAAAGAATATATTTTCTTTATGGGGGTTGTTAAAAGTTGAAGTGAGCAAGGTTAAAGCAGGTAATTATTTCCCTTAGAATACATACATTCATACAGAGACCCACGCCTATTACCTACCGGGGTAAGTAGACACTATGGAATTCCATTTGCTTTGATCCTGACACACTTTTCTTACAATAATAATAAGATAAAGGTCAGTCGATAATGAATAAAACTATTATTAAGTTTAAATCCTTTAAATAGTTTTTATAGAAACTATCGTTTAAATATCATCATCATCACTATACATATACGCGACATACCTAGAAACAGATGTATATTTTTTAATAAAAGTAGGTACTTACACATGGAAGTGGGAGGTAATCATGACACACGATATATTATTTTTATTTTGTAGATTCAGTCGAAACATATGAGTACATCATGGGCTGATTGGATTATAGTTTTAGTATAAAAATTGAAAATATTTTTCTAAAGAGAAAAGGAAGTCTAGAAACACCCAAAGTTGTTATTTCTCATCAAATACTAATATGACTTTAAAAGCGTATATGAGGAGTCTTTTAACAAGTGGGACTGCAGATTTTCTTCTGGTAGCTTGTCATCTTTAAAAAAAGAAAATGTTCTAAAATTAAAAACGTTTGCTGATCATTGAGGACCGGGTGTAGGGTGTCTCTTAGCGGGATTGTAAGTTGGAGCATTTTTATGCAGCGTTCCGTCGTCGTCGGGCAGGCAGGCAGGCAGGGAGGAGCGTGGCGGGGACAGCGCGCCGGGGGGCCGGATGTCATGGAAAAATTGCTACTTCCGAGCCGGGGCCGCACAAAAGGGCCCGTCTGCGATATTATTATCAAGTGTAGTGACCTCCACGGTGCTCTGTTACGAGCAGTCTATCAAAAAATATGTCAGCTCTTTTAGTGGATTCACGTGATATAGGTAGCGTTATGTCCGCTCGTGTTTTAAGACCAGTTTTATAGCGGCACAGTAAAACACGTGTTAGGCGGTTCACAAAGAATTTATACTTGGTCTAACGATAAAAGTAGATTAAATAAAAGTAACTATAAACCCAGTCCAGAGCTTATGCTATAATAAACACCTAAAGATCTCGGATTTTAGCAAAAAATACTATTGATATTATTATTTGTACAAATACGCAACGCGAGATTTTACATAGGTACAATATCTACGGAAAATTGCCTCCTTAGACGACGTCCTTTTCTATAGAAATAATCGTGTACATTCCTGTTTACGAATTGTAAGCACCCGTCAAAACAGAGGTCCGGAAGATGCGAGCGATTGTACCGGTGGATACGTTTTCAATTGCAGCCAGCTGTCAGTGTGCCAATTTCGCGGCATTCACAACAAATTACGTATTAAAGCGAGTGGAAGCGCAAACAAAACGGCCGTGTTCGTGACGTGAATTCAACGAGGCACCGGCTGCCGCGGCGTGCCCCGGACGGCGACGGCCCACTACGTAAACAATGTCATATTGTACCAATGTTCAGGTACAATCGCCACTCTAATTAAATATGCGTTTTGCAATAGCTTTTAACTCTCTTTTACTTAATAACAATAAATATTAAATCATTTATCATTCATGTTACCACAATTTACTAAACATGCTTCGTCGCATTGAATGGCTAACGTGACTTCAGATACTTGGTTAAAAAATATTTACTACATGGGGGTGTTTCTGGTAGCTTTTCTTTTTGGAAGTCAACTTCTGGGCCCTCCTGTACTTACATGAAAAAGTATACTTACGAATCAATACGCGATGTCAACATAATTTCAGCCAGGCAATATGTAATATCGCCAGCACTTTTATTTGCAAAACATTCATTACTCTGACCAACTATCATAACTGTGTATATCGAAATTAAAATTCAGCGCATTTTATCATTCGTAGTTACATGAAAATTCATTTCTCGCAAAATATTTTATTCCTGAATACATGATATTAAAATAACATCAATAACGACACGGGCTGCTCTTCTCGAAACGGCAGCTTATTTTCTAAAGCTTCAATTTTAAAAGTCTTTTTAAATCAACTTGTTTATTTCATTTATTCCGTTGAAAAAAACAATTAATTGGAAAAGATTTCTAAACAACTATAATTGGAAACGAAGCATTAGAATAACATCGTGAAAATGTAGAAAATAAAACATTCTTTAAAAAACAAATGTTATTTTATAAAAATCCGATTATTCGCCGTCATTAGCGAGTTACTAAAACTTTATTTTCCTAAGCCTTTAATAAGTAAATAAGAAAATAAATAAGAAATTAGCATTTAATAACGTTAAGGCGGGCAAAAACACCTTTGAAGAAAATATCATCATTATCATTATAGCAACAACACTCGTTCGTAGGCCGTTAAGGTGATGCGTGTCAGTCAGCTAGGTAACGCTGCGTCAGCAGATGGCGTTACTTCTGCATTTTTCGTATTTTTTTCCATTTATTCGTTTAGTGTTGAGTTCTGACCCAGTGAAACGTTAGGTGGCGAAATCTTACATACATTATCTTTAAGTTAAGCTACAATTTTGAAGTATTTACTGCAGATATCATATTAAAACATTGCATCAAAAGTTGGTGTCATTTCAATTTGTGTACAAACACGAAGCTGTCACACACACATGCGAACTGGGTTAGCTATTAAAAGAGATGCATAATTTGAAGTCTACTTCTAACTTCTAAATGGCGCATTTGGTAAAGCAGTCGCCGCCATTCTTAAGTTTCACGGTTCAAACCCAAGTGCATGTTTTAATTGTTTTTACTTTTTGTATTTTTTTTTACAATTGAATTTGGCGAACCCGTTTATTTGTTACGGAATTTTCAAAAAGTATCACTTTTACCAGTAATATTATAATTATACAATAATGTACTTTGCACTAAAGTACCTTCCGTAATTTCCGTATTTTTTATTTTGTAAAATTCTAACAGGCATTAATCGCATCAGTGAACATGCGGCTAACTAAAAAACTACTGAACGGATTTTCATACGGTTTTCACCAATGAGTAGAGTGATTCATGGGCGTGCTTTAGGGTATATAATTTATACAAGTATTTTTTTTTTATAAAATGGTTCAAAAATGATGATGAATATCAAACATAATTATCGTTACAAATATAGCCGACTTGGAGCTTTCGGCGAAAACGCTGCCTGAGCCCATTGAGATATAACAAAACAACGTATGGTTGAATTGTTCCATTTTTGTAGGTCTACCGGAAAGTCCACAATATGTCATAATAATTATATTGTGTATAAAGAATTGTGTATATGTATTGTATGATTTTACAAATAACGATCACAGTACAGTAATAATAAGGTACATTTTTCCTAAATTGCGTCGGTTCAAACTTTGACGCATCGCGTTTGAAAGATGTAATAGCGCTTCAGGACGTCCCGCAAGCACGGCGCTGATGTCGCAGTATCCGCATATAATTATTATGACTTGTCATTTAGTTCCAATAAAATCCGCAGGACTTCATACGTATGTCAGTGACAGCTGGTGATAGCATGCGGGACACTTAGCAGCTAATCGAATTTTATGTTGTTTTCGCGCCCAGTCCAGACGACTTGCAGCGCATTTCTGGACTTATATTTACGCGTGGTGTTTATTGTTAGGTTAATTAGTTCAGGTTAGGACGTTTTTTTTAACGAGGACGTTAAAAAATGACGAGGCTGGGACGTGTTGAAGTAGTATTTCCATATATACGCGGCCTGAAATGGGTTGTTTCGGGGACCTGAACTGGTTGCTGTCGAACTTATTATCACGTTTTCTTGATTAAAATTCATAAATAAGTCAAATAGAAAAAAGAAAAAAGATTTTCGTTAGTTTTAGATCTGTCATGATGTCTGTGATGTTTGTTTATTATACATAAGAATTTCAAAATGTATCTTATTTTTTTTTCCCAAAGGGCAAGGCAAAGGGAACTATGCCCATACAGCCATGTCTTGTGTTTTTTTTTTCTTGATGATGATTAATGAAATGATGAAACCTAAGCCCCCACACAGACTCTTACTCCAAACCCCAAACGAAGTAAGCGGCTTGTTGGCGCAAAGCGAAAATAGATAGGTACACTTTGTTTATTGAATATTCCGATTTCAACTACCTATCTACTATCGGGAATGTTTTCCGACTAACTTAATGTGATCATTAACCACAAAACACCACTTCGTATTGATTATTTAGATTATTCAATGAAGAAAGCAACCTTCCCGTTCCCGGTCCCACCAAAAAGTCCGCGGCAAAGAGAATATAAATAAATCTGTATGTTGGATGGAAAAACAATTAATTATAAATGACTACTATTTAGGCCGGCAAATGCAACAACTTTTTTTTGATTTGGTTTTCCCCGAAGGGTAAGGCAAAGGGAACTATGCCCATACAGCCATGTCATTTTATGTATTGATTTTTTATTATAATATATGTCCTCTTTTAAAACACGGTACTTGTTACCCATTATTTAAAAATGTTTAAAAAATATGCGTTAAAACAAAAATATTTTTCCAATATTCCTTTTCTCAGATTGTAATATTTTTAGTTTTTTATTTATTCATACAAAATCTCTTTATAAATTGTCACTGACATTCTATTACACTTGTCAAGTTAGTAGTCAAAGCCTTTAGAGAAAAAAAAAACTATCACGCACACACACTAACATTGACACCACTACACGCTCAGCAAATACACTGTAATCTGCACCACTACAAATGTAGAATTGATCAAAATTGAGGGTCTGAAATATGGTACTTCTCGTATTCGGACCCTAAATTTTTGTTAGTTTGCGAAAATAATACACCAAAATATTACTATTTATCGGTTTTATAACAATATTCCTCTATCCGTTTTCCTGTAGCACTGCATCAACTTTTGTATGGAAAACGAATCACCTTAATGAAATCTTTGAAATAACTATACTTAGAATATAAACTGATAATAAAGAAATCTACCCACATAAAAACACTATTTAAATGTTTTTACTTTAGGTCCATTAACATCACAGATTAAACTCTGTCTAATCACTCGGGCCGGGTAGGATACGAGTATTAAAATAGATATTGACTACAAAAGAGCTTTCAGCAGAATAGAGCTTAAGAGCTACACCAGTAAAGCTTACGAAATATGCTAATGACGACAAAATCGTAAAAATCGTGGGTTGTTACTAGTAGGTACCCTAGTCTTACACTGGTACTAATTCCTGTAAACACCATCCAATTTTATTTTAAGTTATACCTGTCATTTTCTTATCCGCCGAAAAGGAAAGTGACGGGTAATCGACAAGCATAAAATTTATGGAAGACAGGTCAATTTTAAGCAGAAATCTAAAACAACCGTCTAAAAATTTTACATCGGCCAATAACCCGACACAAGTCAAACGGTTTGCATACCAGCAAGATGCCTATTTTATTCGCCCGGGTTATTCATTAATTTACTCATTCTTTCTAAAATTAGAGCTGTCAATCGTCCGTCCCTTTCCTTTTCGGCGATTAAGAAAATGACAGGTAAAGTAAAATTAGGAGGTGTCTGCAGGATTCGGGGCCACTATCACACATACCTATAATGAGTTGAGTATAATTGAGGTGAATACGCTGCTAGACTGTGATGTTATTCAGCGGAATAGCCATAATCAAAGTTCCCCTAACTATCAGTGCACTAATGTCTTTTGATCTAGTCCTGATATCGAAAATATGTTATGTTTTGAAGGAGCAGTTTACAAATCAAATAAAATTAGCTAAAACAATTCATGGTATTCAACGAAATATCGATACAAACTTGCAAAATAATTGGTAATATAAAAACACTGCAGTGAAAGAAGCAATGAGTACGTCGTCGGATGAATTATTCGCAAGTATATTTATACTCAAGTACTTTCTGTCAGAGACGGCGAAAAAATAGCAAACAAAACTGCTGTGCTCTGTACGTGATTAAATACCACATTGATGTTTGCCTAGATGATAGGAGCGGAAAGAGCTCACGCAGACAGACGGTCTGGGCGACAACGCGGAGGCAGCCCGCAGTGCGACGACTCGACGTGAATGCCTAATTACGACTCTGAGTAAATAACTTTTCTATTTGCCTCGGGTCGGGTTCGGTAAAACATTAATCATGATTGAGCTAAGTGGCTTAATACGGGCGGGATAATGGCAAGCAATGATCGCTGGTGGGGGGCGGCGCCACGGCGGCGCGCGGCGGGCGTCCGCCGGGCCGGTGCTGCCGCGTGCCGCGTGACGCACAGCGCCCGCTGCGTTTCATTCACCGACCAATCTACTGGCGACATCCTAGCTAATAACTGTTATGTGTGCCTTCATCGACGATGTGGGAAAATGAAGCGTATTTATTACCTACTTATCGATGTTAGCTCACGTGTATTGATTTAATCCTTTATTGTAAAATTATAACAAAGGATACGGTTCAACGTGTGGCTGATATAAATAGGTGACATTCAAATTAACAGACTTAATTTTTAAGTCGAGGTTCAGCTCGAGACTCGTGTTGAAAAAGGTTCTTAATTCGACGCGTATGAATTTAAATTATCATTATTCAACCCTAGTTAAACTAAACTAAATTTTGCTCTATCCCTCGCGATTATGATCGTTACAAGTACAATAAACGTTTAGTAGATATTAAAAACAAGCTCAACTTATCACATTACACCAATGACTTGAAAAGTAATAAGAGTTGGCGAGTATTACCCTGTAGTCTTAATCTAACGTTCCGGAAATCAGATGCCTTTAAGTACAGAAATGAAGCCACGATGGCTCCTAAATGGAAAACACAAACAGAGAGTGCCCCGGGCGCCACAGTGTTATTGTTTGTACACCGAAACTACCCTCACCAAGCTTGCAGGGAAACTTTAAAAGAAACCCCTTAAGATAAATCTCAACAGGGTATACTGTGGAGATGTATGATATACAGTATCTAGCGTTAATTTTGGGTTTTGTGTTGATGTTTCAGATACTCGGCTGCGATTTTTTTGTATTTCTACCATTAACACGACTCTATCAAAGTCCATTGATGTAGAAAGAGCGATGCTATAGTCATACCGTCAAATGCTATGTTATGTTCCTTTCTCATTTAAAGAATACTCACGCCACTCCTAATAAGAGAAAACTACACACAAATGAGGTCAATGTCCAACATCATAATGCCGGCCGAATATACTAATACTAAAAATAAGGTGCCGAAGTATTTATATCGAAGAGTGCTACTTTTGAGCACTTTGGCACCCTGCGGGAGGCACCGGAGAGCTTTTCCTTGTCGTCGAACATAACGCTAAACGATAACCGCGGTACCGCAAGCGACTCCCGATCCTTAAACGGCAACAATTGCTTGCCTCCCCGATAATAGTCCTGCTTTCCGATAGTCCGGCTTTATGCATACTGGTCCCTCTGTAGATTGTACGTCGAGATTGTCGTCTATATAAACAAAAGTAAGCAATTACGTTTGTCTAGACCTGTAAAATGTGTCGGAAATAATGGAGAAGATGCTATCAGCGATCATCGTTTATGTCAATCAGTTGTCATACCATGCAAAGAATAAACTTATGTTCGTTTCTTTTACTTAAAGATATAAATAACATTATCTTATAATTAGGTATGAAAATTGTTTTTAAAAATCTTTTGTAACATAATATAAACTACGATTTGCGCTTCAGACTGAAGCGTATTCTGTTTAATATTTTATAACGTATTTATACCAAACATGCATAAATGAAATGAATAAGAAAACATATCGAATGAGGAGAATTTAAGCCGATGATTAAAATATGTTGCAAGCAAGTCTTCAAAAATTGGAATATTAGCAATCAGACATAATAAGTTTCACGGAATCGCAGCCATATTTGATGATGTGACGTAATGATATGACTTCCAAACGACATAAGTATTTTTATTTTTATGCTACTTAGTTATAAAAAGATACTCACTCGTTTATATAAATTAACTATTGGAGTCATGTTGGGAACATTTGAAGTGTTGAATCCTATGAATTCGCTAACATAGATTTCAAATAATTTCGCAATGACCCCGCGTACATAGAACCGAGTAGGTACTCAAATTTTGTTTGAAAGAGCAAAAAAGGCGACCACTTTGCATGGATTCTTTCCAATTGCGTTTTCATAGGGCTTCGCCTTTCAACTTTGGCAAGTGGTTGCGGCAACGACATCAAAACGATCCAACCTTCTTGCTCCATTTCTGTGCCAGTATACTAGGTTTTTTTATATTTTACTGTGAAGTGGTTTTCGGCATACAATACAAACAATTACGTTATTTGAACACTCATTTTTATAAAGTTATACAATTACATTTCGTTAAAAGAAACTCACGTACCGCGAAGCGGGAATATTGACAGGATTCTTGGGGACGCTACGTTTAGTGTCGAAGTATGAGAATGTGTCTGGATGCGACATCATATTCTGAATATTGGAAACGTACATACAAGACGATATTTTATTACGAAATTGCTAAGTGAGTATTTTCGGAATCTTCGGAATATCTATCATAAAGCTAAATTTTAAATTCTACAAAAATATATTTACAAGCAGACTTAGATATTGTGCTGAATGTAGCAGAACGGTTAATTTTATTAAAACAAGACTGGAATAAAGTTTAACTAATATAGAACTTAGGTTTATACAAGTTATAGCGGAGTAATACTTACTCCTAATACAAAAGTTTATAACTTTTCAAATAAGATTGAGAGATGATATTTTATTACATGTAAGACGGAGTTCGCACTTAATATTTTCCTAAGCACATGTTTGTAGCGGTAGCAATATTGTCAAGAATTGTATCTCGCATGAACGCACACAATATTATCATATTCATATCCAATATTCCACCATAACTTGTGGATTATTATTGAATTTATATTTCTGCTTCGTTATTTCAAAATATCGAGGCCAGTAAAAAATATAAAATAGTACGTAATTTAAAGGGGAAAGATTGCGAAAGTGTTCGGAAATTATTAAAATAGAAGTGAACAACAAACAACATCCGAAAACGAAACCAAACAAAAATTCGCTCGGCTGGCCGGTCCACGAGCGCGGTGGTGGAGGCGGGGCAGTGTTGCCAGCTCACAATGCTGATTGAAAGCAAATAATGAAATCATAGGGTATTGAGCCTCGGCCACCCTCGCAAATACCGTGAAAAATTGCACACCCGGAGCGGCGCAAGCACTAGACAATCTAAGACATACTAAACATTTTGCCTGCTCTGAATATTATATAAAATACACGGTTTTTATACGAGTGTGCAGACACAAACATACCAAAAAAATGTATACTTACTTGAAAAGGTCACCGGAAAATTCGCTCACTTACGAGATATCGAATAGTTTTTTTTTTTTACTGGCTAGTAAATCAATTTGTAACAAAAAGTAAAGTGCTCAAACAAAACCGGGCATTGCATGTCATACTTTTGTGGAAACGAATAATATTTGTTCAAAATGCTACAAGAACGCTTGGCAATTATTCTTATTTTGTATGGAATCTCATTCTTGCTACTGTTCGTACTTATTTTGACACCATGTCCCTTCTAATCCCTAACGAAAAACGGACGTCACCGCAGCGGTATTCACGCATTTTGGACGTCGCTCAGACCACCCGACCGAGATGACACGACCTCCCCAGATACTCCACAGAAGACATAATAACACATCTTATAAAGTTGGTATTTTATTTTTCATCATTAAGTAGTTTATGATCTGAACAAATTACCAAATCAAACAATAATTCACTAGCATTGAAGACGTTAACATTGGGAAAAAAGCATGTAACAACATTGTATTATTTTATTAATACCGATTTTTTTGTGAGCACGTATGAAATAATAAAAAAGAAATGTTTTATTTTATTACAATATACAGGTACCCAAATGGATTAGATAATTATGGTCGAAATTTCCAAGTGATAACAAAAATACCGTCACATAACGATATATTCAACTACCAGTGCGTCTACGGCGTAGCAGCTACGCTAGTCGTAGATACAGGGTTGAGTAAAATTAAATAACTTTTATAGGTACGCATATGTAGCAGGAGCTATATTTACAATTCTTGTACTATTGGTATTTATTACAAGTAATATACATGATATTTTAATATTCCACGAATGTATTTTATATAATTTTGTTCGAGAAACTTATAGTATCCATTTGATATTACGTACAACATAAAAAGTAGGTACTTCAAATAACAATATTCACGTGTAAAAGATTAATATGAAAATATGTGAGTATTACGTCTCGTTTTGAAAACCATTAGACGTAATGATTTGTGTGTTATAGATATTTCGGGTAGGTAATTTACATTTTCTAATATCAAACAATAGTTTACGGACCATGTCCAATTCCGGTTTTACTGCTAATATATAGACAAGCGTCTAATAGTTTAAATTATTTTGTTTGCAGCACACAATTTTGTAGGCCCTTTTAGTGGAAAACAACAACTTCTTTATTTGTCGCTACTGTGAGCTACTGTCACATCGATTACCATATTATTCATAAATTAAACTTACGTATGCATGTTGATCTAAAATGCATGTTTTGTTAGTTTAGTGTTTATCGAGTGTGGTGGCAGAATGTCTTGCTTCATTTGTATATCATTAGCATTGCGTACGCGCGTCGCCGCGCCGCCTCACGGCGCACTGACACGACATTTTCATAATCGACAACATCGACGGCGACGAAACTAAAACAACGATCACGAACCCAACTGTCTGCACAGATACTCTTCAATGTTTAAAGGCGACGCTCCAAGTTTAGTGAGGCGGTGCATATTGTCTCGATAATGTTTTTTTTAATACTTGAGAATCCAAATCGGGTGTTAGTGTTTCGAAGTGTTTGTTTTTTTTACAAAAAGCAATTGAACTTCAGAAGTAATATATTTACTTATAGGGTAAGTTGTCGTTATTCTCCAGATGTACACAAGTAAACGACGTGCAATATAGCTAAGGTATCTTGTTCCAATTTCTTACATAAAATATGGCTAGGGCATGTAAAAGATGATCGGTCAAGTCGTGTTTATTTAGCGGGCGAGGTGCGGCGCGCCTGTGTTTGCGCTGTGTGTTTGGCCGCCTTCTTTATGACGACCCTCGGTCCCACCAAGCCGGTATACCTCATGTACAACTGTGAAATGGGGCAAAACTACACTTACTATTCCCTCCTACAAAATTATCCTCGTCAAGTATTGAAAGAAAAAATATAAACTAAATATAGATACGACTGTAATGTTCGGGATTCTCTATAGTCTAGTAGTCTACACATGTTTGGTTTTAGTTTCATACAAGACCATTGATCCGGCCCCAGGGGGAACAGTCATCTCCTTTGCGGGGGTGGGGCGCATCTTACTTCAGTAGGCCGGAGTGAAGTGGTGGCTGAGTTCGGGTAGGGACCCAGAGCTACGGGGTATAACGTAGAACCCTTGTCCAGGGATACGGGTGAAGACCTTAACGGTTGCAGAGGCGGAGATGGGCAACGGTACAGCAATGCAGGACGGAAGGGGCAAGTCACAGGGATGATAACGTGAAACCTGACAGAGGACAGCAGTAACTGTCAGTAGTATTCAAAAGGGGGAAAACAGGAGTCCTAGTACGGCTCTGGGCGCCATCCCACACGCGTCAGACAGAGTACTGCGGGGCAGAAGGCAAGAGGGAAACCACTGCCTTATTTTTCCCTAAAAAGTAGCATGGAGAAGAATGCTACACGACAAGAGCTCTTAAATTAGTGATGATGAGTCGACACTACGCTAAAGTAGTAAATTATACGTAGTAACAAATTAACTTTGAATGATTCGAAAGTGATGATTATGATTGGCAAACATAAACCAAACCTATTTATGATATTAATAAAAAAAACTTTAGTCAAAACAATGTCAAATATTTATATTATTTTTTATATTGTTTTATAAATAACAGGCAGAAATGATGAATGATTCCGTTCCAGGCTGCATTAAGGACAAAACTAAATGGATCAGGTGGCGAAGCCAATGTTTTTGGGTCCTTGGAAGATTTAATGACGTAATGAGTAAACGAGTCTGTCTTTTAATGTAAACGGTCACGCTATCTAGAGTTTGGATTGTGATAGAAGGTTTTGAATATTTTGAAAGGAGTATTTTCAACTAAGAACATAAAGAACGTGAGGTTCGTACATGAGTTCAAAATATTATTTTAGAATTATACGTTCACAATAAAAACGGTAAGTATTGTTTTACCCATACAGATTGTTATTATATTATAAGTGGTCTGCTTCAGATTTTATCCGTAGATTTTTGACAACCTCATGTTTATTACATTTACACTGGAGTGAGAGTGCCATCCTATTTAAGAAATATTCAGATCCAGTAGGCCACATCTCGTTACATCGTCAACTCTATGGCACATCGACCATAATGAGATTTTAATTGAGGGCGTAGCCGCGCTGATCCGACGACAGATACCCTTAACTTCATTAGGCTGGTCGACGATTACGTTACCTAATGTAATTGCTCTGTTAAACAATTTCGCACCGATGTTTGGTAAAGTGATCCCGCTCACTGATGTCTTACGAGTACTCCTTACTCAAACTAGGTAATTACTAAGCTACCAACAAGTCAACGGTTTACCGTGTTTCTAGAAGGGACATTGGATATTTGTTTGTTTTTTGTTTTACTTTTGGGATCAAAATTAGAAGGCACTAATTACTAGTGTTACATAATGTATCTACATTGCTATAAAGAAGTTTAGAATCCGTGGACATTGGAAAATAATAATAATTATTATTATTTTTGCAGAATAAGAAAGCGATACAAACCATGAAACATAAATATATCATAGTTAGATATACTAAAGACAACAATAGATATAATAGTACAAGGGAATTAAGAAACTACTGCGCGCAGTTTCTATTAACAAACCATATATCTCGCTTCTAAGTCTTCGGCCGTGAAAGCAATTTCGGTCTTTTGACTCGACGCAATGTCGAGATGCAAATGAGGCTGTGTCGCCACAAGGCGCCAGCCCCGGCGCCAGGGCGTCGTGCTCGCGACTAATCGCTCTTGCCACCAGTTCATGGCAGTATGGCAGTACCCACGACGATACTCGCCTTCATTTACATGGTGTTCTGGGAGCCGTTAATTGAAGAATTTAGGAAGTTAAGCTACCCGTACAAAATTTATTGCCGGAGTCACGATGGCGTGGACAATGGAAAATTGTTTTATATACAATTACTTATACATATATTATCAACAGATTTGCAACGGGAACGCTGCCAAATGAAGTTAGAGCGAAACTGTTTAAACACTTGTTGCCGAATTGTGAGCAAATGTCTTGAAATGGGAATCTTTATTCTTAGGTGTAGGTGGAAGTATTCAACAAGTAGGTAGGTACTCGTATCTCTTTTCAGGAGTAGTGTCATCTTGTTTTTCCGCTACTGTAAGGGATACATATATTTATGTTTGTAGTCTTTTCAGTGAATATACATATATTTAGACGATTCAAAGTTTCGTGGAGTTCTATTAGCAATATTATTTATTGTTGGTCACTATCAGCTTTCAATATTCCACACTCTCCAGGTACTCGAACGAGACTTGTCGCGTACTTTAACACACACACACCTGTGTTGGCTTATATGGGAGCGCTCATTCGGTCAGGCGTAATTAACGAGTGGTAGCAGCCGTCAGCGCGCATTGGCCGCTCGCTCCGCTGAACAAGCGACAGTCGAGATTGTCACGGGCTCCTGCCAGTCTGTCTTTGCTGATCACCACGATTTAGTCACGTAAATCGTGAAGAGAATTTAGTAATGTTTAGAATAAATAGTTTTTAGAGTTGCACAGATGGCGGATGTGACATAAATTACCATGTCAGTGACGTGTGCCTGATGGATGATTTTGTTCTCCATGTGCGTTATTACATATTTTTCTATGGATTATTGTTTGGTCATTGAAATCGTGGAAAACACACTATTCATATTCATTTATTCCTTGTAATAACTTTACATAAGGTAAAGGAGGTACTTCTCCAATAACGAGGCGTCGTCATGGTTAGGCTAGCTGGTAGACTTTTTTATGCATTTTAGACATTCGAAGAAGTAAGGAGAGTTATATGGCAGTACATAAGAATCTTAGAAGGTAGTAATCCAAGAATCTCACCCACCCATACGTAAAGCAAGCGTTATCTTATGTTATTTATTGGATTATAGTGTAATAGTTTTAAAAACTTAGCTTAGCTTACTGCAATTACCACAGACAAAATAAAGGGTTAGATGAATTTATTGCAGACATTCGCAACAATTGAAACCATGGGCGTGTACTGGATATAAAACTATCATAACGTCAACGAGGCGAGATGTGCTCACAATGAGTTCAGCTACAAACTCGGACACGAGGTTTACTGCCGCGACAGGCGTCCTTGTAAGCAACTACCCTAAATTGCTGGTACTGACTCGCCTTTATGTCATGTACCTATGTCTATTTTAAATGCAGGTTTCGACTAGAACAAGTTATTTTGAAAATAAATAGCAGAAAAAGAAACAATCTTTAGTTCCTATTTCTAAATTATTTTCCTAACTTCATCGGACACCATAAATACTACACTTGTACGTTTTGCGGCTAAGCAAAGAATGTCTCGCCTTTTACGAGTGATATCAAAATATCGCCGGGGATAATATTAAGAAATTACCCCGGGATTATCGGGGTGCTATTTTCGCTGGGTTCATAATAAGGGCGACGTTATTAGGGCACGTACATATAAGAAAACTGACCTCGGCGAGTGAATAAACCAGCGATCGAGGCGCAGGGGCCCGGGGCATAAATCAGCCACCCCTCTGGATGACGCCCGCCGGAGCCTTCAATTTGGCACATCCTTAAAATGACACACGAGAAGCGCGCCCCTAACGACGCGGCGTCAACTCCCGCGCCAAGCTTATAAATAAATCGCGCACACATTACACGCTTTGGATTATCATTACTTACACTGAAAACGCCTTTTTTTATGACGGTGACGGTAAACAGGGTTGATAGATGCGGCAAATAATAGAAGAGCAAGTAAATATATAATTCTACATTCTTTCTAGAATAAAATGGCGACGTAAGACAAGTAGGTACATACTCAACATGTAGCTTGGCATGCAAAGTTTTCTTAATTCTTATTCACAGAAGAACGATCGTCCATGTTCTTAAAATCCAAAAAAAAGGAATAACTGAACGATTGATTTATCTCTCAGCCGAATTGTTATCTGCTCATATCTCATTTTTTGAGCTGAATCAATCTGAGTCAACGGAAGCAATCATAGATACAAACAAAATAGTATTCGTAAATTCATTTTTAGTTTTAAGTCTTACATTTCAAATATGTTCAAATTTTAATATTAAGAAGTCAATGTAACCTAAATAAAGATGTTATCTATCTATCTAAATACATGAGTATTAGATACCATTATGACGAAGGTACCATGGAATGAGGGACTTTCCAAGCTACGTTATAGATGATGTTGCGTTGTACAGATTTAATGATAATTACCTATTTTCTTATTGCTCGGGTACATAATTATTCAAAAATACAATGTAATGACAGAGGCATATATAAAAATAATTGTTGTTTGATATTTGGATCAGACATGTATAGAATTATGTTGCTACCTATATTGCTTCTCTTTATTTTGATCAGAATAATAATGGGTGGAAGATGTGTTGTTCCTGGGTGTAGTAACAAGAGTCATCATTTATACCCAAAACAAAGATAAAAGATGCATATATGTTATCCATGAAATTTAAAGGTTAAACGAAGGCAACTCTGTACAGCGTCATCTATATATTTTTTTGGGAACGTAGGCTGGATAGTCCCTCGTTCAAATAGGTAAGGGTTCACACCTGACTAATACGACATACGCTGCAGGCAACCCACGCCGGCGTATATGCTGTAGGCAACCCGATAAGTTATTTTCTAGACACAATTGCAATAAGTAATATTATTTATATATTTTTTGATATCCTGTATAATAATTAAACCCCCAGAATTCCCAATAACGCAACACGGGCCTTTCAAGACGAAAACATCGGTGGTCATCGGTTATCGATCTCTCCGTGGAGTGTGTCGCGGGAAGCAATCAACACAGCGTCGTAGACAAACTGTCGGGGCGGGCCTTAATTGGCGGTCGCGGAGATTTATGCGGGGAGCCGCTCGTCATGCGGCCGCCGATTTGGCATGACCGCACAACCCGGCGACGACCGCAGCCATAGAGCTCGGGATGTTGGCCGACATCTCCGTAATGCTTAGGTATATCTGGTTGTAACGTCTATATTTGCCCTAAGCTATCTAATTTTCATCTAAGTATGTAATTTGCGTTTGCAACTGTCTTTAGTAACAATGAAAATTTGGTGATTGAAAAAGAGTACGATTACCGCCACTGTAGTCCGTCAGTTCATTTCCGTAATGCTTACATGTGGTAGTAAAATCTGTATGCTATATTCGCCCGAAAATGGGTTTGCGTCTTGTGTAGTAGTGGAGATATAACAGTTTTATTATTAAAAAATAGCAAAACCCGACTGCGTGTACTGCGTAAGAAGCACCTCTAAATATTACACGTACAGTATTTTTTTTCGTCTCTACCGCCCTTTTGTATTGTATAGTCTCTAGAAGTTAGCGTTATATTTTATTTGTCAAGTCCAAAAGATACATGACAAAAATATGTTGTATTTCTGTATATTACGACTAATTTAAGTGCCAATGTCTTTAAGTCTATGGTCGCTCATGCCAGTTCGATGGTCAGCCCTTTGCAAACACCGTCCCATACTTATTAACACATTCTAAAAGTGTTAAGAACGGACCTCCGCAAAACCACAAGCCGCCGCAAAATACACATACCTATTAATTAACATTGTGTAGGTCAGACTGTAACTTTGGTTAGGTTTAGCAAGTACGAGGATCGCCTAAAATGTGAGTTTATTATTTCTAATGATTTAATTCATAAATGTTTTTTTTTTTAAATTGCAGTAATATTTTATACCATGTTAATTATAACTTAAAAAAACAGCCAGTAGGTGAATTTAATAGTATTTTCACTAATGAATGTCATTGTGCGATAAAATAATATATTATTTGATTCCGCTTTTGTTCTGCCGTTATTTGTTTTTTTTTTAATAATTTAACCTAGTTTTCTATTAATATAATTTGAGCGCTTGATTGTCCTAACAATAGTTGTTTCTATTTTCCAATTTTGATTTAAACTCTATAATTGTATTCTTCATAGAGTATACAGAATGTTTCCTTCAATAAATTGATCGCGAAAAATTGGATGCAAACAATTAAACACTAGTCAGTGTCTTGCCTTCATCTGTTTGTTTTGTATTTTATCCTGATAAATAAACTTCATAAATAAGAATTCAGCATTAAAAAACCAATGGGACAACTGGGTAGTTTCCTAGGTAAAAGATTAATTATGAAATTCTGATTATTAAATAAAGGTAGAAAAAAGTGTTTTCTTATTTCTATTTAACTTTTTATAAATTTTAATAAAGAAAAATGTAAAAATAAGTGCGACATTTTGTCACGTTTTTCTATGACGTAACAGGTTGCTTTTTCATACAAATTCCATAGTAATTTCGTGTTTTGACTTTAGTAAAAAGTAACTGATTTGACTTGTTGGAAACTAGCCTACTAGTATGAAAAAATAATTACTAACGTGAAAACAACGAGTTTTATAGTCACCACTAAGATCTATTTCATATGCAGTCTCAACTTCATTTTCTTGTCTTACTTACCCACAAAATTGAAGGAAGACCTCTCGAAGTTCCGCTAGAAAGGTAGCACCGACTATTTAATATGTCCTTACAGACAACAATCGATAGTTAAAATATATGTGGCACTTAAACGAAGCGGGGGTCTCGAGACGGCGGTGCGTTGTTTTTACGGGGGCTTGCGGCCGGAGGGGTGGGGAACTACCCCGCGGGGGGAGTGCCGGTTTCAATTTGCTTTATTTGCGCTTGTTTTAATAGCGCTCACTCCTTATTGCCCGTACGGACGACCAGCCAAATTGCTTCGTGCTCGGACGCCTTTTGATTAAGGAGGCACACGCGCGACGGACCAGCCGGAAAAACAAAGTGAGCCGTTGGTTTACTCGATTCGGTTCTAAATACAGTAAAAGGTTTTTTAAACATTAGGGCATTATAGGACATTTGGTTGACATTGTTTTTAACACTTTCCTAGCCATCATTTTTGTTCTAAAACAGGATAGTGGATAAATGTTGAATTGCGTACAATCACAAACTTTCAATTTTTTTTAAATATTTTGTTAGGAAATTAATATAATATAGGAAGTAAATTTTCTACTTTAATTTGTTCTTAGTGTAATTACAAATAACATTACGACATGCATAATATAACTGTCGAATATTTAAGAGAAGGAAACTCAGTCGTTATTTAAACAGACACATCAAACATGTCACAAAATAATGAGCTGAAAACAAACACGAAGGAAAAATATAAAATAAACAGTTTTATGTCACCGACGTATGCGAGTACAATTTGTGGAGACCATTTCATGTCTGTCAGTGTCAATAGTGGCCACAGGGTAGATACTACAGTAGAGACACTCAGGATCAATCGAAGTCAACGACCGAATTGATTGTCAGCTTTTATTAACAGCACGTATGATAAAGTTCAAAAATCGGAAAGACTCCTAAAGTCAGAAAATATACCAATCTATGTTTCACATTATTATCAGTACACACACGAAACACACACATAACACGGAACACATGAACTACACACACACACACACACACACACACACACACACACACACGGATTACACGGAACTGAAAATAAACCCAGATTTTCAGACTAACTTGATGTATAAGTAACAAATAAAAATATCCACGGTTGAGTTGTAGTACATATACGGTATTTTACAGTAATTCTCTGTGTGTGTAAAAACGTTTGCAGACATCTCCCGTGGTATAGTGAACTGCGTTATTGGAGTTTCATCAAATAGGCAACTCTACACGACATAGTATAGGTGTCAATAAATTCTTCAATTCATATTCTAGCGAATGTTCCTACTGCCTTTTCACTATAACATGTGGACGCTTATTATGCGGCGATAACAATTGCCGACCCTGGACGTTAGACGACGGACCTGTTCAGCCCGAAACAGGTTACGGGGTTTCAAATGTACAACACCCAGTTACGTCACGATTAGCCAAAATTAGCTTACTGGATTACACTGAGTACCAGGAACAGAGGTGAACAGATCGCATAATTCGAATTTCAATGTGACAGTATTTTCGTGGAAAATGTCGGTAAGTATAAATGAATGTAAAATGGGCTCACCGGAAAAATATCAGCAAAATACTAAAATATCAGGTATCCGTGTTGGTGGTTTGTCAAAATGACTGCCGGCCACGGTTTCAATAAACAAATTAATTTCCCCACTCGGTTCTGATGCACTCTACCGCTACCTAATTGGTACAAACATATTTTTGTTTAAATTCATACAATATGCGGTTTTTTTTTTAAATATGCTCTGGTTTGACCTCAATCTCACCTGATGGTAAGTGACGATGTGGTCTAGGATGGATCACGCGTACCTAGCAAATGTCTATTGACTCTAGCCTTGAAGATTCCCAGATTACTTATAAAGAGTTTGAAAAACACACGACAGAGTCAGTTCTAGTCCTTTGCTGTTCGCATCAAAAAGGAAGAGGTAAAACATTTTTTGTACGTATTCAGTTTTTTCCACGAAAGTTACAAGCTTTGATAGGTCTGCTACAGGTAAGTAATATTGAATTTTCATTTTTTTTTTCTTTGAAATTGTATACGTGACCATATTAAAACGTGCTTTGTAGTCGAAAAACGAAAGTAGATCATATTCTGCAAGTTGATGGATATGAATAAAATAAGGACTTACCTTAACCAATGTCTTTTAGCGATGGAAGTATGACAACAGATAGCGTCGTACTGGTCTGCGATCCACACGATCAGGATGATGTAGAACGCTGTCGTCGTATCGTTGAAGAACTCAGACATTATTGCCTCCATACCTGCCGAAAACATAACGACATAAAATACTTTATTTATGTAAGAACAGTGACGTGGAACGTTCCCGGTAGTAAAAGGCTTATTCTTTATTACCTATTCTTTAGGCAGATAAGGCCGGAGTACAAGAAATAACAATACGAATAAGGAAAGCAGCCAGTGTCAAAGCGTTTTTTACAAAGGGTACATTCCCATTTTAAGAATATTCCCAGGAACGGCACATCACTGTGTAAGAATTATTCGATATCGCCTAAGCAAATAATGTCGAATAAACAGTCAATGGAAATACTTTGCCATTATGTTGTCTGAATAAATACTGAATTTCAAGATTGGGATAAACAAAAATAAAGAATTTATTAAATATCGAACGTTTGTGAAAACAAAGAGGTTTCCGAGCATTTGAATTATAATCGTTGCTGCAAGAAAGTTGTAATAAAGGTACTCTAGCGGCGCTTGCAAGCTGTATTTCATTCAGCCGCCGAGTGCAGCCCAAGGGCAGCTCACATCGCGCATTAAATATCGCGGGTCATGCATGAAGCGACACTGGAGCCCCGTCCTCGAGTGTCGGACTAATTAGGTGTCGACAATTACGCGCTAACGACCGAAATCCGAGACTCGCCCGGAGCTTATTAACCGACGACATGCAGCGGCGAATGATTCCCGCCACCCCCGATCTTTGAATGCTGTAATCTAGCGCCGAATTTACATGCCCCAGTGCAGCTGAGCAGTCTGCTCCTTTACTAAGAAGTGTTAACAAGAATACAACCTGTGTCTTGTGACTAAATTAACTACCGTCGCTCGAAGTTCAAGTAGAGGATCACTGAGATACGAGCATCGTAGTGAGATCTATATCTGGGATGAATTCTCGAATTCGTCTATGTGTGCTAATCCATCTGTGTGTCGCTCGGATATTTCATAAGGCGAACAACAAAGTCATACATAAAATAACTGATTCGTTGTTAGACAGTTACAGAAATTCGTAGTCGTAAAGCAATTGATCTGTAGTATAACACCGACAGAATCAGAATCAGAATCAGAATCATTTATTCAACGTAATTATCATGGATAAACTTGTTGAAGGTCAATGTAACATTTTGAATTTACGTCATTTCGCAAGGTGTTATGGCTGAGGAGAAGAAATGACAAGAAACTGCAACAGCAACACATCTTTTAAATCAATGAGGGTACATTACAAGTTATTTAATAACTAGAGGAACACATTTAATACCAGACATGTTTATCATTTAGGTAATCATTAATCTTATAATAAGCTTTTTTACATAAAGTAAGCTTCACGTGAGCTTTAAATTTATTCTCTGACAAATTTAAAATATTATCTGGTATTTTATTGTAAAAACGTATACATAACCCCAAAAAAGATGAATTTAATTTACTTAATCTAGAATTTTGAACAACAATTTTATTTTTATTCCTTGTATTGTAAGTATGCCTTTCACAGTTTCTCGGAAGGAGAGATACATTCTTACGCACATACATAATGTTTTCATAAATATATTGACTTGCGACCGTCAGTATATTTATTTCTTTAAACAGCTCCCTTAAAGAGTCCCGACAACGCAGATTATAAATAGCGCGAACTGCCCTTTTTTGAATGATGAAAATAGTTTCTACATCAGCGGCTCGACCCCACAATAAAATACCGTAAGACATTACGCTGTGGAAGTAGCTGAAGTAGACAAGTCTAGCAGTGGGTACATCTGTGAGTTGTCGGATTCTTCTGACGGCATATGCTGCTGAACTTAGCTTGCCCGCTAGTGATACAATATGTGGGCCCCATTGAAGTTTTGAATCTACAGTAATTCCTAAGAAAACGGTGTGTTCAACAAAATCTAAATTCTCGTCGTTAATTTTAATGTTATTATTTACTTTCTTTACGTTTGGTAGAGCAAATTTAATACACTTCGTTTTCTTAGCATTTAGAACTAGGTTATTTACTGTAAACCAGCTCAGAACCTGCGACACAGCGCTGTTTGCTTCGTCAAGTTCCTCTAACTTTCTATCGATTTTAAATATAAGAGAAGTGTCATCCGCGAACAGTACAATGTCAGCTTGGTTCTGTACTACATAAGGTAAATCATTTATGTACACTAAAAAAAGAAACGGCCCCAAAATGGATCCTTGAGGAACTCCCATTTGAACATGAGAGCCCGAAGAAGTTGTACTATTGATTTGTACCTTTTGTATCCTATCACCTAGATATGAATTTAACAAACTGAGAGCTCCATTATTTAGTCCATAGTGCCTCAATTTCAAAAGCAAGGTCTCGTGATCCACGCAGTCGAACGCCTTAGACAAGTCACAGAATACTCCTACGGCATTCTGCGACTCCTCCCAAGCATCGAAAATGTGTCGAACAAATGTGACACTCGCGTCTGTTGTAGACCGACCCTTAGTAAAACCAAACTGCTGGCTGTGAAGTAAGTTATTTAAATTAAAATGACATAGCAGTTGGTCGAGAATAATTTTCTCGAAAATTTTACTAAGTACTGGTAGAATAGAAACCGGTCTATAATTGGTGGGGTCTGATTTTGTGCCCGATTTAAAAAGAGGTATAACTTTACTGATTTTCATTAAATTTGGAAAAGTGCCATTTTCAACACTCATATTAAAAATGTATGCTAGATATGGTGCTAAGATATCAATAACAGAGCTCATCAATTTGACAGACAATCCCCATAAATCTTTCGAGGTTTTAAGTTTCAGCTGTTTGAATACTTTAACAATACTACTCGGATCAACGCGTTTAAAATCAAATAATTCAGTGCAAGCAGTAACATTACTTTTCAACAATATATCAGCTTGAACAGGAGAGGACCTGAGAGATTCTGTAGTTTTTACAGGGATGTTCGTAAAGAATTTATCAAAAACTTCAGCTACATCTTTATCTTGTTTAACTAACCCAGTGCCCGATTCTATATTGTATTCTAATTCACGCGGTTTCGAAGCCTTTGTTTCACTATTTATTACTTGCCAAACTGCCTTTATTTTATTATCCGCGGTCTTTATTTTACTACTAATATGCATCTGTTTGGCTGTATAACACACTCTTCGAAATATTTTAGAATAATTTTTGACGTAGCTTTTAAAACTATCAGTGTGTGTATACGTTTTTTCCTCATATAAAGAATAAAGAGTATTTCTACTTTTGCGAATGCCTACGGTAGCCCAGTCACTGAACTTGAATGATTGACTGTTGGTAACTACCTTTTGAGGAAAATTATTTTCAAATTCTTTATGGATTATAGTAAAGAAATCCCTGTAATACAGACTTATGAATTGAATCATATAGGCGTGCGAATATAGCGAGTATAATAACTCAATACGACTCGGGGTGTCCGGCCGGCGACTGGGCCCTCCTTATTAGCATTTTGATGAGGATGCCTGTGATACTATAAACACGTTAGAGTCTGTTCGGAAGTCCGACGCCAGCGACCCAACTCCGGCGACGTTTAACTGCGTCATTCATAACCATGTTCGCTCAATTAACTCGCTCTTTGAATTATACCCCCTTGTACGGTCACGTCTAATGACATGGATAGGTATCACGTATGGTACACATAGCCACGGGCGTCAAACTTCGTTCAAGTTGAATTGGACCCAGACCATATCTAATTGAGTCTCTCGAATTAATATTAATGTATATCATGCAATTCGTTTCAGAGGAACTGATGAAATTTATCAGCTTTCGTAGCGTATTGAATTATTTCTATGAACGAAAGGCGCACGGAGTTTGACGTCATTATAAGAGTCCATATAAATGGCAGGTACGCTTAATACTTACAAGGCAAAAAGTAGAGCATAGAAAAGTTATTGAGTGCAAGGTATTTCTGAAACTAGATTGAAAGGTTTCTGTGCTGCACAGGAATAGAAGTTATTTAAATTACAACCTTAGACGAATCTAAGTACCTGGGTGGACGTCATAAAAGCCTCTTGATTTTGTTGAATGTTATCGACATTGAGAGAAGCGAGGCTCGATGAAGAGAGAGGTAGTAAAGTAGTAAAGTCACTGCCGGTTACCTATTCAGAGCAGCATGCGACGTAATCCGGAGCGAGACGAGTAAACAAATTACCCGTACCGGGCCGTCCACGACGTGCCCTCCTCCGCTATTAATTTTAATTCCGGGACGGGCGAAGATCACCGAACATCGCCACCAAGCACGCGCGCAGACTCCGACCGACGTACAATGATTGAAATTTAATAAACATGCCCAGATACGCGAGCGCCAAGTAAATCAATGTATATTAACGCGAAATTCAAAAATAAATACATTAAAGCTCAATGAATATTTGATACGGAAGGAGAATCGATGTTTTTTGCTGACTCAATGTTGTAAAAAATATTTTGTCAGAATTACGAACTTATAAGTTCAAATTCAAAGCGTGAAGTAAAAGAAAAATGCATAGGAACCAATGGACAGGTGACAGGCAGAGTTACGGTGGGTTGTCAACGACACACAATGGCTGCAGGTGGTCAGTTCAGTTCAGTTCACTTCGGTCGTAGCTATGCCACTGACAGATATACGCCGGATCACACACTCAATAAAATAAATTCTAGCGAATAGGATTGTCTAGGTAAAGAAGTGACAAATTAGTAACCTTAATCTGCAAACGTAGACGGACATAACAATTTGTCATAATTATCTGCATCAAATAAAGACGGGTTTAAATGTAATAACCATTTTAATCAGTCAACTAGAGAGGACTTAAAACAGAGGTATAAGAACGTAGCGGCGGTAAAGATTGTAAACGTGAGAGAATCTAGTGAGCTCAAGTGCAATCCAGGAGTCTACATAAACCCGACGCGGACTGGGAAATGCACACAAATTGTTACTTCTTACTTCGCCGGTTTAATCAAGGGGGACACCCGCCGAGTCTGCAGGCGTCCGCGCTTCCTTGAACTTGGCGCAAATTGAGAATAATGGATCTTGCCCGCCATTTTAGGGTTTAGAAAAATCTGATAGTCGACTTTGTTCGCTGTTTGCTTTTCCCTGAGCAACAAAAGGTGTTAACAGCTTTGCGTTGCGAGACTAAAATTGGTCAGTGCTTCTTTCTTCACTAATCTCTTAAGCTAACATCAAACAATAGATCTCAATTAGTTAAAGTAGATTTTTCACTTTCAAAGAACAATCAGTTTGGAAAATCCTACTGGATAATAATACGTTTTTATTTTGTTGTCCCTCAGGTTTATAATTTTTTTTTCTATGCTGCGGATTAATTTATAATGAAAAAAAACATGATTGAATATTAGATTATATATTATTATTATTATATTTTTTTATTATATATTATATTATATTATATTTTATGTTTTGCAAGAAAAATAGTGGAAGTGAATGTTCATGTTCAGGGTGCAAAGTGAGATGGCGAGGTGCCCCGCGGCGCTGTTTCGGCTGAGCCGTGCATTGGAGATCCGTCTTTACGAGCTCGTTAGTGTCGGTAATCGCGCCGTTGCACGATCCGGATTACGCCTGTGCATTATTAGTGTTTTTATTGATTCACTCGGCTGCCGTCGTAAACTGAGATTATTATTCGCGACGCCCCGCGGCCCGCCCGCGACCCGCTCCGCTCCTCCACTCCACTTGTTTTGTTACTTAATCGCGACGATAACAACATTTAACGACGGCTAGGTGACTGGCAAAATTCCGCTTCGATGTTTAGTGCTCATTCTATTTTCATTAACCATTTACCCACTTAATGATCCAGATCTTAAGGGTGATTCAATGACTAGCACGCGTAAAATTAAACCTTAGTGCGACCTGTACAGGTTCGTAAAAGCAGTAAAACATTGTAAGAGGCACTGAACGGGCTTTCTGTTTTCTCAATACATAGACGGCCTTTTTATAGTACGACGGAAAGCAAAATAAAGAACGTCAATTCAAATAATATACCAATTTCAAATACTTTCATATTCTACCTGCCACTCGTCCTCGACCTCCAGGTCGAGCACTCCTGTTAATCAATTTTATAAAGCACGCGAGCTTTTTAAACACTACCTTTGACGCGATGTTTTCATTACATAATGAAATTCGATACTCTTTATATGAAACCGCAATACAAAGTAATTGAAACCTTCCCGGTAGAGTATACCAACTTCTTTGTTCGCTTTCAGAACTGCTTGATACAATATAATATTTAAGGAAGCCCGTCTCGTTCTTAGTAACACTCTATGATGGCATTACAAATTTAATTGCTTTCGATATGTGAAACTTTCGGCAGCCTTATGATATTTTTAACCCATTCACGTAACTATTACACGGAAACCTTACGACTTCACGTTCAATACGCGACAACAAAGCACATTTATTTTGAATAGCGTCTATAATAAGATAAGTTAATATAACACGACGTTTGTCGAAAGTAAAATATTATAGTGTGGGTCTGACTTTTTAAACAGAGAGCAAAAAAGTAAGTCTGTATTTATATTATGATCGACTCCCATTTGGAGAACATCATGTGGTATAATTTGTAGAGAAGACCGAATACACTCGGCAAAGTCTCACAGCGTCGCGCCTGTTGAGAATACTATTCTACAGTATCTACGAGTTACCATTAACAAGTATGACAAGCACCAAAATCAAATTGGAATTGTCTTCCTAAGGTTTATGCAAACTCAGCAACTGAAGGCGACATTGTAGACGGCTAGTTGCTGTCGCCTCATACGGCGACTCATCGGCAATTTGTATCGGACGGGGCGTATGCATGTTAATAAAGCCTATTGTGCTGAAGATTAGCACACGGGTAGGGTTGCTGTCCTCTTGCGTAGAAATTCCATGTTGCGAAATGTTCGGGCATTAAATAGGGCGATGCGATAACAGGTGCATTATTAGAGGCCACTAGCTCAGCAGTACCTAATGAATGAGATCAACGTCACGGCCTATTAGTTGCGTTACGTAATGTTTGTCAGCGGGTAACGCTAATCCTAAATGATAAATACGAGTAGATAAGTGATTTTCTCGAGAATTAGGCAGTGATGACGTAATAAGAAATCTTACCCTACAGGTATAACACCCAATATAGCATCACACCTGCTTCCCGAAGGGGTAGACAGAGGTGTCTAGAACACCCACTCCTCGGCAGCTATGTTAAAGTCTCATGTAATAGGGGGCGAGTCTTGCTCTTGGCGAGCAGGGGGTATGCATTTTGTCAAATAAAATTGATCTAATTAATAAGTGTTTACAGTACTTTTTAATATTTAATTATACATCTTACGCGTTTTGAAGAGATTGTTTTTTTTTTTATTAACAGTGGCTAACTTATGGTGCACTATTTACTTAATTAGTAGATTGATTCTGAATAACGTACAATAGTCAACACCACAATTGTTGTATTAAATTATAAGTGGCGTTGCAGACGACGATAGAAGATACTTACCAAGGACATATACTGTTCTTTGAAACTCACAAATCTGGAAATTACTTACTAATGTAATGTATTAAATCTCTCTGTTTACCGGATATAATAATAAACTGGACTTCAGCATGAAAACAGTATTAACACAGAAAGGCTATATAGGGTAGCCCTAATCCAAACTGATGGCACCCAAATCTATGCAACCTGCAACGCTAGACCACTCTCGAAGATTACAGAGTTTATCAAACCACCTTATTAAATGAGAACATTGGAAAAATATCAACCAACATTGGAAGAATATCTAATAATAATATATTATGATGAGTAGAAATATGCACCAGTAAATGGGTAGAGGTAGTCAAAGTAACGTAAATACCTAAAGTAGGTAAGCTTTTCCGATGAAACTAGACGGATAAGATATCTATAATATGCATATTTACGTAAAGAGATAATTTATTGTTTCTAATCACTTAATAATTTATACAATTTGTCACTTAAAATTACGAATAATTAAAACATTTACGTAAAGTGTTTTGTACCTATATCTACATGTGATTTGGATACTTGTACGTATAAATGTCCGATTTTCACATAAAGTATATTTCTCTCATTATTTTCATCAACATACACGTAGCATCATACTTAGACATTTTGACCTACCCTCCATGTAAGCGCACTTCTGTCAGAACTGCCAGTCATACCATACTTCTATACTATTAATATGTAGAAAATATATTGTTTACCGTAAAATATTTACCATGTGTTTTATCCAAGAAAATCAACACCCACGGTCCATTTGTGTTAAATTGCTAATTGCTCCAAATAGGCAGATTCCGAGCTTTTAGGATATAACCCTTGTAAGCCTCTTGGTGTAGAGCCGAAGAGGCCCTTCCCTAAATTTATAACGTGCACTTTGGTAAATTCTCGAAAAGTCTACACGAAATATTAAACCGTACAAAAGTAGATAGATCCTTACTTGAACTGGGAAACATGTTCGACGGATTTTTAAACTCGTAGACTTTAAAAGCATAACACTTACTCCTACACAATTCCCGATTCATTCCAAATTAAAAGTTTATACCACGATATTCTATTAAGATATTATGAACTTTTTGAAAAAGTAATTGGAACTGATTATTTCATAGTTCTCTGTTTATTGCTATTTACTTATTAATATATTTTTGAATAAGGCAATAACCCAATAAAACACAGACAAATTACAATTATCGAAAACTGTAGTACATCAACACAATTCTCTAAATGCCGAGCTAATTCCTTGAATAATGAAACATTTCAGGTAACAAGGAGATACTTTTAAGAGGCGGGTATCGAACCCCTGATACTGGAGTGGAAGCGAAGTTAATCATTAGTCGTTGAAGAGGTTAATTTCGATAATCCGCTTTGCCGCTCGGGTAAAATCCTGCCAACAGCTGGTTCTGTGAGAAACATATTTCCCGACAGAATGTTGCATAGTATATGAATCGATGAGAGGATGATCGATGTAAAATAATTATCCGATTTTAAATAATAAAATTAATTACTACATAGACCTACTAAGAATTGAAATGACTCAATCCTCACAATTTCATCTCTACTTCATTTAAGGAACCTCTTGTCAAATACTAAGTTATAATAAATAATTTAATATTGGAACAAGGAATTATATAAATAATTGATTTCAAATATAAAAAAAAAATATTACTAGCCATAATGTGTGTTCGTGCCACTCGTCCTTTAGTATAAAATAGACATATCTGAACTTTCGACCGCCTGATGAGTAAAATTTGATAGTCGTAACTGCATACAACTATACGTGAAAAAAATTTTTGAAGTATAAAGATGTAACATACCGCTCTTCGCTATTGCAATTATTGCATCGTAGGAAAGGAATTCAAGTCTTTTGTTACATTATGAAAGGGATGTTTTTCAATGCAGTGGTGTATATATGTAAAACTCAATATCGTCATCTTGTTGGTTACGCCTTTTCGTTATTCGACCGACGAAATGTATTAAAAAAAAATGTGACAACAATACACAACTGAACAACAAATTGTCAATGGAACTGAAAGTATCACTAAATGTAAAACAGGTATGTTAATGCGACAGGGTTCTAAAGTGGGTAAATTATATTGCTCATGACTGTACATAATATCCTCCCAGAGGCTTTCATAGGCTCCATAAACCATGACAAGTAAATGAACATGTCATGTCCTGCAATGTGTTTGATAGCATTAAGTGCACACAACACACTGTAACGTATTTCGACATTGAGCGGCTTTTTATCCACATGTCCATACAACGGATATATTCCAACGACAAAATGGACACATTTTGTTCAAGCTTTTAATGTTTTTGATGTCAACACGTGGATAGATGTTTCTCCGAAGTAAATGGCTGGTACAAAAAATCGTACACTCCACGTTTCATACATGAGGGACGTTATATTGATTTCGGTTAATGGCGCCCCCAGGTGATTTAATTAGGGACATTTTTAGCGGCTAATGGCGAAAGTGGATCAGTGAGGCGGGCCTGTGTCACGGGCCTGTGCCGGACGTGCCCCGCGGTCGAATCAACATTTGCCGACGGATCGAATTACCTCCGCCGCGTCAACGTAACGTAATTGATTCAGCGTCCGCCGGGCGCCGGCAAGCCTTTTTTTGTCTCCCAGCTAGAAAAAAATGCAAAATCCGACCACTAATTCAATATTCTCACACTTCCAGGCGTTCTCAGCTGGCAGCGGTAAACGAATTTGAGTAAAATTCGCTGCAGCGAAATAATTTTAACGTAAATAACCCTAGATTACTGGTAAAAAACTGTAGATTTTATTTTTAAGATACTTTATAGGTATAATATACGGAAAATTATACAAAGGTTCATAGTGCAACGAAAGGGTATAGCGAGGTAAGGAAGACGAAATGGCCCCCATGGCCCATGACGGAATTATCATTTGTATTGGTATTGGCACTCTAAAAGAATACGAAATGCAAGGTCGTTGACCCCTGACCTTGACCTGTCTTTGAGATATTCGAGAAAGTTCGTACGCGCGCCGAGTTTTTTCAAATTTTTTTTTCCGAAAAACTATAAAAGCTAGAAGGATGGGACCAATTGCGTATAATTAGGGATACTTTGAAAAATATTCTGAATTTTTTTCAGAGTTCTGGTGAAATGACAACTGTGCAAAATAATTAAACAAAATATAAATATATTTTTTTAGTACTGTTCTATTATGTTTACCGCGCCAAAAAAAATATATAATACTCTTTGATTTATATACTTACACCACACAAAAACTGATCAAAATCAAAGAGGCGCTTCTTGAGTAATTATGAATTTACTTAGTGTGCGTACGGCTGGTAGGAACTAATTAAAGAGGTCGTTTTTAGATTAATTATTATAATTACATGTTAAACAGAATTTTAATCATCATCATCACTATTTTCATTTATTACAACATTGATTGCATCATTTGAAAATATTTTCGACAGAATTTCAGCAGGACGTAAAATGCGAGATAGATATCTCGCATGAGCTAAATAATATAATTATTACACTTGCGATATATGAAAATCGACTTGCGAAAATCGTATTTTGGGCAAAAGAAAACCCATTTATGCAAACTGTTTACAATCTGTACTACGAACGGGTTTATAGTTGATTTTGCTGGGCCAATTTATGGTACGGAAAATGATGCCACTATTATGAAGAAAGTGCTACAGGATGCTAAACTTAAAACTCTAGTTCGTAGTACAAATTGTAAACGGTTTGCATAAATGGGTTTTCTTTTGCCCAAAATACGATTTTCGCAAGTCGATTTTCATATGCCGCAAGTGTAATAATTATATTACTTAGCTCATGCGAGATATCTATCTCGCATTTTACGTCCTGCTGAAATTCTGTCGAAAATATTTTTAAATGATGCAGTCAATGTTGTAATAAATGAAAACAGTGATGATGATGATTAAAATTATGTTTAACATGTAATTATAATAATTAATCTAAAAACGACCTCTTTAATTAGTTCCTACCAGCCGTACGCACACTAAGTAAATTCATAATTACTCAAGAAGCGCCTCTTTGATTTTAATCAGTTTTTGTGTGGTGTAAGTATATAAATCAAAGAGTATTATATATTTTTTTTGGCGCGGTAAACATAATAGAACAGTACTAAAAAAATATATTTATATTTTGTTTAATTATTTTGCACAGTTGTCATTTCACCAGAACTCTGAAAAAAATTCAGAATATTTTTCAAAGTATCCCTAATTATACGCAATTGGTCCCATACTTCTAGCTTTTATAGTTTTTCGGAAAAAAAATTTTGAAAAAACTCGGCGCGCGTACGAACTTTCTCGAATATCTCAAAGACAGGTCAAGGTCAGGGGTCAACGACCTTACATTTCGTATTCTTTTAGAGTGCCAATACCAGTACAAATGATAATTCCGTCATGGGCCATGGGGGCCATTTCGTCTTCCTTACCTCGCTATACCCTTTCTACGCTCTTGGATGTTCGTAGTTATTCGTAGCACGGACTTCTACCTTAAATCTGCTACGTCACAACGTAGCAAAAGATATTCGTTAAACAAAAAATACATTAAAATACAAATTTATATTACATGTGAGCTTGACAGACGAATAAGAAGGTTATCTTGTAGTGCAACGCAGAATGGTACGTACAATTGAACAGCATCCGACGTGGAAACAGATACGCGAGAAATGTAGGGAACGCCCTCGACGGCTCAGCTCGCAATAGCAAGGTGCATACGTATTGCATCCGATATGTCGTGTATGAACAGACTACGTGTTTCACGGACGGTTTCATTCGCTTGCATTTGTATGTTTGGTATTGAGAAACAGATAGTGGATTTTGAATATTACGTAGTTTCGAAACGAACACACTAGACAAAAATGTAGGTACTTGCAAGCGGAGAACAGAAATGTTAAGATTATTAAGGATATATCTAGTTTATTCTCAGATATTTTTATTATTTATCCTAGACACATTTATTGAATATAAATATTGTTTGATATTATGTTTTGTAATAATATATTAACCATTTCAATACAAATACCAATACGTAGTGGCAGCAAAGGAAAATAATTTCACAAATGGAAAAACCAGAGTATGGAACACAACTCAAATATATTATCTGCGGCAACTTTTACTGGACACAATTCGATGTGACAACAAAGTTGTATTGGCTTCATAAAAGAATGAAAGTAATCTAGGGTATGCATTTCGAAATGAAAAACAACTGAACCCACCTGGGAGAGGAATGCAAGCAATATCGCTCGATTCGATTTAAACTACGACAGGTTTCAACACAGCGATCCTATTTATACCAACCAATAATGAAACACAAATACTTTTGCACAAAAACAAAGTAATACATATTTGTTATTATAACTGCATATAATAACTGACTAAATAAAAGACTCGCATAAGTAAAAATAAATATAATTTTATTATCTCAATTAGTTTCACGTGTTACCACTATCTCACCTTATGGTAAGTAAAGATATGGCCTAAGGTGGTTCACGCCTATTCACTATATACTTACTTCAGTACCTCCTACACTACTAGTCGCTAAAAGAGCACAACATGAATAAAATTCCGCGTCATGAGTCTGTCATCATATAATCAAACTTGTTCGGCGCTTGTCGCTTCCGGACCGTGGCGGATGTTGCCAATTTACACAAACTGGCTTAATACTTCGATACCGCTGCCCCACTTATAAGCTTTGAACCCTAATTGGGCCGCTCTACAACGATAACGTCGTTTTATTTCACCCAGCGTGCCGCTTGTATCGTTGCGATGTTTAAATTTCAATGTAGAAAGTTAGTTAATAATTAATTGTTAAATATAATAAATAGTTAGCATGTTTCAATAATACATTTAATTTGCATAGGACTATAGATTCTTCAGATTTTAGATAAACTTGCCGACTGTGAACATATATTAATACCTATCTTCACTATGGTGCTATCATTTGATTTTGCAGGATTGTGTGTAAAATGTAATAAAAAGTGGTATAAAGATATAAGTTATAAGTGGTGTCTCGAACAAGCAGCCGCTTAGTCGATATGGGTGTTTTGTTTGAGTTTCGCCGTCGACCAGCGTCCGGGCAATCGCGGAACTAATTATACCTCGGGGCGCGTTCGGCATCTCGTCCGTTCTTCGCCAACTCTGAAATGAGTCGCTAAACTCGTGTGTGGCCTGTCCTGCGGTCACGGGTTCTCCTAACTTATGCGCTTATGGAATGTTATACGAACGCAAAACTTACTTCAGATTACCAAACTTTTACGTACATTTTTATAAAACAAAACGTTAACGAAATTAGCCACGTTTGAGATTACCATTTGCACAACGAAACTATATTAAAAGAAATGTAATCTAGCTGAGAAGTTTTAACGTTTGTAAAACCTGTTGCACTTTTGAATTAAACTTGATTACACACCTGAGTGGCGGAAAGCTGCTCCGTTGATTTTCGTTTCCATTTTCTTTTGCGTTTTTCAAGAGACTGTGCAGCGTCTCATCTGTATACTTGCTCGGGGGAACGAATGTTCTATCTAATTAACTTTATCATAAAGCCCCGTTATTGCCCTGTTGGCCGTCGGACGGCTTAATCGGAAACACGCTTCCTTGTTATACTAGAAGAATTTCCAGATTAAGCGTCCCAACTCTTTGTTAACTTCTGTAATAATTATTCTGTATACACTAGCATTATGAAATTATGTTGAGAAATTAAATTAGCTTATCGCGTGTATAGGTATCAATGTTAAAATACTAGACTTAATAACAAGGCAAAGAACATTTTCATACGATTATGCCACCTACATATATATTACTGACGAAACTAATGAAACAGCAAATGTCGGATCTCCAATTGAGGCACATTTTCGAAACTAGGATTTTACTCGGATTTCTGTGATTGGTCCAGAGTGGTTGGCCCCGAGGCTCGGTTTACTGCCGCGTGTCAGATTACAGGCCACGAGATTATTTCGACGCCGATAACCGTGTTAGTGACACTGAATAATCCCCCGATTTTGATTTGCAGCCGCAACTGTGACTCGGGAAAGTAATCAGAGAAGCAGTATTAAAACGAAATGGATAAAAGCTAATTTAAAAGTAAAGTGAACATAAACTTATATTCAACATGAAAATACGTAAAATTGAATTAATATAATTATCCTATTTATTTGAATGAAAAAAACTCGAGCAAAATAAAGCACCAAAGCATTAAATCATTTGCTACGCAAGCAAGACATTAAAATAAAAAATACAATTTTGTGATTATACCGAAATAAACACCGATTCATCTAAACCAGCATTCGAAATACGAAATCCAATAGCGCTGATGGTGATTAGAAAGAAACTGTAGTTCTCCATCAATGGTCCCCTGGCGAGAGCAAGATGGTCGCCGGGCAAAGTAATTCACTTAGTAAGATTGAGTCGGACGCAATCGGCGTTTTACACCTCGGAACGTGAGTCCGCCGGACGTTACCAACCACCCTAATGCCCGTACTAAATCTATACTATATCGTTTACGGATTTCAATCTGTGTAGAAAAAGGTTTATTTTTGTTAATATCAAAAGTACTACACGTCTTTCGTAGTATATTGCTACGTGCCGTAGCCGATCGTAGCAGACTGCTACCAACAAATTATTTTCTCTAAAATTCGCACGATTCGCACTGGTAAATAGTTAATTATGGGTATAATTAGTACGAAATTAATATCACCTATACTGAAAATAAGTTCGTCTAAATTCACCAGAATCAATTTCAAATTTAAAACTATCCGACAACGCTATCTTTCGACCCTTCTTCCCATTTTACGGCGTTTCATTTCAACAAAAAAGGGACTCGTAAACAATTATAGCCCTAAAAGTTTATAGCTATAAGGCCCCAAATTTATTTGCCGGTGCAATGGCGAGTTCATTTTGGTAATAAAATTGTCGTATCCATTACTTCCTGACAGTAATAAAGTATAATGCGTTTTGTCTTCATAATATGTGCATTCAGAATTCCATCACAGTGATTTTATCAATTCAGTATTTAAACATTTCAATTTACGATTGATAATCAATTAATATCGAAATGGAATTTTAAAATTCGTTTTACAAATGGATAGTCACTAATCTCTTAAAGTATTCTAGTATGGCGGGGTAAAAATGAAGTTTTCTCAATTAAATTCAGGGAAAGTACGTACGGGCAAAGTTTCAGTTTCCATCTCAGATAAAACCCAACGTCTGGAGGAGTTCCTATCGGGTGTGGATTAATAATAGACGAGATTTAGTTGAAGTTCCGATTTGAAATTTCCACCGAAACTTCATCTGGCGTCGAAGTTGGCTACAATTTTTTCAGCATCATCGTTCGAAAGGAAATCGCCAAAAAGGGAACTTTTGTAGAAGCACTATTTAAGAAAGCAAACGTTACCTTCTGGGGAAAATCTCATTTCAATAGCACAATTATTTAAGTAACGACGTTACGAATAAGTCTTAACAGACAAACATTTCGAGCGCTAAGAAAATTACACAACAGTTCTATTATGAGGAACAAGTTTCAAACTTGATTGCACTAAGTCCTTAAGGAAATAATAAAAGTATCGATGGCACTCGACGCCGGGTAGCGAACGGTAGAAGAATCAGACAAACGAGGCGAACTTCTTAAAACTTGTTGCCGGTGAGTTGTTGCCTAGCTCTAACTCTTATTACAAACTTTAGACATTTAACTTATAAGTAACTAGAAAAACGATATCTTGGAACATGTCAGCTGTATTCATGGAATATTAGCTACTTTGCGAAATTGCGACGCACGAGTAACTATCTCTTTCGGATTCTTTCTTATTACTAGATATGTTGAATTATTAAAAGTTACACTATAGCATTCATAAGAAAATAAATAAAATGAAAACGTTACATAATTAATTTTATAGCTCAGAGCTGCTTAATGCGGGCTTCTGCCAGGCAAAGACGAAGAAATTCTCGAAATAGTTTGGTACAATATTATATTTATTCTTCGATTAAGGTATAGTACTGCATGCTCCTCGGTTATTTGAGTTAAATAAATAATTAATGTCAAAGCAACCTCAACATTTTTCTGCTATTCGACACCATATATATTAAAATAAAAAAATAAGTTTCAAAACTAAAACTCGAAAGCGCTGTTTAGAGTAGATTATTTTCATGTATCATACTTTTAAGAGCGTTATTTTTCCGACGGTTTCAGTTTTTATACAAAAAACTTGATTTTTTTCTACATTAAAGTTTAGTAAGTGGACTTTTTTAACATAATCTGAACGGATACAGACAGACAGCAGGGATTCAGTCACTTTTATAAAAAATCGGACATGTCAAATCTTCATGTTAGGTAAGCGGGATAACGCTAAGGAGAAGATGGTGATAATATGAAAGGATGCTTGGTTTAGTTTACCTCACTAGCCGGTGAGAGTCAAAATTGAAACCTTAACCATTGTTAGAATCTTTGAAAGTGTTTTTTACAGCCTGGATTGTATTGGATCCCAGTATTCGTTACTTTTCATTGAGTGATCTACCATACTAGGTCTTACATGGTCGAATCATGACAAGTATCATCGATATATTAGGACAGTGATAAACCGTACTAACGGCTAGGCATAGGGTTACATTTAGGTCGTCCCTGTTACGTAACGATGCTGCTAGCGTCACCTACATATTGGCTTCGTAACGTGACGCCTGTCATTTGTCAGTGCATGCAGGATGGAGGTGCATATTCCCTCAATATCCGTTAACCGAAGGAAGCTTTATGTCATCATGTTCGTGTAGGATGACGTGTTTTTACCCGACTGCGGCGAAGCAAAAAGGAGGGTAATGTGTTTGACCGTTATGTATGTATGTATGTGTGTAGGCACGTCTGTTCCAACCTAACTTCTAAACCACTTGTCAGAATTTAACAAATAAGGTGGTAAGTAGAAGTAGTGACACATACATACAGGGTGTTAGTGACACCGCCACAAATACTGAGGGGAATTACTCAGACCAAGATTCAGAGTTGATATCAAGTGGAATTTCCTATCGGAAAATTCATGAAAATTTTAGTGCTTTTTTATTTATTATTTTTTTGCGATGTAAACTCTTGATAATTCAGAATCATGATTGAATCACCCTCAAAGTTTTCGTTTTCGTTCGTTTCGTTTTTCGCTATGTATGCAATACATAGCGTTCAAACACACAACCCTCTCTTTTTGCTCCACCGAATTCGGGTAAAAATTCGAAGTATTTCGAATTTATGTTTGAATCATAAATTATTATCACGTGTTCTTCTTCTTCTTCTTCGTCGTTCCCTCACTGCTGAGGATCGCGACCACAGGTTATGGCTTTCCACTCGGTACGGCTATATGCTGCGTGGACCGCCCTCTGTATGCTGCCGCCCACCGTCTTCTTCACGATGTCAGACCACCTCGTAGGCGCCCTTCCTCGCGCACGTTTATCACGTGTTCAGCGGTGAAGGAAAACATAGTGAGCCCACATATACCCAACAAATGGTTGGAAGGTCAGACAGGCAGTCGCTTCGGTAAAAAACCGGACCTGTCAAATCTTCAAGTTAGGTCCCTGTAAATTAGGACCCTGTGAAAACGGGATAACGCTGGGGAGATGATGAAGTCGGGTAAAAACAGAACCGCAGCAACCACCCGAAAAAATACAGGAGCTTATAATAACAGAAGTGCAGTGTATGGTAGCGATGACAGCAAATTGAATGAGTCGGGTGCGGTGTTTGCAGCTCATCAATCATCCCAGTATGGATTTCATTTTAATGCGACGTCATCGGCGGCTCGTATGGCCGCGTCGCACCGTCATCCCAACCCGAGTCTATTGTTTTACGTCCCGACACGCCACCGCCGGTTAGTTAGACATAATTAGCGATGACACACTCTAAACAGTTTCAGCTTAAAGGTCAGTAAACTTTTAAATCAAGTCATGTCTCATGTCGCAAAGAAACGTAGCTTTGAATGAGATTTTAGAAGAAAACAGAACGTTTATTTTCCTGGGTGCATAGCGCAGAATTTAATTAAGCGATAATGTTCTATTTATATTAGGGGCTCATAGATACAGTTAATTTTATAGACGGATTTAAGCTATCTTCTATTTAAAAAATACTTTTTACGAATTCTAAGCTATGGAAAGGTTACCATTAAACAAAACACTGTTTAAATTACGGAAATCTTACAATGAGAAAGAATTAAAAACAATTAATAAATGCAAACGATATCGGATAATATTATTCCGTGTCAACAAGAACAACAGAACTGGGAGCTAAGGACAGGTGTCAAAAAGAAAAAAAATTAAACCGATGACCCCTTCTTGGTGGCGAGTGCCGGCAAACGAATTTCCGTACACTGTGTTTACGGATACGGCAAATTAAATCCCCATTTGTAGACGTAGAACACATAACGCGTTTGACCGACTGTGCGCGAGTAGCGATTAGCCAATATGCTAGACACATCAGGGCAGTGTATTCGTTCAATTTAGATTCATCAAGGGCACTGTTGTCTCTTGAGTTGTTTTATTGAACAACAAATATGTCCTTTGTTATTAAGTAATTTTGTTACCGTCATCTTTCCGTTCTTGTTATCCTTTACTTTTTATCACATCACAATAATAATGGTAATGGTGGTGGTGATAAGAAGTAAAGGATAACTAGACTCGCCCCCTATAGCAAGGGACTGTAACGTCGGTGGCGAAGCGTGCATGTATAAGTATATACCTCTGCCTAGCTCTTCGGAGATACACACGTGATACTATGCTATGTTAACAGCACAAAAGATGCGTAATAAATCACAAAATATATATTAAAGAAACAATTCTCTCGCGTAGTCGCTTCGCGCCCGGTGTCCAAGGGTGGGTAATCCAGTCTGTCCGCCTCCATTGTCAACTCGCTAGTACCCAGCTTAAGAGCTCAGAGACGACCGTCCAGCGTTTTGCAAATTAATAACCGATCGTCTCGATATTCAACAATATCGATACTAAACGGGAATTTGCTTCAACAGGCACATTTTAAGTGGGCGCTCATTAACGACTTTATTTTTAGGTTTAATGTATTAAAAATGTCGTGACTTTGTAAAATATAAGTGCAGAAAATGTTTAAGTCCCAAGCAGAATCATATTTTAAACCATTAGGCTTGTGATAATATAATTCAGTGCTGAAATGGATCAGAATCTCTAAGTTTTTGAAAACAGGTATGATCACTTACATAGTGATTTAAAAAATGAACGCATTTTAAACAATAAATACAAATGTGATGTATTAAAAGCACTTTTGAAAGTCGTTTAAAACCAGGTATAAAAAGGTTTGAAACGAAATGGTCGAGCCTAAAACACGGGCGCGGTGCATAGTACAAACAGCGTGGATTCATGCCGTGCGCCGGTGCGCGGGGATTATCCCGACTCACAGATTATAATTCGTCACGCGCCGCATCCGCCATAATATACACTAAACATTTACACATGCCAATAAAATATTATCAAATATATTCTTGGTAAGAATTAGACCCCGAATTGCCCTCAAAAACGGCTCGAATTTGATAATTCCTCATGTTGTAGATTGGTATGATTATATCAGCATCCTTTCTATTCTTATGTAATTAACTTCGGTACCATCCTCTCCATGCCTTGTACTATTAACGATATTTTCTGGTCGCATAGGTCGGTGAACACAAATGCGTGGTCGGTTTATGTCCTCAAACGAATTTACCTAAGCACCCGGAAATCCAAAGATAGTGGGATGTCTTAGGACATTAGTTCACACCTTTTGAATGAAGCGACAGAGGCCGTAAAGTCCGAGTCAGGAGCATGGCTTCACGGTCTTCCTTCACTTAGACACTTTATTGGATAACAATACCTTAAGATTGGCTGCGGCACTTCGCCTCAAACATTTACCAGCCATCCATGCGTGTGCGGCGCCATGGTCAAAGCTAACGTTCATCATGGTCTTAGCTGCGTGCGGTTAGTGGGCAGAACAGCTAGGCACCACGCCGTAAAAAACCGTTTTTTATGTTCGTTTTCTAAATATTTATTTATCTTTATTGTTGCACGTCATCATAAAGAAATGTTTTCAATGTCAAAACAAAAACCAAATATTTCTGCTTTTTCTTTTGATTAATTTTGCATTGCCTTGAATAAACAAGGTCCCGAAAAAACTCGATGAATGTTTGATGGATATGGTCTGTAAAAATGTAAAGTCATGTCATTCAATGAACCCAGCCACCGTATAAGGCTTGCCGTGTCACTTACTACTACATAAATTAACAAAAGATCGATGGACAATGCAGTGTGTGCGATCTGACCCACTGTAAAATAACTTCTACATTTACAACCGCAGGGACATAAAGTAACTGTAAAAAGCACCGTAATAAAATTACTTTTAAAAATCTATTTTCGTTTCCACTACAATGGCCCTGATTGAAATCTGGCTTCCGATATATCAATATCGAAGCGCATAGGTGCGCACTCCACCTGATTGGGCATTGTTTCGGACGACCAGACGTTAATACGGTGTGCACAACATGCGATGCGAATCCAATTTTCGGGCTCGCTCTGTATATAGTGTAGAGATATACAGTTGAAACACTTCGTATAAACAACGGATTGCAGTTCAGTGAGGCAACTCCATATATATGCACATTCAGACAGAGGCTCATAACCTCGTGGTGATCGCTATTTTACACTACGATATTCAGGACCATAAAGACTTCTTGCTAACTATAGACGTAGGTGCGTCGCACACTGTGTATACTGAGTTTCCCCACTGCAACTTTACTTTGGTGGGGGTACGGTCGCCGGCATTAGTATTCGGCGTACATGTTGGCGTACGTGCTCGCGGAAAACGTGTTGCGATGCCAACAAAAACACAAGAGCAGCTGGGTGGGCCTATCCCGTCGCGTCACCTTTATGTTACGTTATTGTTTTCCGCGTCAAAAACGCCTGCATGCCCCGAGCGGCTCAGATTTGTTTTACTTTGGGAGGTCCCTCGTTGACTTAGTGGAAAGCACGCCATGCATACTCATTGTGAGCTACTGTTAAAACTTATAGCGTTGTAAACGTTGGGACAAGCGAAGACGAGGGTAAGGTTTCACGTCACGTCATATGAAATAAGAGAAAATGACAATCACACAGATGTATTTTCACACTAAAATACATTACAATACATCCTTTAGTCCTTTAGTTCAATGTACCCTTCTACTCACTAGTTAGCTAGCACAAATGCACTTATTCTAAGATTAAAAAAAGCTTGGCCAATAGGAAAGCAATCTCAGAGACTTTTCACGGCAAATAAATACATTCTTGATAAAAACGTCATAATAATGCAGTGTGCAGTATACCCAGAGATGATAGTCTGGTCCTAACGTGCTAGAGAAATTTTATAGATAACACACATACATTTTTAAATACCTATGCCAAACCTCTCATGGCCGAGAACGGATTGGATGTAATCTCTTGGGTAGACATTTTTCAAGTTTCAGCAACGACGCCACGATACATCTTGTAAGCCAGATTGAAATTTAAAAACCTACTCGAAATAAATGATTTAAACAGTCTTCAATTAAATAATATTATTATACCTAATTATTAGTTTCATGTGCGACTTAAAAGTGTTAATAGGTCGTGTCTTCATTGAAAATAGAACACGATCATTTTATTACTAGGTGTACGTATTAAAATCAATAATGATGCTTGTCTCCATCCACATAGAGCCTCGACATAGAGCACCATTGTGCTTTATTTATGGCCGCACCTCGCAAACAAAGGTTGGGTGACCTCACAAGTTCCAATACATACACGTACACACACGCTGACAGAAACGTAGAATGGAAGGTATTTTCACGACGATATGTAGTGGTTGGATTCGAAAGTTGTGCGAAGCCACAGGACTCGTGCGATATTAATCAGACGATATGCAATGCGGGTACAGGCACACGTGCCCGCACAACTTCAAGATTAGAATTTCCAAGCTGCCTCGTAACAATAATTGAGTCGGCCAACAGAAATTCGTACTTCAACTTGCAAACCATGACAGCAGTTTATTATAGACGTTTCCCTTCTCTATTTAATAAAGAGGCAGCACAGAAATAAAGCAGAAGTTGCAAAAGAAAAATAATTTGCAAAAGAGAAAATTTGCTCGCAAAGCAAATACAAAGATGATTATAGAAAATATATTTTCTGTAAAGTAAATCAATAAAACCTGCCAATTCCCAGTAAGCATTAATTTGTTCTACAGTAAAATTTTCTTGATTAGATTCAAAACAAAGAATTGAATATTCAGAATTTATGAGTATTAACTTATCGGCAAATCAAAAAGATATTATCCCGAGCTTTCATCATACAAATAGAATTGAATAAGTTGCCAGTGTTACTGCGATAAATTGTTGAACGCAATCAGACAGCCCCCATCATCCTCCGGCATTTAGAAACTCAACCTGTTTGTACCTCATTCGCTCTCTTACTTTGGTATTGTTTATCGAGAGACACAGTGAAGCTCTTGCTTGTTTACATTCAGCAGGGCAGAATTTCACTGCCCTGCTTACAAGAACAGAGAATTGAATAAATCATTGTGAAGTTTCCGTCGTTATTATCGATTCCAGTCCATTGTCGTCCTAAAGCCAATCATTTTTTGTTTAATATAACTGATATTTTCTGAGAAGCTAAATGCTAATGTTTACTGCTAAACATCATAGACATTAAACATCAATTAGTCTAAGAAATGGCAAAAAGATCTGATTACATGTGTTTGGAATACAACCGTAACATCAGTTTTGTTTTTGTTTGGTGAAGAGAACGATAAACAAATCGTTAGAGAAAACAGGCAAACAAAGTGATGTCAACTTGATTCTGTCAAATGATAGCGACATCGTAGGGAATGGCACAATTTGAGGACGCCAAGCATGGTGGGGTCATCGACCGTCGCCGTCATCTTATTAAAAAAAGTACTTGTCTATGTATTATACTAGAAGTTAGACGGACAAATGCCATTGTTAATGATCGCCATCTGTCTTTAGTGAAGTCGGTCGCTTGCCAAACATAGTGAGTGCATAATGTCAGACGTCGACAAAGAACGATCGACGAAGTGCGTTCAGCGACTGCAAGTCTGTCTTGGATAAGTATATTGTAACAGTTATTGCTTCTATACATAGACTAGTAAATATAAAGGAAACCTCGCAAGCCTTTAGCGTGCGATGCCGCCAGTCGATTCGAAGAAAAACAGAATTTCGTGGAAGTGGGTCAGAAGTAGGTCCAAGTACCCCTGGTCGGGCGGTCCTGGTGGGCGGCGGCGTCTGCCAGGCGCAACAGGCGCCCCGCCCCCCTCCACGCAACAGGCACCGCGCCCGACTTACTTGTTGAATCGACCGACCTACTAACGCCATCAAGACGCGAGACGTGAAATTTCGCTACATAAAAATTACCCAACCGTCACCCGTTACTGGAGTGATTCATAAATAAATCCGATACGCGTGACAGATTGGCTGAATGGGGGAGCTCGAATAGCTCCCAAAATGGGACAGACCTTGAGATGATGAAAATGGAACCAAGCAACAAAATAACAAACTCAATTAACTTTGCAATATTCATGCCTCGATCTATACTATAAAAGGAAGTTTTAGACATAACCGAACGAAATTCAGGTGCCATTTCCTACTGCATTTCATTACAGCGTCTGCGAATAGTCAAATTGCATATCCAGAAGTAGTGAGTTCACGACGGCGCTAAGCGAGAACATTCTGAGACGTGACAAGTCGACTTCGCCGCCACAAGAACTCTTCGCGCCGAGTGCTCAACGCCCCATCATTCATGCGGTATGTTTGTACGACCCGACTCGCTAAAATTACGAGACTTCTCTCTGACGGAATACTAATATTAGTATGGCTTTAAACAGTTTCCCTAGTAAGAAATGCTAGTTTTAAAAGAATTTCGTGTTCGTTAATATGACTTACCGACTAGTGCCAAAATAACTGTGAGCAAAGGCGCTGCTGGGAAGGAAACGGTGACGTTGAATTCTAGCATTTGCAGGAGGTCCACTGTAACAAAAATACATTTATTTTTAACAGTAGCTATTATAGTCATGGGGATAAATACTAGCGTTGGCACTACAGATAAATTTAATTTAAAATGAGCGTTACGGCGAGTGGTTGGCACATGTTGCCGAGGTGTGTGCCATAAGCCGTGCTTAGCGCCCCCTGGAGGCGTGCGCGCGCGACGACACCGCACGTTAACGCGATCAAACGGCGGCTGTATGAATTTTTCATGCGCCACGAGAAGTAATGGTGTCGCCCGAGACGTCGGATCATTCTTTACGAGCCGACAACGGAAACCTTTAAAAATATATAGTTTATCCATTCCGCTGTCTAACACCTCGGATACTGCACTCGAATGTTCAAGTCTGGTTTAAAACGTGTTAAGAGTTAAAAATAAAAAGAGCTTAATGTTTTTCAAGCCTCGCTCTGTATGTCCGAAAAAGCGCAAGTATAAATGGGATTGAGAGCGAAGTGCCACGTCGCGCGCGTCACAAGTACACGAACAGCCGAACAGATCCGTAATAAGATAAAGGTTTTACCGTCTTTTCGTTAGCATAGTTCACGTGTGCTCTCAGTTCACAAGGGCTTTGTGGACGGTTGTTTGCTTACGATGGGATAATCCCGGTACAGTTTCCGTATCGAATGTAGGCGCCCTCGCTCTCTGTCGCCACATCTTTTGATGTCGCCTAAGTGAATAAAGGGGTTGACGTGCGGCGTCCTAAAACGAATCCTACGAAAGAAGTTGTTTCTACTTGCTTTGATGATATCTATACAATAAATAAAAATAGGACAAAGCGCCTGTATCACAAACAGCTAACTATAAGTAGAGGCTGCCTACGAATCGAATTAAATCAAATCAATAATTTTATTTCAGGCCATGTGTCCATAATTGTTAGTAACAGTATAAACTTATATACATACTATGTTAGTGGCAAAAAACCCCTTATCTTTTCAATGTGAGATTCGTCGTGATAACGTATAGTTTCCAGTGAACTGTAAATTGCAACGTCATCGTTCATCATTCATCACAAGAAATTAATTTTTCCCGTCGCTTTGCTCGTTGCCGTTACGTTGCGTACTTTCTGCGATTTACTGCTGCCCGGATTCATATTACCGTAAAGTATTGGTAGCGAAAGAGGACGCCGATATTAAAAATTGTGCAATATGCCTTGCTTCTTGAACAATTTTTCATGTGCAGCGCTTTTAAAAAGGCAATATTTCGAAAGGGAATGATTACGCTTTAAAATAAAGCAAGTACCTAGTATTGCTAATAAAGGTAAGCCTTTTGAAGGGGATTTGTTTTGAAGCGTCTCGAATAAATCGCTCTCGGCGCCGCGTCTGGCGCGCTGTTGCCGGATACTTGACGCTAAAAACAATAGAGTGCGCAGGTAATTGGCATTAAACCGTGCTCCAAATGGTTGTTAGCGCAGCGAGGGCAGGCGGGGCCGGGTGTAACCGCTCGCTTGTCCTAATTAGGTGGAAATACGAGAAATAAGAGGAAAAATGAGCAGTCCCCGAGCGATCTCCCACGCTCGCCTAGGTACCGTGAGAAAAAATTAACTTTGCTACTACCTAAGTTTATTTTTGAACTATTGGAATTCCTATTCCGACCTTAACTCTTACACTACATACGATTTCTTACACAATAAAAATACAATAATCGCGAAATGGCTGTACAGTAAAGTCATAAACAAAATTAGAATGATCAATTTGTTAAGACCCCTGTCACATGAATTGGCCGGGCGCGGAGAAGTCAGATTTTATTGACGTCGGCACATCATTATTATCTGCTTATTTTCGTTTTTCGCCTCGATACCGTCTAATACCCTATTGCTATGGAAAATTACACTCAAATTAAGAGCGAAATAATTGATCAAATTGCCAAATTAATCTCCTTAAAGGATCAAAAAATATACAAATTGAATACTTAAAAGATTTCAGAGTCTACTAAAAAGAAAAGCTCTTGTTTTAATAAATAAACTTAAGATATGTTTATAGCATAACACAAATTTACGATCTCCAAGGAGACCTACGAACGAGGCGCAAGCAAAGAAAGTCGACAGTCGTGTCCTGTGCCATAATATATTGAACATCTTTACATCACATTTCTAACACGTTTTATCAAAAAGGAACTCGTGTAAAATAACATTTATCCATGAGGTTTCATGGAAATGGAGTCGTCAATAAATAGGGTGCACGTCGTTTCATCAATGCAGTTACGAAGCAAGCGGAGCAACCGGAGCAACTTCACTAAAGGAGTCAGCGGAGCAATTTTGTCTGGAAGCGAGGTGGGTGGCGCGGAAGCCGTGCAACCGATGCGCGACAAACGACGTCGCGACACCATTCCAAATTACAGTCGCTGCAGTACATAGTACATTTACTATGTAACTTGTATATTTCCTATATAGCTTGAACATTTCGATGCGCATTATATGTCATCGAAAAAGAAATACAGCTACTAACAAGAAGGGCGAAAGCGTGCAGGTATTAGTTCATAAATGGACTACACTGCAGAGGAGTGAGCATGATTATTAGCTTACGGCCCCAATTTATTATAGAAATCGACTGATTTCATTTTCATTCGGTAATGCAGCGGCGAATTTCATCTATCGATTAAAAAAATTATAGATTTAGTACTCAAGATTTATTGTGAGTCATAAATTAAAGCAAAGTAATGAGCTAATGAGTTATCTGCTGTAATTATTCTGAATTGAGAGTTTAAAATTTGTACTTCTACTGGTAAAGAGCAACCTAAGATGGAAACCTAGTGAATTCTAGGGTATTCACTCTAGAACTTTCTTCTGTATAGTTTATTACTTAATCGATAGTTCTAGAGTGAACCCTTTAGAACTTTTATGAACATAGAGAAAAATGTGCTATTGTCATTTTTTTTAAATCTACCTGACGTCAATATTTTCTACGTTAAAAAATTAATAGCCAATCTTATACCTGTATAAATTACTAGCTTACGACCTTCTATTCAAATGAAATATTATCTTAAAAAGCTCGGGAATAGTGCAGCTTTCAACTGGTTTTCAAAAATAAGTACGCCCGCGTTCCTAAGAAGATGAACTTAGCATTTCTACATCGTATCAAAAGACAACATTTATCCACTGTTGGATTTTTACTTTAATACAGTTCAAAACTTCTTATTAGATTTTATTGATATAATTAGAAGTTGTGTACTGAATAGTGATCATACACGGATTTTGGTATATGCGATCTAAGAATTCAAATTAAAAAAGACTTACTCGTAATGTATGAGATTATTGCCTAGGTACGTAGCGTTTTTATATTTTTATCTAGAGCATGGCTTCTTGTTTTTTGTTTAAAAATTCACGAGAGGTTTTCATTACAAAAGTAACGAGATCCGAAGTAAGCCGCACTTGGTGTACGCGAATTAAGGGCTAATTAACCAAAAGTCGACCGCATTCAGTGGCTGCGAGGATTTAATGCCATTACGTCACAAACGGAGAAGCATTATTTAGAATTTATATCTACTATTCTGATTTTATGGAACGATTAGAAAACTAACTATTCTTGTTGTTATCGGCCGTTGCCGCACCACTACACGATCGTTTTATCTTAAAGAAAGTTCTTTTAGTAATGATGGAATATCCAATCTTGTTTGAGAAAATATTCAAAAACAGTTTATTCTTGGCTAAGGTCGTGACAACCACCTTAAACGTACCTTTGGATAGAAAAAATATACCTTCATCTTTAGTTCTAGTAAAAAAAAAACATTTTGTTTAGCAGTCATTTGAAAAAATAAACATTTGTTATAAAATCGTGAAAAACAATCTTGTTTATCTTAACATCCATTAGCGACACGAAGGATTTACCTTTTCATAGTATAAACATCTGTATAAAATACTTGGAATCAAAAAGAAAGATTGAGAAAGAAATACCTTGGAGCTCCATTGTTGAACGGTTAATTATTTCGCCGGGATCGCGGAGTTAATTCCGATATTTAATTATGCAAATGCCGAAGCCTTTTTTCCGGGTTACTCTATGAAAACCTCTTAGTAGGTATTAATTAAGGTTAGTGAGGCAGATGAGAGAATAATTCTTAAGATGTTTTACGAGAATTGACTGCTGGCGTCAGGCGTTCCCTTTAGTTTAACAAGGATGTTGGAATCACAATATTTCATACCTTTACACGCTTTATCCACGGAAAAGAATGAGTACTAACAAAAGCTTTACACCACTGCTCCCAATCTGCTTATATGGAGTTATGCTAAGCAATCGGTAAGTATCATAGGCAACGGCAGGGTACCGAGTCTATGTACACATTATACTTAGCGGAAAACTGTTATAAAAACACATTCAAAAGGCTAAGTAACACCTACGCTCTATGAAACGAAAAGATTTATTATGTAAAAAATATAACTTACATAAAGTTAACTTTCAATCTGTCCAGCTATTTCAAAGAGGAAAATTAATTAGGTGCGCATTGGATGGCATCAAACGGTCTAATTGAGTAAATCGAAGGAAACACCACAAGTGCCATCATTTAGTGATCACTCGCCCGCGCGATTGATTCCGCGGGGTTTCGCTACTTGAAAACCAATCGACTTTACGACTTTCATTGGAATAACGTTCCTGTAATTAAATTTAACATTTCTCATGCCTCCCGTCTGAAGGATGATTGATCGGCAAAAGGTAGCTTTAAATAGCAAAGTTACTTTAATGCAATTCACGAGATTCAGTACCAATAAATTCCAAAATCTGATTAATTTCTGTTATTGACTTTGAATGTACACTTCACAGAACTCTTTTGTTAGCAAATATGTTGCAACACATCGCACAATTATGAAGCTGGCCCAATTAAATCTGCGGTTGTCAGTTTACCAGGCGAACAATTTTGATGATTATTATTTGGAAATAATAAAATAATGGAACTAATTAATTAGCCGCGTGCCTGGCGGTCCAGTGCGCGGTTCTTTTGAACTGTATTGCAATAATAATGCGATGACTGGCTTGATTCGCACTAAAATAAGCGTGTGATATTGATATTGGTAAAAACATCAATATCACACGCTTATTTTAGAGCGAATCAAGCAATACCTTGCTTCCCTATGTACCATAAAAATAAAAGATTGAATCTGTATGTCAAAATTCAAGCATAATTAGTTGGGTCGGTAATGCAGCCGGCTTGCAGAAGTTTTAAACATTATGGTTGTTTTAAAAGTCATCTAAATATGTAAAATAAAATACATATGATAAAAATATGTCGTTGTGATATGTAACAGCCTCCGTGGTCTAGTGGTTAGAGCGTTAGGCTCACAATCTGGAGGTCCGGGATCGACAAAATCACTTTGTGAGACTGTCCTTTGTTTGGTAAGGACTTTTCAGGCTTGAATCACCTGATTGTCCGAAAAAGTAAGATGATTCCGTGCTTCGGAGGGCACGTTAAGACGTTGGGCCCGGCTGTTAGCCGTAAAAACACCTCCACCAACCCGCATTGGAGCAGCGTGGTGGAGTATGCTCCATACTCCCTCCGGTTGATTGAGGGGGGGGCCTGTGCCCAGCAGTGCGACGAATATAGGCTGTTTATGTATGTATGTGATATGAAAGTATGTTTACGTGTTTGCGAATGCGAGGAAATAGATCAATTCTTGGCGGAGAACAAAACAACGCGTGTGTATTTGGGACATTGGCGCGTGGTCGTAGGTTCAATACGGCTGTGTACAATGGGTAATCCACCTCGTCTGCCCGCTCCGCCGGCCCGCAGGTGAATGGGAACAAAAGAAAAATACTGAAACATTCCAAAACGTTTTCGTCTTCGCTAAAATGTTTTCCAAAATAATATTCAAATACCACGATGAAGCGTCCGTTATAATAGGCGTCGGATTAAAACCGACGAAATACAAGGTTTTTTTGTAGAAAAAGGGTTCCGTAATTCTCTTATTTAAATATTCGTTCGGTACTTTACGGCAATTTAATCAACAACCGAAAACGAAGGATGGCATTCGTATGTTATTATTATTTAAAATACTATTTATTTTACATTGGGGGAAGCTGTTTTGTAATGTGAAATGTTTTATTAAGTGAACAGCAATTCCTAACTATAGTTGATAGTGTTAGTGATGCTAAACACCTCTCGCTGTGGTAATAACCACGCGGATGAAGCGATTACTTAGTCCTTGTATACACAGCTGAACTCTAAAATCCAAAACGAAAGGATTATATAGAATTTTCCGGGCATTTACCTGTTTGTTGGTACATTTTTCAATATCTCCAAGAGGGATGAGTCGTCATAGAGACCAAACGGATCCTATTGAAGAGACGCGCCCTCATCCGATATTGTGAGTTGAATAGTTTATTCTACAAACTCGGGCTAAGAGCTGCTTTCCACGCGATACAAATTTGGTTCGATTTGTGAGCCCGACCAAAGAGAAGTACATTATTATAAGGATATTTACTAGAACATTGTTACATTTCAATAGCCCCGTATCATTTCCCTAGCGTTTAACGTGTTCGCCTATGTCTGGGTCCGGTTACATAACCTGACGGTATCCATAGGATTCTATCTCTCATTATTTAAGAGCTCTTATCAGTGGAGTAATCGCCATTCCTCTCTCCTTACCGCAAAATTCTTCACCTGCTGATGCGACCCGACCTGCACCTTCTCTTTTGTTTCCCAAATATTCTCCTAGGGCTACCCCTTCCTCTCTTAAAATAGGAATCTCTTTCCATAGGATTAAATTGTTTAAATTTTTAGTTTACCAAGCTTAATATATTAATAGCTTGTAGCAGATTTCGTTATGTTGTTCTTCTTCACTTTAGGTTCCTGTAAGCTTTGCACGTGTACATATAATCGTCAAAATTAGTGACGATGATCCATAAAAAATATTTTTATTTTTTATTACTTTTTTAAACTACTTTTAAGGCTCTTAGTGGCTCTTATTAACACTCAAATAGCTTATTTAGTCTCAGTTAATTGATACGAAAACATTATTATGACCTTTGACAAAATGTCAACCGACGGATGTAGCAATATTGGAAGTTGTTAAAGCGAAGCAGCAACCTGAGATATTGCTAATACAAGATCCGACTAGCGCTGCTCAGTCTCACGTGAATCCCGGATATCAATAACAAGCTCATTAGTGCAAGCGCAGTCACCTTTCCTCGATATCAATTTACGCTTCGCACTCCGCAATGCCGGCTTCCAGACGCTACACTACTTGTTAACACCAATGTTCCATTTCATAAAAAGCACCCAGATAATCCGAGCTCATCCGAAATCTCCAACAAAACTTAATAATAGCTGGAGCGGGAAAATTTGTTATTTTTCATTTCTCCAGGAAAAAAGAATTCAAAACAATCATCGAATTGAAACACTAAGCCAAGTGCCGGCACCGAGTAAATAGGGAAAGAAACAAATTATCTCTATCTGGCTAATTGTCGACGGATCAAAGGGGGGGAGCGCTAGGTAAATCCGACCCGTTATATTATTTTTATTTTTCAGTAGCGAAGAGGCGCGGGTAGGGCGGGGTGGGGCGGCCGCGGGCGCTGTTCGCAATTATTGTTATTACAAAGAGATTGCCGCTGAGCCGGCTCACGACTCGAGAATTTTTCACTGAATTCATTCCAACAACACAAAATTTCAATGTATGTGTACCGAGAAAACAAAAAGACGTCATGTCTTTAGGAGACACGAGCACCGGCAACGATATACAATAAATTGTTCCAAAAAATGATTCAAAAACTGTAAGTAAAAGTAAAGTACTTACCAATGAAAACAAATATCTGGTGATGTGCGTAGCGCAGCAACATCGATATGGAGACGGTCTGTAACAAAATATTCAACATCAGAACAATACTTCTTGCTACGACGAAGGGTTGCTGATGAAAAAATAATTATTACCTCATAGTTTACATACATGTTTCAACTTATTATTAGTAGACTAGAGACGGAGATAGAGCTACAAATTATTAGAAAATTAAATTATTAGAAAGAAGTTGGGACGATTACATTATGATGTACCAAATTGATGTTCATGATACTGCCCTTGTTTTTGTTTCAGGTGACATTCAAATCAAATTACCTACAACCAACAAAAAATACTCTGACCAATTGAATCCACTCAGAAAATGCAGTTACACCGTAAGCCGCAAAGGTACACCTAAAATTGAAAATTCCGTGCCTTTCCCGTAACAGTTATTGCATAGGTACATTTAGAGGGCCGATCGCACTGTTACTTAAATGGATTCAATCTGCACTAAGCGTTTCGTTAATGAAATTCAATCGCGGCGAGCGCGCGGGGATCAAATGATGTGGCGAAAAGATTGATAGCGGCTGTACCGACGCCAGTCACCCTACCTAACCTACACAACCTCACACGCTTTCATTTCAAACACCAAGAACAACGTCGCCCTCAAATTATCCGGCCAACTGATTTATGTAGTTTGTCTAAGAGAAATCTGCGCAATATAAGAAACGACCGAGTAAAACTTATTTTCAGCGACAGATTTGGAGGCGTTGATGCCGTTAAAATAATTATGAGATTAAACGAACTTACCTGTAAGTGAAGTTCTATCTCAATTATACGAAGCTCCTTGTTCGAGAGGTTTTTAACAGTGTAGTCTACGTCTTATGCTCCAGCATCGTCACAATTTTCAAAGCTCATATCCAAAGCTAAAAAAAAAAGTTAGTTTCCCGCTTCCTGAACACAGCTGTCAACTAATGTCATTATGTTTAAAGCATGTTTCATGGACAACTCCATCACCTGTGGAAGCTTTAGGGCGGGATATTAAAATTGAAGGGAGGGAGTCCTCTCGAACAAGGAGCTTCGTATAATTGAGATAGAACTTCACTTACAGGTAAGTTCGTTTAATCTCATAATTATACTCGCTCCTTGTTCGAGAGGTTTTTAACAGTGTACGTAGATGTTCAAAGTTTAGTTGGGAATGAAACATTTAAATTGAAACGAGTACCAATAATATGATTATTCATTAATGAATAAAGTACATACATTGTTATCACAAAAGCTAATTAAGCTGCCCATGACTTTAATCCCAATAAAGGCAGTCAGAGGCACAGCCGTCTCCTGATAAACTCAGCGCGGCGTTCCACCAAACGTTTTGATATTATCATGTAAAAAACAATAAGAATTTAATAACTGTTCGCTAAACAAGTTTCACCAGTTCTCAAGAATGGAATCGATATTATGTATGTTATATATGGTTATACTATACTGTACTAGAATAGATACATAGTTCTAAATAATAAAGTTGAAGTTGAGCAAGTACATTAAATACCTATTTCACATTACTATCAATTTCACAACAAAAGAACTACACAAGAACAAATTTCTGATGGAGCTCAACATCAAGATTGGCTATAAGAGCCTCACAGGGACCTCACCATAGAGCACATTTCCGAAGCTCTTGAACAACAACGATAGTTATAGTCGAAAGGACTGTGAGACTTCATCATATAGTATAACACTCATTTTTCATTGGCACACCAAGGGCTACAATAATTATCAAAGTTACACATTATTTGTTTACATACATAAAAGAAGAAGAAATACATAAAGAAGAACGGGTAATGACGAGGGCACCCAGACACAAGATTGATTGTAACATCCTGTGCTAAGTTGGCAATTGTTGTCGACATTGAGTAGTTAAATGAATCCTAAGACAACATGTCAAATTGATTAGAGAAAATACAAATATAAGTGCAAGTAAGAATTTCGATACATTTATTCAAATGACCTTTTTCCTTAAAATATTCAGAACCACTGAACTAAACTTTCCTCTTTATTATAAGATATTATTAAATGAGGCTGAAAGTATAAAGAGGGGAAGTGCATTTACATTACGTACTTGTGTGATAATTATCTTCGGAATAATTAAGATTTTGTTTTTATTAAAATAGATTACCTGAGCCCACGTTATTGTGTATTACCTAATATCGACCATATGGGCTTGGTAATAACATTTATGTGGTAATAATAAATATAACTTGTTGTGGAATTTTTCCTATTCCTCTATGCAACCTTTCACCCACCAATCAGATGATAGAACAACGTACACACAACACATTAACACACGTAACATTGTTTACGCAGCTATCTCTTTAGTGTAATAATTATTGAATTTGTTTTTAGGACAGTAATAGTAACGTCCTATTATTTACTGGAAAAATAGGATAAATATATATTTATCATGAAAATATTATTGTTACTTCTCCACTGCAGTTTGGTTCCGATTGATTAAGTGGAGGGACATTATTGTTGTAATTTTTATATTAATTGTAAACTGTGTTTTGGGCTGATCAGCAACAATATAATAAATCTACAACAACATAATTTAGAGAAAACGCTAATGGTGATGTAAGTTATATGTTAATAATGAACTATTTTTCCTTCCTTTTCACCTATGAGTTAATAATAAAAAGGGCAACTATTCTATCTAACCGAACTAGGTATCAATATTTTACAATTTCGAATGTAATACTTGAAGGAAATTTTCATTGAAGTTATAATATTATCAGGTAGGTACCTCAATTTATACTGAGATTAGTATTGTTATTCCTGATTAACAAAGACAGGATTTGAATCCCATGTCTTAATGATAATGCTAAAACTTTTAGTGATAGACATTCGGAATTAATTTTACCAGAATTTTTAAAAAGTAAATATCATGAAAGTATTTGCTTGTGCAAATTTTCCCATTATAACTTTATAGGGAATTCTTCCTCCTCATTCTTAAACGGCCTTGCTGCCTGGGCCACTGTTGATACTAATGGCTGTGAGACTGCTAATACATCTGGTTGTAGCTCTGCTACTACTGCTGGCTGTAGGGCTGCTGGTACTGCTGGTTATGGCACTGCTGATCATGACTGGTTGCATCACTGCTTTTATTGCTGGCTGTGGGGCGGCCTGCTGATACTGTTCCTTGTGGGCTTTCTGTTCATGCTGTTGGCTGTGGGGCTGCCTGCTGATACTGTAGTCTCTGTTCCACAGATCCTGTTGCTATCTCGTTTACTCACTCTTCGGGCAATGTTATTTATTATTATTTATGTGTTATTTGAATTTTATGATGTTGGTTGAAAGAATTTAATAGCAGTATTCTCTAACCATGTCTTGTGTACAGTTATCTCTTTTGAAAGTAATCTCTGACATTACATACTATTAATACTTTGATTTCTAGCACAGTTGAATCATCTGATAAAGATGTAAAGGCCTGTGATGATGAGGTTGATTAATAGAACAGAGGCTTTTAGGTTTTGAATTGTCGGTTATTTCTTTAGAATTTGTACTCTCATTATTTTATAATAATCAATTTGACATAATAGTCTATTGTTTCTCAGCATTAGTCTAATCTTGAGTTTCAACATGGGTAGGTAAGCCCCGACAATTCAATGGTTTATCTTCGATTCCTCAAGTGACAAACCAAACATGGAAATAAAAGTATAAAAAATAGTTGGTCTATGTTCTAGCTATCTACTAGCGTTTAGCAAAAGGCGATACTTGTAGTGGTAGCTTTATGTTATTTGAGTTGATACCATCAAGTCCATTGTCTATCCTATAAGTGATAGCTCTAAGTATGAAAATGAGAAATAGGTATATAGCGCTTGCCAATGCCGACCATAATCGTGGTAGCTCTTATGTTAATAGGGTTCATACCATCAAGTCCATTGTCTATCCTCTAAGTGATAGCTCTAAGTATGGAAATGAGAAATAGGTATGTTAGCGCTTGTCAATGGCGACTTTCTTAGTGGTAGCTCTTACATTCATTGTGTTGATACCTTCGAGTCCATTGTCTATCCTCTAAGTGATAGCTCTAGGCATGGAAATGATAAATAGGTATATTAGCGCTTGGCAATGGCGACCTTCCTGGTGGTAGATCTTTTGTTAATTAGGTTGATACCATCAAGTCCATTGTCTATCCTCTAAGTGATAGCTCTAAGTATGGAAATGAGAAATAGGTATGTTAGCGCTTGTCAGTGGCGACCTTCCTAGTGGTAGCTCTTATGTTCATTACATTGATACCTTCAAGTATATTGTCTATCCTCTAAGTGATAGCTCTAGGTATGGAAATGACAAATAGGTATATTAGCGCTTATATCAATGGCGACCTTCCTAATGGTAGCTCTTATGTGCATTGTGCCTTTAAGTCCATTGTCTATCCTCTAAGTGATAGCTCTAGGTATGGAAATGTAAAATAGGTATATTAGCGCTTAGCAATGGCAAACTTCCTAGTGATAGCTCTTATGTACATTAAGTTGGTACCATCAAGTCCACTGTCCATCCGCTAAATGATAGCTCCAGGTATTAAAATAAGGCATAGGTATATTTGCGCTTTGCAACAGTCTTAGTGGTTGATTTTTATGTTAATAGGGTTGATACATCAAGTCCATTGTCTATCCTCTATTGTGATAGCTCTAAAAGGAAACAAATAGTCTGTCTATTCTCTAGTCAGACAGTTCACTACTAGTGCTTAACTAGGTGACTCTCCAAGTGGTGTTCTCTTGTTGGTTAGGTTGGTACCAATAATCATCACCCATACGTTGGAAGCTTGAATTATAATAAGATTAGAGTAATTTGGAAGAAATTGCTTACTATAATAAGGCTATCTTTTGCCTGTACTCTCTTAACACTCTTTCTGTTTTTATTGTTAGGGTATATTATCATCATCTTATATTGTAAGTATCATTCGGAGAAGATAACATTATTAACACCACTTAACAGAGACTGTGAGAAGGGATTATGTACTGTTATAATATATATAATATCATTTTTAAGTATGGTTATCTTGTAGTAAACCAATTATAATTCTCTAAATGTTTTAAGTGTTACGAGTATCTTGAATAAGTTATGTATCTTGTCTACCAATGGTGTAGATGACCTCTGTGATATCGAGTACTACTGTGTCATGGGTACTTCTTGATGAACAGGGTAAACATGAAGTGCTTCTGTCATCTAATTATCTGAACTTGTCAAATTATTTCCGAGTTAATTATTTACTTTTCTATGCCATTCTGCGGTTATATTTCACTGGTTCTCTTTGTTTTAAATAATAAAACTGCTCATTTCATTCGCTGATAGTAAGTTATCAACCGCAACATAAGCCAAGAACACGAATTACAAAAAGAAACAAAAAAAAAATATTTTTTTTTTTTGACAGATGAAAATAAAAACGCGGCAATCAGGGACTGAAGACAAGGCTTAGGCCTATTTTGATCGTGATTTTCGAATATTAAATTACTAAAGTCAAGACTGTATAGTCTTCAGATCTTTGCCTGCCTTATATAAGGCGAATTTAAACAACATCAACATCGGAATAAAGTATAACTTTTAAATCACTGTTATAACACGAACACGATACAATTTTAATATTATTATTTATGTTAATAAAACTAGTTACTTTTATTAGTAATAAGTACCAACTTAAGTTACTTCTTCGAATGTTAGGATTATAAAATTATAACCTCAAAAAAAAGTAATTTGTTTTCGACAATAAAAGGAATTAAATGGAATTGATCATAATTATATCTTCTCTTGTTTTAGTAGATGGATAATGTTAAGACTTACCAGTTTAATCCACATTTTGTTTTATCAAAAAGAACTTACGCTCGTCGTCATCCACATTTTTTCTTTGGTACTGTTTCTAGCTTTTTTAGAGAAAAAAGCACTTGATTATGTAAGTAACAGATTTTTCGCACTATATCAATCATGTTTTTGTATTAAATATTGGTTTTCAATTAGTTTATTTAAGGAGGCGAAATAACGCGCCGGTGCACAAAAACCGTAATGACATTAGTTGACAGCTGCGTTCAGGAAGCAGGAAACTAACTTTTTTTTTTAGCTTTGGATATGAGCTTTGAAAATTGTGACGATGCTGGAGCATAAGACGTAGACTACACTGTTAAAAACCTCTCGAACAAGGAGCGAGTATAATTCTCTTGGGATTATGCCATTTTTATACAATATGTGCGTCATCCTTTCCTAGAGCACACGAATATACTGCAAAGAAAGTTCCTTATCAAAAATATGAACCATAAGATATTGCTACGTTAAATTAAGTTTTCTTCATATTAACTCGCAATAGTGCCTTTTGCAAATTAATTGTATTCAACGGCTTCATGACTGATTATTATTAAGTTAAACAGTTTATGCAGCTTGCATACGTTAGATGAGAATAAGCGACACTAACCTAAACTAGGGGCCTGCCTAGGAGGCTTGTAGCAAGCACCCGTGCGTTGCAATCCAACGCAATGGGCCGTGCGTAATCCCCGACGGCGGGAGTTAGTTTTTACGTGCCCGTAAACTAACGGCCGACCGGTCGATACACCGCTCTTAATATTAAAAGCCACTACGAGGACCACTTTGATGTCGCCTTAAGCTAACCAAGAGCTGATAATACGCTTTTAACACGTTTTATTTGCAAGACTAAAGTTTAGTCGAACGTGTTTATGTTTAACCATATTAGGTCGGCAATTCAACCGCATTTTTAAGGGTATTGTGTAATTAAAGATTTAAATGATATAGGACACATGCGACACAGGTAGATATGTACAAGATTTCTTTGTTTTTTAATTCTATACAGGCTCAAAACTGAGGCGTGGTAGCCCAGTTGGTAGAACGCTTGCCCAATTTGTTTTCGAATTCAAGTTTACACCATAAATGATTATCACGTGCTCAGCGGTGAAGTAAAACATCGTGAGGAAACGCACATTTCCGAGAAATGCATTTTCGGGGGTATGTGACCTAACCTGTATTGGGCTGGTTTTCAGACAGGCAGTCGCGTCTGTCAAAACCGGACCTGTCAAATCTTTAGGTTAGGTAAGCGGACTTTGTGAAAAACGGGATAATGCTAGGGAGATGATGACGGCTATGCTAAAAACTTCCGAGTTGAATTATCTTCTAACTCGTCACTATAGTTGCATATGTTCTAAAACCCCACCCTCAAGTATCTAATAGTTCGTACTATTCTTACAAACAATGATGACATTCTAGCAGAGCAATTGTTATATATTCTGGTATATTAATAAAAATATTTAAGAAAAGAAACATCCTTTTGAGAAGTTTATTCCATGCACCCCTAATCGTATCAATCATTTTGCCGAAGGGTGATAATGTCGTTCGCAGTGCATACAGTTAGCTAATACAATAAAATTACATTATTATCGCTCAATATAGAAATTGCAATGTTGGTTGAAATATCTTTCATTATATTATATTATCTTTGACTAGTTTACGTTCATTGCCTCGTATATCCAATACCAATAATAAAAACAAAAAAGAATATACTAACTAACATATAAATAAGATTTTGAGTCCGTCGGCAAATCGAAATTTTATTGGCTCGGTCATCTGCCTTTGTTGAAAAATCATTATATATTTTTTTATTATCTTTTATTTATACATTATATAACAGACACAAGGATTTCTCTAAACAAAGAGATTTCTTCCAGCTGACCTACGTGACGAGATAGATATTCAACGTATAATATTATACAGAAAGACATAATTTACCTGTATTCCTATACCTTGAAATGTTATTCACTATTTCTTCTTGCAAATATACTGTAGTTTACCATTTTAATTAATAACCTAATTTTAAATTACTGTATTTTCATAAGAAGTAGTTTTATTTTCCTAATTTTCGGATATTGTAGCTTCTATAAAAGAGCTTATCAAACTTTTTATTTAATAATGCAAATTCTAATTTTGGGATGAATTTCAGAAAAAACAGTATATAACTCATAAATAAGTTACCTAGGCTTAGTTACACGATACAAAATGGCCAGAGTTGTAGGGTAATAAGTGATCCCTTGCTTTTATTATCGGGCGGCGGTAATCGATCAAGCCCCGACAAACACTTATTGTTTCCATCCACTCAAGTTCGAATGTCGAATTACGAAACTGTTCGAGTTGGCCATACTTACAAGTTGGCTTGATGAAGCACTACCAACGCAAGTTTAACTTATTACACGTATTTATGTATTTACGGGAAAGAATTCCTGGTAACCAGTGACTAGCTTTAGGTTAGGTTAGAGCTTATAAGAATTATTTTTAAATCATCAATCAAATATTGCTTTGGTTACGGTTAGGCACAAAAGTCGAAAAACCTTCCAGATCCGAGTTTGACAATTCTACCTACTCGACTTAAATCATTTTTTAAATTCATCCGAGACTAGTTTTGGCGAATAAAATAGCAAAAATATTCACATTTATCTACTTTAAATACTTGGTATAGTTAAAAAATCTACTTACATAAACTACTGCGTACGGCTGTTTGTGTGAGTCGCAGTTAACACCTAATTATTACCTTTAGATTAGGAAACACTATACCGAAGGTGTATAAGGATTTAATTAATTTCATAATTCGTATCAAATATCGTTCAAATGATCAATTTCCACGATATATTACGAGTATGATTGAATAAAATAATAGTTTTTTTTTAACCCGCACCATTTATAAAAGGGAAAATACCTATATTATTCAAAAAATAAATATCATGCAAACAATAAATTCTAACTTTATTTCAACGTATTAATGATCATGCATTTCGGAAAACAAAGGCTTCGGGGTATAATAAATAGTTCCCGGTGGCAGAATTCCTCAATTCACTTTGAGCTTTGACAGCGAATGGCGTATGAAACCGGAGATATGTTAGGCAATATGCGCGCGTTTGACAATTGATTAATGCAATATCTCTGGCTCCTGACGGGATATAGGATTAGTCTAGTAACACATATGATGGCGGATCGCGTCACCATGAATTGATGACGACGGCAAATATGCATCAATATAGAATCTCAGGCTATAACAACCTCAACAATATTAATGTTCAATTTTAATTAAACAGTGTTGCCAACTTAGATAATTATCTTGCAACACCGCAATTTTCAACGGGAAAACTCTTGCAACAAAATAGCAGACGTCCAGAAGCTTGCAGACTGGGCAAATTGTTTAGACAACTTTTGACAGCTCACACATACAAGTATTTGCCCAAGGAGTTTTGTAAAACAAACATAAGGTGCTGTTAGCAAGCTGGGTAGACGGCGCGGTGGAATTTGGAGCCGCAATAAAGTTTGAAAGGGCTGTAAAAGGGCTATAACTGTAACTCGGGGAGAGCCCTGATTTTAGTGGCGAGGGACCGCGCCTCGCACGTTACCTATTAATTGATCTGTAATACCATCGCCGTTATAGATTTAGTTCGAAAAAGGTAGGTAAGTACTACTTATATAGACATTGAGCAGCGAGTTTAATATTCAAAATTCTAATGGCCTTAAATTGCAAACACACCACAAAATGTATAAACTTCTGCATTACGCCAAATTTTATAGGTGATATGATTCATGAAACCATGAAACAACCATCTCGCCTTTTTTCACTTGGATACGACTTTATAATTTTTTATAATATATTTTTCCATTTGTTTAAAACATGACATCTACTGATCTTTTATTGAACCTGAAACGGTCTTGAGTAAATATGACTTCTTCCCGTGAACCCGAAATCTCATAGCGCGAAGTTTCGCTACTCGCCGATAGATGGCGATTTAAGAATATTTATTTTGCCAAAGAACGAATTAATCGCTGAATACCCAAAACTATGAATTGCTACTCACCGCTAGGTGGTGACGGTGTACATAACAAGGGGACATAATGTATGGTAATAACGCACACAGAAAAAATCAATAGAAAACAAATTATTAAATTCTTTTTTGACGTGAGTTGCTGTAAGTTTTCTTCAGATAACATTCATTATTTACCCGAACACATTGGGAGCGCTGGGTGTTCTCCCGAGCGAGAACACCCAGCGCTCCGCGTCTCAACAGACAATTATTTGATTCGAGTCAATTGGAAAATAAACATAACATAAACGTATGTAGGCTACATACGTCCCACTGCACAGGCCTTCCCTCAATCAACCGGAGAGGATATGGAGCATACTGCACCACGCTGCTCTACTGCGTGTTGGTGGAGGTGTTTTTTACGGTTAATAGCCGGGACCAACGGCTAATAGCCGGGACCAACGGCTTAACGTGCCCTCCGAAGCACGAAACCATCTTACTTTTTCGGACAATCAAGTGATTCAAGCCATCAATGTCCTTACCAAACAAAGAACATAAAGTGATTTTGACAATGTCCCCATAGGGAGTTCAACCCGGATCTCCAGATCGTGAGCCCGGCTCTAACCAGTAGACCACGGAGTCTGTGTTAAATTTGAAAATGACTTGAATAATAAAAAATGGATGGCTACTTACAAAGACTAGCATGATGAAGAACGCCGCGAAGTAGGAAGTGCGCGCAGTCTGCATCGACACGAAGCGATAATGTTCTCCCGTGATCACATTTCTGGAACAATGACATAATCCTTATTGAGGTGTTCCACGAATCTTCAAGAAACATAATATTATCTCTACGTCATTGGGATGGCCTAACAGAGATTGTCAGTTATTAGGCTGCCTTTTGCAACTTTCTCCTGTATGTATTGTGTTGTTTAAGAGTGCAATAAAGTGTTTCGTATATTCATAAATAGAAGACTGGGCTTAGTTAACTTTATCTGTGATTAAAATAACCACAAAGGAAGTGAACTGGTAAGTTCTATATCATTTCTTGACAGTCTGCGAAAGATGAAATTGGGCTCCCATTTAGCTTCCATTTACCATCCATTACCCCATTTAGGCTATTTATCATTCATTCGACGTTAATTAACATTATTAGTGTCTATTCGGAATATTAATTACCTACTATGGATAGGTACTTAGTTCATCTAGCGATGAACCTCTGACTACCCCAAATTAGAATATAGTCGTGAGCATATGTTATGTTAAAGAGTAATGAAATCTGCACTGCTATAAATTATACCACAAGCGGCAACGTTTACGTCACCGATTTAAGGACACGCAACTTTTCTTGTGTTATATATAAACATTAAGTACTTATAACAAAAACAAGTCGCATTATACAGTGTGAAGTGGACTGTAGTCATGTCGTATTATGTAATAATGTGAAAGTGAAATTTCGGATACACTCGTGTTTTTGTTCAATTACGCCAACATCTCTACGATCGCACCATCCTCACGAAGTCGTGGTCATGGAATAACGTTGCCTTATAGTCAAAGCTATGTAACCGTCTTTTTGAAAATTATAATAATATTTCCTTCATTAATTTCATTCAGGGTAAAAAGTTTTACCGAATTGAAACTTGCTTATCTGTTGCGAGGTCATGTTAATAAAAACCACATTCGAATGATATTTTCCAAATAAGCGTGATTTTCACTATCAAGCGTCGTTCAGCCAAAGGGTTTTGGTGTATCAGTAGAAATACGAATAAAGTATATACTTTATGGCGTGTTTATACTTTATTTGGGGAGAACAAGCCCCACGTCACCAGAAGACAACTTGGTTGTGTCAAGAAAACTTTCGTTCATTTCATTGAAATGTCAATGTCTTAAAACGAGAAATAAATATAACAGTTCATTCACCTCAAGTATCCCTTATTATCCTCCTGCTCAGCCAAGCTCTTTATAGACGCCATGAGCAAGTCGTCATAGCCCAGGAACTCGTCGAGGACAAATCTGGAGAATGGGTCTCCGAAGCAGGCGTCTTTCTGAGGGTCCAACGTGACTATCTTCACGGGGATCTTGAGACGGAGCCGCGCGTTCGGTGACAAACGGAGGAAGCCGTACTCCAATGAATACTCAAGGATGTAATCATCATCTGAAATATAACAGGATCAACTTAAAAAAATATTGCTTTTTTTTATTTCTTCGCTTGGTTATCTTATTTGGCATTATGCGTATTTGGCATTGTGTGTGAACGTTTTTTCGCTACGCGACACATCAAAATGGCATTTAGTTTATCGTATTTGGCATCATGCGTCATGCAGCTAATAGCCGCCAGAGAACATTTATAAATTGCAACTTACACGAAGCATATGCGTCTTACAATTAATCGCACTTTTGGTTCTACCCAAAACAGTAAACAGATTTTATGTAATGTTGCAAAACTATAGCGTATATTCGATTATGTAAAAAACGTTCTACAATCGCTCAAGACACGTTTTCGCGTCCATAATGCGACCCACAGAAATAAAGGAGATATGCCCTCAGCACTGAATTTCATGAGTCCACAAGGCGCCTGTTAACTCACTTCGGCGTGTGAATAGATCGCACCAAGACGTTACTGGCTAGACTGCTACGTCGCTTAACCCGCCGTTTATTGCGGAGTAACACAAGCGCTATTGGTGGTTGCACGATACCAAAGAAGCAATGAATGACGTGGAAAGTTTTATAATACGATCGTTGCCTCAGAAATACAGTTCGTTTTGTACATATTTCGGTCCCACCAGCTATGTTCCCGCAGCATCTCTCTATAATAAGAACTTTGTGGTGCGACAAAGCCAGGGATGATGAACACTTGCATAAGTCTTAGTTTTACTTCCGAACCATAGCTATAATTATTGTTTGTTTTAATTAAGTTATACTGCAAATTTTTGATTATCCCATTGTATGTTTATTATGTTAATAATAAAATTTTGTTGACATTTGTAGTGAGAAGTTCTCACAGAAAGTGCAAAATTGAATAAACTGCATAAACATAATAAATGTAGGTGGTAGGTAGACCTTACCTTTATGAAACTTGTCTTTTTATCTTACTAAAATGTAATGTATGCCTATATCCTTTTCTTAATGATAATCGTTTTATAAATACTTTATGATTACAAAAAGGCAAATGTTATTGATAATTAGACGAAATTATTATTATTATTTAACAATATAATAAACTCACAAACCGATAAGGGTATAAGGGAACTGATCCCACTAAGCAAGACCTTTATTATAGGTTGAAGAAAGTCTTACTTGTTACCTTCCTACAGTCGTTTTAGAGCAGTCAATCCAATTAGGGTAAGTTCAAGGTGGCTTATTAACTGAACATAATGTAAAAGTTATAGGGAACAACATTTCACCACCTATCACGTTGGTCTAACAGAAAGTGGTGAGGCGTGGGTATTTAGTTATGATTTGATATTTGACTACCCCAATCAGTTTACAGCTTATCTTAGTTTACATAATTTGATGTGCATTAACAATATACCCTTTTTGGTCTATCAAATCGAAAGGCTTTTAATTTATAGCCAACATTTTAGAAAAAGAATCCCCACAGAAACTATATCAGAAAAATATCACTGATAACATATCAAACACATTATAATAATAAAATAAACAATTAACATACCTTTTCCCTCAGTCACTGCTGTTTCATCCACAGATTCCTGAAACCAAAAAAATATTTTATAAATATTTTGCATAGTTATAGCTACTTAATATAGATACCATTGAATTCCACACCTCTCTAACACACACAAGCTCACGCTTACTTCCCTTCGGACTAAGCAGAGACGAAAATTCGACTGGAATCCGATTTATGAACACCAACAATAAATCAACCTTTTTTTTCATGTACCTACCTATCTAATAAATAAACAGCAACAGTATTAACAAGCAATGGCTGTAAGGTGTCTTTGTTTACTTGTGCGTCTGCCCACCCCATCGAGGATTGCTGGCGTAATTTTATATACATATATACGTATTTTACATACGTATGTAAGAAATAAACAGAAAACAAAAAATCTACTAATTTCTAGCATTACATAGTATATGGCATATTTTAATGGCCATATTATATGCGTCATTGTATGTAGATCAAACCACACAACGAATATGCAAAGATATTTACTGTAATTTGCATACCTCATGTACTATATACGTGTGTAATGCTTTACATAAAAAGGTTGCGGAATTTTTGTCTTTTCTATGAGTTAGACACTTTTAAAGTATGTTTTCTTTATTATTACACTTTAATGACATACCTACAAAGCCCCCAGATTCCCAAACTTATAAAAACTTGGGAATCAACAACACAGTTGGAGTAGGATGTAGAAAGCACAAGCTACTTAATTTATTTGAAAGAATATTCATACTCACATCAGTTAATTTCGCATCCCTGTCCATATCTTCGACAAGTCCCATGATGCCTTCCCATATGGAAGATGATGGCTCTACCAAATCTCCAGATACAACTATTGTTGCATTCAAGTCAGTCTCTTCTTCTCCAGGAGATGGTTGTGTTTTCTTGCTTACACTCTCCAGGTAAGGTGTCTCTACAACCTTGCCAGTCTCTATGTCGTCAAGGACCCTTGTAATGTTGCCGTAGTCAGTGCCATCGCGGATATATTCATCCTCTTCAGCATCCTCCTCTTTAATAGTAGACGATTCTATATTTATAAATCTGGAATGCAAATAATAATTCATTTATAGAACAGTTTAATGAAGTTTTTTTTTTTTCAAAAAACTTAAAAAAAATATAAAAACATTAACCTGTTATATATCAATGTAACCTAGAACTAATATTTATAAACAAGAAAAAAATACATAAGACAAACAAATAAAATTACTTGTATGTATATTAATTATCTTTTAAATTATCATTTAAAAGTGTGTAAAAGCTATATAAAGGTTAATGAAGCTTTTAAAAAGATATGAAGTGTATCAATCATTTAGCACCATATTAAGACAGTCACTTATAGAATGTCCCTAATAGACTTTGCTGATATTAAAAAAGTCAATACATAACAATTTCTTACCCTTCAGTAGCTAACATACTAATCATAGAGTTTAATTCATCTTTATCTTTTTTCAATTTCCTTTCCTTAGCGTAACTTTGTTCTATAGAGTAGTCATGAGCTGGATTCCTTAATATTTCCACCCTCAGTATGCCATCCCTCGGCCATGACTCTTTTACATGATTCAAACATGTTGTTGGTGTTCTTGAAAATGCTATGTGTATGTATGCTAGCACAAAGAATGCAATCAATGCCTTCAAAAGTACAAGGAATTCAAAGAACCTTCGCACTGGCCTTGGGAAAGTTCGTGCATATGCCACAGCAAACTTGAAAAATAATGCATGGAATAACCTTTCCCGTACATTAAATAATGGATTCTGGTTATTATTCCTATTTCGGTTCATGTTTGGTGGTATGATAGGACCACCAGGTATCAAGTTATTGTCAGGATTCACTCCAGGTGGCAAATTATTCACAATCGGTCCAGCTGCATTACTCATCTCTTTGTAGTTGGTTAAGCTAGGTCACAACTAAACTCGACTGGATCTCACGTGCTATGCCTGTCGCTTTACTCCATTCACATTTTATGTAATGTGATCTGAAAGAGAAAGTTACACCATAATGTTATTGCCCACTGACTTAACCTCTAGCAAAATGTCAACCACAGAGGACATGGATGCTAAACATGCCAAATTGCTATGATAGCACAACCGGAACACTAGCTACTTTAAATGACTGCTTCTAAGACCAATAAGATATTAGATCAAGATGTAAACGAAAGCGCAGAAAGTAATGGTGACGAAAACAATAAAATTAAATCATTGTAAGAGATAAGATATTATCATAGTTAGAGTACAAACGCAAAATATACACTATTTTAGGTCAATAGGATTGCTAGAAAATAAATTTGATAAGCCAATTACGGTAAAAGCAATCAACAACATACTGTTGGCTGGATGTCGTAAACTATATTTTTTATGATATTTATAATCAACTACCGGTGATACTTCACAGCGATCTTATAATTGTTATTTTGATAACAATTGAACGTAATTTAAGGTCACAGTTCACTTTTCCGTAATAAAATTCTGGATAAATAAAACTGAAAAATTCACTGTCAAAATCTTGACATGTCATTTCTTTTCTTTATGTCAAAGTCAAAGTTGTCACCTTGTCTATAGGTTGTAACAGAGTAAAAAATATAAATAGATTTGCAAGACACTTAAAAATGACTATAAATTAAATTCTAAAATCTCATACCGCCATCCTTTGGTAGAAATTGTTATCAATTCATACTTCATAAGCGTTCATTACACCATTCAAATTGAGTTAGACGAACACTATTTTGTACGGACGGATGATTCACAACTCTTAATTTTAGGAAGAATGAGTAAATGAATGAATAACCCGGGCGAATCAAAAGGTACGTCGCTGGTATGCAATCCGTTTGACGTGCTGTGTACTTAACTGTGTCGGGTAATTGACGGATGTAAAATTTTTAGACGGTTGGTTTAGATTTGTGCTTAAAATTGACGTGTGTTCCATAAATTTTATGCTTGTCGATTATATATAAGAAAATGACAGATATAACTTAAAATAAAATTAGATGGTATTTACAGGAATTAGCACCAAAATCATCCTAACGTAATGCAGATTTAACAGAGATGCGACGCGACGCTAGCGCCCCCGGTCGTGGATCGTGGCCCGAACTCTAGTATGTTATTATTTATAATACCATGCGTGTTCTATCTAAGGTCGTTGAGGCTATTGTCTATGGATTTTCCGAAGAGGAAGTTCTTCTTTTACAAAAGTTATAGTATTCAACACTAGATGGCGCTGTTAGAACTAATTTGTTACCTACTCTTTTACGCAAAAACTAAAAGGTTTTTGAAACTTCGCAGTAATGCTCAGTAATGCAATGTCAGATGAGGGACTTTTCACGCTACGTTCCCCAAAAAATATACAGACGACGCCGTACAGATTTGTTACAAACTTGTGTGTGTCTAATTTTGAATCATAGTTTCGCATTGTTGTTAAGGGCCGTTTTAGTCAGTTCTGTGGTGCTATTTATTTTTCCTCGGGTTGATGTCATAGTTTTCCAAAACCATTTTTAGGTGATTGAAATACATCAAATAACCTTCTGTCTAACTCTTATTTCTGTACTTCTTTCTCTCTATAAAATGTGAGAAACGAGCAACAACAAACTATCTTAAAAATTAAACTATTGATATAGGAATGTATAATCGAACCTAACGTAGTACGAAACCCTAACTAAGGGACACCATTTATCTTAATTATATCATTTTGGTGTATATTTATATAATTTCGGTGCCTACTTATTATTTCAGTCGACATCACATCTTAAATATCTCAATAAGTTTCGATCGTATTTGATGCCTACTCACGCATGTACTTTAAAATACCTAGGTTAAGTTTTATTTGTTATCAAATATGTGTAGAATCGCACTGAAATAAAAAAAATCAGAGGTACATCCATCGCAAGCTGAATTATGCACCCACATCTCACACCGAGCTTTCTGTTAGACCAACGCAACTTTGTTAGTGAAAACCACTACAATAAACTTATTAGTTCAACTAACTTATTGCAAAGAAAAAGTTTGTTGTGTTGAGGAAGACTCCCCAAAAACCGGTAGAAGGATTGGGTCCCTTTAACATACCTAATGGATTGTAACCTACCTTGGATCAGACTTCTGATTAGGTACTTGTGGTTCGCTGTACCTAGACATTACGACTCTTCTTCTATCGTGTGGGTTGTGAAGTGGATTACCAACCTCAGAAACCCTGGTGTCAGGGTTATTACTGAGCCGCCAACAAAGGCCCCTGACATGACACATGTGACGACTACGTACTTACATCAGTAAGTAGGAACCGGGACCAGCGGCTTAACGTGCCTTCCGCAGCACGGAGCCGCCGGCTTCGGATTACGACTGTAACATACAGTAACGTAGCTACCTATTATTAAGTAACAAAACTAAAAGCAGGTACCTTAAGTACCTACTTAATGTGGTTCATTTATCGGCTCACTACCTTCACCAGCTAGCTACAGCACATTTAGCAGTACATTCGCTACAGATTTATTTTTTCGATAAGTATCAACCTAGGTACCTACTTACCTACATATTTTCGATATCGTACCTAAATTACCAATTTAATAAGATAATTAAGTTAAATTGATTATTATAGGTAAGTACCAATCTGACCAATCTTACTCTTCAGTTCATGTTAATATAATGCACAACTTCAGTAACCAGGAGCAATAATTTTACGGATCGTTTGCAATACAAAGCCAAAGTTTTAGTATAAATGAAAAATGACTATAGCGTCGCGGGGAATAGTCGCATGCGCATTGAACAAAACACCATGGAAATGCAACAAAAGCTGGCTACACAGAGCCTGATTGACGTCTAAATTGTACACGAAATTAATGTAAGGGTTTTTTCATAATAAATGTCATCTATTCACGAGCTAAGGACCGATGGATGGCTCAATACAAATGGTCGTTCGGTCGAGTTACCTGCCGTCGATTGTATTGTAGGTATAAATCGCGATTAAGATCCACTACGGTTTTTGAAGCTCAACCTTTAGAAAAAATATGTGAGTGTGATTTATTTTACAATGAGAAAAGAAAAGTTTATAAACGCTGTAAAGCTGTGAACATCTTTGCATCATAGGTTCAAGACTGAAAACCAGTGATTGAACAATAGCCTAACTTAAAAGTTCACATAATTCTAAATCTATATACCTACTTAGGTACCTAGGTCTTGGGCTATAGTGCATAAATACAGATCATAAATTAGACTTGAGTAAACTTAGATAAGACTGGCCGTATGTAGGTACCTACTTACTAAGTCATTTGGTTATATTTTGCGTGTCTCTGCCTACTCCATATTATATTCAGTGCTATCAACTTTTGGTAACTTATTAACTATACAAGGGAACTTGAGAGTGGTACCTATATCTCTTATGGCGAGCCAAGGAGTAGGATTAACCGTACCGAACCGTTCCAAACATTTACCAGTTAACTACCAAACGTTGTAACAAGTTTGGTTCCCGAATGGTGTTTTGTTGTTTAATAGAACATGATGGAATCCACATTAATCGCCGGAGCGGGTTAGATAAAGCCTCTCAGATAAAGAGAGGCAAACTTAAATTACGGACCGCTCACGTTATAAATATTCAAAAAGCGTTGGAGGGTTATAGTGTAACATGGTCTCAAAGTGTTCTGAAAGCATGTAGGGTTTGATCAGGCTGATCTGAGTATACGCATTAAAGAGTCGTACCTATATGAAAAACTAACGAACTAATAAAAATGTGATTTATCAGGGGTTTCATATAAATTAAGCAAAATATGTTATCCTTCGATAGGAAATAGGTAGGTATGTTATCCTAATTAATCGAAGATGTCGCTACCTAATCAAAGCTTTGTAGTATGGTGCATAGTCATCGCCAATCTAGGTAGGTAACTAAAAATGTGTACCTAACTAGTGAGTGAGTGTGATTAGACATTTTATCATCCACCGTAACATATTATAACATCCTGTCGCTGTTCTCACGTATACTTTATCTGGCATCAAACTATATATGGCTGCAGAGAAGGATAATAGAACACAGTTTGGAAAGACGCGTCCCAAGCCGAAGCGGCTTTGGAAAAAATTGACGTCTCAATTATCGACAGACGAGGAGGGGAAGGGGGAACGACCACTCTTAATTTATATTATTCTCACGTTTTTTATTTCCTCTCCGCATCTCGTTGCCGATAAGATTATATCCAGTGTGATTTTAAAAATATAGACGTGTTAACGTATAGGCCTATTAAAGTAGGTAGACGAAAACTACTGACCCGAAATTATACAGAAAATGTAAATAGATATGATAAGTAAGGTGCATTTAGTGGGGTAATCATATAAAAAACTCACATGCATCTATACGATTTGACTCAGTAGAAGATCGATCTTAATTTTTTGTAAATAAATACGTAGGTAATACCTGTATGTATGGGTAGGTATAAGTATACGTTTTATCTCCAAGCGAGTAGATCAATTTTATCGACAAGTTTATTACAACATTATTCGTGAGTTCGTGTTCTTATTGTGTAATACAGGGCACCATAAGTGTATCATCAATCACCCTGTATCGAGCCAGTCGCCGTCGACACCTCACTCCGGCTTCTCAGAAGTAGCTCCAACGAATAACTGCTAGTTGGAACTGTCATAGTTTTTAATAAGTAAGTAGGTAGGTATTGGGAATAGTTAGGTAGGTATGCGGCGGTAGAAAAAAATATGACCATATTTTTTTTGTACAGTCGTTTTTATGGTTGTCCTTTTCGACTTTATTAAATTAGTTAAATACCTGAAGCAAATATTAATAGCATCGGTTATGAGCCATTGGCAATGCTGGCCAAAGTATAATTCCACGAATATAAAGGTGCTCCCTTACTGGATGTGTTCGCCTGTAATGTTAAATTTATGATTAGTATTATATTACAATACTGCTTAGCCAATTAGTAGCGGTGACACTTCCTCACCAATACAATTCTATGATCTGTAACATTATTATTATTATTACAATCATCATTTTACAGACTAGGTGTGATTATAAAAGTCTTCGGCTACCAACCTGTATATTAAAAAATACAAATTAAATATCAAAAACAGGCCCAGGGTGCCAGTTATAGGCGACATGTCGATGCGACACGGCAATTCTACGTTTTATTTCTTCTCAGAATAGAGATTTTATCGCCTTATGAATATTTTATTAGTTCTCAAATCGAATGAGCCGTAAATTATTGTGGCAATACGAAAGCCGAGGAAAAAATTATGCTCCAATCATTGAAAGGAAGACGGCTCTAAGCCAGGAAACTTACAATACAACATTCGTTATCTAGCCACATTTTAGCTTCCTGTGATTAACCCTAATCCGATGTTGAGTTATGTGAAAGAACTCTTTATAAATTATACTCGATAATATTCCAATGCGATAGAAATAGACCTAGGTACATTTACCAAGCGAACAGGTTCTGTAAGTAATCATAAAATAAAGTTCAACCTAAAACTGTATTAATAAGATGATTACAGACTTCCGGGATTGTGCTAAAACACAACTAAGAATACTTATCAATAGTGTATATTACCATCCCCATTTACTTACGAATTAGTTCAATTACCCACCATATACCTACACTAACATTTCTTTCTTATGTTAAAACAAAAGAGTGTAGGCACACAGAATACATCTAACTGGATCTTGTCTGCATCTCTCCATACTCTGTACTCCCTTATTATGTTGGCTGCATGCAATCCGCTTACGTTTCACCTCTTAATTAAAACGTTTCATTATCCCAACTGCTTCACAATGCACGGGCATCTCCGCCCACTTGAACAAAATGGCCTACGCACTTTGTGGGAACACATAAGTACATTTCAATTCATGCTCATATTAATTCATATTAGAGATGGCAGAACAACATGTTAAAGACAGACCTGTAGCTTTATTTATCTTTATCTTCGAATAAATGTGATGAACTGTATGATGACAGGTTATCCACCCAACTCATATAGGTACGTCCATCATAATGTAGTCACGAATAGAGATGTGCCGTTCTCGGGAATGTTTCCAAGTTCGGTATGTCCTGTTGTAAAAACTCTTTAATAATAGGCTGCTCTTTTATTTCCAAATTGTTTTTTCTTGTACTCTGATCCTATCTGCCTAAAGGCGCAATAAAGCGCTTTTTTACATAACTTTTGCGCCTTTTTACTGTTCACTCTGGGAATATTCACGGGAATGGCACATCAACGTGATCCATATGACATCAACCTGGCCGCAATGATAAGCAGCCGGACCAAGTACCCAACTACCTACGCACATTGCAACGACACAAAAACACGAGCAAGACACTCGTGCCTGCATCCCGATACCCGCCGATGATAAGAATTAATGATTAATCACCTACATAACTTTGTCGGGTTGAAGACCAAAAAAGTAATTTGTACTTCGCTTTAAAATGGATGAGTGAGGTGTAGATAGACAGGTGACTTGACGATACGATGAAAAAGCGTAGGTTTATGATGAAGTGGAATTGTAAGATTCTTAGAATGCTGTTTTATAAAAGGATATTAATAATTTATGTTTTTAGTTTGTTGAATTCTAACTAGGCAAACTCCGTCTCATCATCTTTTCAGTTTTTGTGCGATCTTCAAGCTTAAGACTGTCTTGGACATTGATGACGATTCGGGAAGAAAGAGAAGTAATTTTTATTTACTTTGCCAGCTTTAAAACTAGCTTTACTTTACTTCTTTCTAGCACTATTTTTTACAACGATAAAGTTAAATTAAACTTAAGTTTTGTGTTCCAGAATTAACAACGTAAGTACGTATATTTAGCAACCAGACCATGCCTAGCCATTATCCATTATTCCATTTCATACTTCTTCAATGCCATCATTTATACTTAATTACGTGTTCTAAAACAATTCAAGTAAGTACTTATCTCAAGTACGGAACAGTTACATAAGTAACAGATATTTATGAAAACAAAGAGGATCATTAACGAATGTTATTTCAAAGCGAAGCATGGAATACTAAACTGACATAAAACTATGCGTAGTCACGTCTGAAATCCTTGAAACGTGTTTATACGGTAATTGGAGGGAACCATCTAGTTGTGACCTTATAAAAAATAAAAAGCTATATAAAATAAAATGTGTTTACTATATATCAATAAAATGCAACTGATCGGCCAATAAATAATAGATGCGATTTACATTGTACCTGTTCCTTTAACGCTTTTCACGTAACGTGTTTCCTTAACTTGGATCCCCAGTAAAATTTACTCCATTAAAATAGAATATTATTAAAAAAAAACCCTCCTGTCCTAGTGGCACTATAAGTATTTACATTTCCGGCCCATCTCCCTGTGAATAAGATAATCTGCCAAGTCCAACATTGCTCAGATTACATGACTGTTTGCCTTCTCTTCACAAACATTTGCTTGACTTTGAGTAAACTAAACTTATACCGTAACAAAGCTATATTTACAGCTACATTTGAAAGTAGAAACCTTAAAATAAACTCTATATTGGTTCACATACGGTTGGTGTAAAACTTATAGAGTCAATATTAGGTGAAAATTGTTCTCCAAATCCACCTGTGCTCATGACAGCTCCCGTTTTGGGTTTCTCTTTGTTTTTCTCGGTTCGTCGCTAATCTATATTTGGAGTACAGTAAAAGTAAGATACTCTGCAACCGAGTGGCTTTGACTCGTAAACAATCTGATAAAAACGTGTTTCAGCTTCATTAATGGGCCACAGGTCCTTTGAAATAGAAGCACCACAAGCATTTTCCATTAAAAAGAGTAATATACTTAATAGCTAATAAATGAGTAATAAACACGTAAATGTAATTGTAAATGATTATTACAAGTTTTGTGACGACCTTGTAATAATCATTAGTATGAAAGTTATAGAGTAATTACTTTACATATGGTCTAGTCTAGACATTATAGTGCTGCACCTGTACTCTAGTGTATACCCTGGTTAAATGTAACATGAATAGCACGACAGAGATGTACTACCTACATCGCCAATTGCGAAAGAAACAAGAGATATGTCTATTTCGCTCTAACGGTAATTATACAGCTTAGGTACTAAACACACGAGATATATTTATGTCACTCTATACATGTTAACGTTTTACAGGTAATGTAATTCTTTCAAAATTTTACTTTTGACGAAAATGCTTGAGTTGTAGGTAACGTAAAAACGTGAACCGGTACAAAAGAGCATTAAATATGGTACATGTACCATATATTTGATGATACGTGTAGATTAAATATGAAATTTTGACATAATAGATATGAAATAATATTCCCTCTATATAGAAGAGAGATTGGTCCGTTTTATTCAAGTCAGAATAACACTATGCTGGCTGTGTTCCACTCAGACCGTAGTAGCAGCATCTGTAGACGTCTTGATATAGCTTGCGCTGGTGGACAACAATTGGTTCAACTTCTTTGTATAGATACTTACCTACATGTTTGCCTGCCGTTTCAGTCTAGAAAGTTAGTGTCCCTTCTGTAAACACGCGCCATTTTAAGCCACGTCATTACATTACTCAGAGATTGTAGTCAAAGGCGAATATAGTATAAGTAAGTAAGTACATCTCTTAAAGCAAGTCGATAACGTATCTTGCAGTGCATAGAAAAAGTCGTCGACGCGATTAAACTGATTAATTAACTGTTCAGCTTGTTTAATTATTTATATTTAAATCAACCTGTAAATAAGTCAATGTCAATAACTTGAAAGACTTGAAAGATGCTGCTACCAGCAGATAGGCACCTACTAATTTTATTTTAAGTTAAACCTGTCACTTTCTTATCCTTAACACTTAAAATAAAATTAGGAGGCGTGTCTTGGAATCACCTATATCTTAAATTTGACATAAAAATAAAACGAATTTTTTATCATTATTATAAACAAGTAAATGTCTACGCTCCCCTGTCTCTGATCCTCTCGCATCCAGCTGCGATATCTTCATTTGGCGGCCGGCAGGTGTCACGTGGTACCATATCTTGCGTGCCTTTCTTACCCATAAGAATCCCTATCTCTGTCCCTCTCCCTTTTGTGCTCCGCTCTGTAGGATGGCTTAGCAGGGCTTACTTTTATTTTTTTAACTTGAAGGCTTTATTTATTTCTTTCGAGTTCGTGCGGTGTACAAATAAATATGTTTATAAAGTTGGCTAGAGGGTTAAACCTTGAGTAGGTGTAGGTACTTCGGAGCAAATAACAAGTTCTCGTTATGTAGTTCACTTTCAAAGGAATTTCTCTTGAACTTTAACGGTTTTGATCTTTTAAGTTGTAACTTTGTGTTTGGAACGAATTTTGTGATAATAGAAGTAACGGCTTTTTACTCCATTTTCAGTAACGCGAAGATAAAATGTTTCAATAATTGTTTGTTTATAATAATCTCACGTTTTAACCGTCTAAAAGAAAAACCTTCTGAAATAAATGTATTAATAAGCACATTTTATTCAACATAGAACGTAAATGGGAACATCAGCAGTCGGGAATCGAACCCCAAACCGCAGCGCGTGCGGCTGTCGGACATGACAGCCACTTTCATGCGCCGATGAACAAACTAACGTAATAACTCCGACGGTGACGGCTTAATGAGATATCACCGTCAGGATACCAATAATGTTTCAAACTGCTTGTTAAAGAGAGATATGTTGCTCTAAGGTTGTGTAGTGACTGACTGTTATGAAGATATATCTACTTAGGAAAGAAAACATTAAGTACTCTTCAAATATACTAAACCAGAAATTTAAGTATCCTTTGGCGGCTCAACAATAACCCTGACACTAGGGTTGATGAGGTTGGTCATACACCTCACAACCCACACGATAGAAGATATTTATATATTTTTTCACCTTCTAATGAAATAAATAAATCAACTAACATTATCCGTAATTGTAGTTAAGTTTCGTCTGAAAAAGAAAACAATAGTTATTATTCGTTTACCACATAGAAAACTAAAAAAACCCTAATAATACACAATTTCATACTGTCAGTATAAGTACAAATGTACAAAAATAATCTAAAAAGAAAAAAGTCCTTCCAACCTACCATACAAAAGACATCAACGCGCTCTGTTATTTAAATGAAATTATTTTTATTATAACAACTGTTTGTATCACTACTATTATATAAACAAACCACCATAAAATAATGACAAAACATTACGCCTATGTTCTCAAAGGGGTAGCCAGAGGTATATAGTATATACTCGCAGCCCTCGTCAGCTATGTAAAAAATAAAAATATGTAAATTAATGTTAGTGTTGTAGGAAAGCTAGAAGGAAAGAGAGGAAGGGGAAGACCAAGAAGAGCTTACATGGAACAGATTAAAGAAAAGGTTAACGTCGTGTCTTTTAGGGAAGTTAAGGAATTGGCCTTTGATAGACTGGAATGGAAAATGCTACACCGGCAAGAGCGTGGCTCTTAAATTGATGATGATGATGATGAAATAAATGTTACATTTTCTATAGTAAAAAGCTTATTTTACTGTCACTGTTGCTCTGTACACATAGCGACAGTTATGTTAGCACTTTAAAAACCTTTACGATCTTAAATTTTGCTGAGTCATTAAAAGCGTTTAAAATATTGCTGACTTGACTTGACGAAGAAAAAATAGGGAAGATAAAATGGATTGATAATTTACTTAACAAAGAGGTTTTATGTGAGGGTCGTAAAACTTTTGGCAGACGTTTATTGCCAGAAGGTATTGGAACAGTTAATTGGGTTCTGTGGTCTGTGCTGTATACCTACATAAGTGAGTTATGTTAGTCAGTTAGGTATGTAAAAGACTTTTGTACTGTCACCAATGCAATATAACATAAGCTAGTCAGAGGTGCACACATCACAAGATAAATTGAGTACCTACTCATGCTTCCTGAGCTCTCTGTTAGACTAACGTAATAGGTAGTGAGCCGTATTGACTGTGTAATATTTATTTATTTAACAATCGCTAGTACTCTCGCTTTAACAACCGCTAGGCGTGGTTTTATGTACGTATGTGTATGTACGTAATAATATATTAGTCTTTTAAAGCTTTATGAATTATTTTTATAATCTGTCATTAAATAATTAAAAAAGTCTGGATTAATAAAATGAAATTGCTGTTTAATACTATTAATATAAACTATATAATATATAAAGTAGTTTGTTTTAATTTATAATCAAAGTAATACTGTAAATGTTTAAAAAAATATGCACACACATTATATATATGTATTGTATGTGAATAAACTTACAACTGGCATTTGTATCTTCAAATTGTATAGAATTAAAAGTAAATTGTGTAAAATAAACTACTTAATAAGGACTAAGCAATATTTTTCTATACGGCACCGTTCGTGGAATCTAGAGGCAATTTATTCAGAGGCGACTAACAAGCTTCTATGGCCGTATCATAAATGGTGATTGCGTGCTTTATGTAGCACGTTGGCAGCTTAAAACTTCACAGCAGCTTATTATAAATAACTAAAAAAAAAGTTAATGTAGCATGGACAATGCTACACCGATCGTGGCTCTTAAATTAGTGATGTGATTATAAATAACTATAATAATTGGAATAAATAATAATAATAATAATAATAAAACACTTTATTGCACACAAATAATAATAGTTCTTGGTAAAGTCGACATTTTATTACAGCTATTAGAATGGTCAGAGCTTTAAAGTAAGTAAAGATAATTTTGTTTTAGTGTCTTAGAAATATACACTAAAGAAATAATGCAACACAAAACACTTTATTGAACATAAACACAACATATAAAGGACAATTAGAATAATACGAGTAGTAGTAAATACGTAGGTAATGTTAATTTCTGCATATGTCATTTATGGCATACAGTACTGGTGGCCAACTGGCTTATATAGTAGGTATAAAAATAGGCAGAAAAATAGTACGGATAATATGCTTAAAATAAATGTACCATTATGTAGTGTAGATACAGAAAATATGTACTTATAAGCTTTGAGCGTTTAATGTTTTTTTTTGCTCTGGCAACCCTACGGTTAAGTTGTAAACAAATTAGCTCTCGTAGTTTTTAATTATTTAAATTAATTTATCGTATATAAATTCATAAAAAACCAATTTCGTCATAATATTCTTATCATATTTTAACAATATTGTATAAATTTGTGTGGTAATAGGTGCTATAAGGCGTTTAAATTGTGATAAGTGTCTTTGTGTCAGTTAAACCGTTACAAACTCAAAAGTGCGTAATCTTTTCGGAATCTATAGTGCATTTTAAATACTTATTAAAGAATAACGATTATCAAAATTGTAAGTAACTACCACTCTTTCTTTGGTGGCTTCTCACTGACACGTTTTCTTTTCTTTTTGTTGCCTCTAAAACACTATGAGTACTATGTCTTCTATGACTACTCGCAGTGTGGCAGCTCGTAAGCTAGAAGATCAATTAAAGCTGACTTTACTAGAACTTAAGAATTCTAAAGCGTTATGTGAGCAGCTACTATCAGAGAGAGAGGATAGCGAGAAGGAGGTATTAGTCATACTAGAACAAAATAAACAATTAAAGAGTGAGATGGCGGCTTTACATCAGCGTTTAAATGATGTGGAAGACCAAAATGACCAGCTACAAAGAACGGTGCATGTGTTTGACCGGAGCTGCGATGAGTTTGAGACCGCCCTCAAGCGCACCGTTGTTCTGGAACGCGAGCTGCGCGACGCGCATAAACAAATATCGGACTTTGAACTCGCGGACAGTACTTCTAAAACGTCTCGGACACAATCGCTGTTTGACGAGCTGATCACAGACTCACCTGACTTGGTCCCTGCCGCCACCCCATCTCACGAGGTGTTGTGTTCAAAGAGTAACCTCACTTGTGACTCACCACAAGCATCAACTTCACACCACCACTTGTTTAATACGGGGCAACATCTATTGAACGAAATTAATACTTGTACCGTAACGTTAGAAAACCAAACAAAAAAATATGAGTGTGAAATTGATCAGCTCCAGGCACAGATAAAAAAACTGACAAAATCCTTAGAAAATATGACACTGGACTACGAAGTAGCTCAGAAAACTATTCGAAAGCACGAGCTGGCCGCTGATAAGTTAGTGAATTTGAGTTTTCACAACGCGGAACGCTTCGATTCACTAATTAATCGTCAGTATAGTTGCAATCATTCATCCTCGCAGACTGAGCGGCCTGCTCGTGTTTCCGAGTCCTCCCCGCTGTCCGCGCCCGCGCCGGCCCATCAGCTGGTACCGGCGGCGCAGGACTTGCTCCTCACACCAATTGTTAATGACAATAATACGTCCTTCTCGTCGGCGACCGGGCAGGCGGCGCCCGCGCCGGTAAACAAAGCGCAAAATATTATTATGTTTAGTGACGAAATTGGCAAAACAATGGGTTTACAACTTAGCCATTTCTTGAGGCGGGCAGTAATTAATAATTGTATGCCGGGTGCCTCCTATTTAGACATTTTAAAAAGAATAATTTCTTATAATTTCTCGAAAAATAGTACAATCATAATCTTGGCCGGTAGGAGAGGTAACGCGAACAAAGAACTACTTTCCCATTATATTTCCTTACTTAACAGCCTACCGAATGTAGAACAAGTGATTTTGTTTGCATTGCCTTTCAGCCAAAGTCAGCTTAATTCCGAAAATAAGTTTAGGCATGATCTAAACCTGACATTGCATACTTTAGTATGCGATTATTATAATAAATTTCAGTTCATTGATACGAATTCCTATGTTAGGAATTTTTATTTGACCAAAGGTAGATATTACTATCTATCTAACTTTTACAAAAGACAAATAGCGAAGTCGCTATCCTTTTTTTTTACAATAGAATCAGCCAATTCGTTGGCTTTTAACGCGTCTGCTCCTATTGAGCAGCCTATTTTTATTTCTGACATTTGTAATTTAAATTAAATTTAATGACAACAGAGAAGAACTTTGGCTGTAGTAAGTTAAATGAGGACATATTAAATATAAAATGCAATAAGAAAAATACAAATGTAATCAACCTGGTACACCAAAACATACAAGGAATATTGGGCAAGGAACTTGAAATTGAACTTTTTTTAAACAGTAATTGTGTTGATATTATGTGCGTAACTGAACATTGGCTAAAAAAACATGAGTTCGTTTGCTTCAATAATCACCAGGTTGCCAGCTCGTACAGCAGGGAGACGGCTATCCGTGGCGGTTCATTAATATTAGTACGTAATTGTTTAAAATATAAGGAACGAACGGATATTGTAAGTCTCTCAGTTGAGCGAACTGTTGAGCTAGCCTGTATTGAACTCAGCCTGTAAAGAACATACAATCATAGCGTAGCTTTTCACGACTATGTAAAACAGTATTCAAAAGTTTTCAAACGTGTTTGCGTTACCGCGAAGGCAATGTTTGTTAGCAGTAAAATTAAAGGTAGCTCAGATATTATTAAAATGACTTGGAAAGTTATTAATAGCGAAACTGGGAAAGTCAAAGCACGCGATCTCGAGTATCAATTACAAATTGACGGTAAACTACTCACAAATGATAAGCAAGTTGCTGAAGCTTTTGAAAAATTCTTTACTGACATTCCATTTTCGACTACCAAGGACTTGAAGTCATCTCCTGCACTCGCTCAATCACTTGTAAGGGAGCACATAGATACGTCCAAAGTAGATAAACTAACATTTACACACGTGAGTCCTAGGGACGTCTTAAGAGCTTTTAAATCTTTAGAAATCAAAAAGACTGCAGATCTTCATGGTCTCTCTGTTAAAGTCATTAACTCCGTGATTGATTGCATAGCTCCCTATCTATCATGTATATTTAATAAATGTGTAGACAATGGTGTGTTTCCAGATTTAATGAAGCACAGTAAAGTCATTCCATTGTTTAAAGCTGGTAGTACTTCTGACCCTACTAATTTTAGACCAATATCTATACTACCCACGCTTAGTAAAATATTTGAAAAAATTTTATTACTGCAATTACTTCAACATTTCAATTTAAACAATTTAATGTCTAATAAACAATTTGGTTTCACAAAGGGTCGCTCAACAACCGATGCTGGTGTTGAGTTAATAAATCATGTTTTTCAGGCTTGGGAGGAGTCCAAAGATGCTATTGGTGTCTTTTGCGACCTTTCCAAAGCCTTCGATTGCGTTTGTCATGATATCTTGATCGCGAAACTTCGTCACTATGGAATAACTGATAATGCCATCTGTGCACGCAAACTATACTCATGGCTGAAATTTGAATCTGCCGCCTCGACTTACGCGAGCCGCGGCATTCCACGCTATTGGTCGAAACCAATATGGCGTCACTCTGTTCGCGCCGACCACGGGGTTCACCACGGATAATTTGTTTGCTGTGAATTTATTGTGAAGAAACTGTTTAATCTATCGGAAATTGTGTTATTAATGTTGGACAATACCTAATTCAACTCAGCTGAGTGTTAAGTTGGTGAATACAACAAGGAACTGTCGGCGGTATAGGTATCTCGGCCCCGTGGTTTGGAGCCCGGCGCAGCAGCAGTCAGGTTGGTGGCCTTCTTATTTCATGCTGTGATTATGTATAGATTTGTGTTGCACTGACCACCTTACCAGCCATGGATTTAGTCTCTAGCTCTGGTTATCGAAGGAATTAACGAACATATTTTGGTCCTTTGTCGCTCGGATGGTAGGTCACGTGACATTCGGTCGGTCGGTTTTATTTATCGGTATTTACCTATTAAAAACAGTTTTCTTAGTGTTTTTTCGGTTAAAATAGTAATATTTCGGGTTTATTTTAGCTTATTTTGGTTGTACTTATAGGTACATATACGTATTTTCGGCGTATTTCGGTTTTTTCGGTTTCGGTCACTGACCTCTGCTCGGTTCGGTTCTAAACAGTTTTCTCGGTGTTATTTCGGTTAAAATAACAATATTTTGGGTTTATTTTATCTTATTTCGGTTGTACTTATAGGTGCAGATTTGTATTTTCGGTGTATTTCGGTTTTTTCGGTTTCGGTCAATGACCTCTGCTCGGTTCGGTTCTAAACAGTTTTCTCGGTGTTATTTCGATTAAAATAACAATATTTCGGATTTATTTTATCTTATTTCGGTTGTACTTATAGGTACAGATTTGTATTTTCGGCGTATTTCGGTTTTTTTCGGTTGTGTATTTCGTTGTTGAATAAAATAGGTAATTCAACATGGCGAAAAAGTTTGAAGTAAAATTCAAAATAGAATGCGATTGGTTTTTAAATACAATTGATATGATTGATTCATCGGAGTTTAGCTCAAGTGTAAAATTAGCGCGGTTACGTAAGTTAACTTCTCATTTTGATAACTTAACGGAGGCCTATGAATGTTTATTGGAGGTTGTAACCGATTCGGAAGTAGTTGCAAAGTACGACGAACAATATAAATGCGCGACTTTACAATATGACAAGTTGGAAGCCAAGGCTACGGAGCATCCACACTCACAGGGTACTTACATACCTACCACTAGTGCGCCGTTTGCTCGCCTACCGCAAATTAATTTGCAAACGTTTGATGGTGACTTATTTACATGGTGCAGTTTTATAAGTTTGTATAATTCGCTAGTGTCGTCTCGTACAGACATTTCAAAAACCGAGAAGTTTCATTACCTGTTCTCTCATTTGCAAAAGGAACCAAGGTCAATGTTACAACACTTGCCAATGGTGGATTCATCTCTTGATACGGCTTTGGAGCTTCTGAAAGCACGGTATGACAACAAACGCTTGCTCGCGGACACGCATATATCGCGTATTTTGAATATTCCGGTATTGAAAAAGGTTAATACGTTGCGTACGAGTATTTTGAACCCGTTACTGGAGTCAACTCGGGCTTTGAAAGGATTAGGTCTACCTGTGGACAGCTGGTGTTATATGCTTGTGCATATCAGTTTGTCTAAATTGCCTATTGACATTAGGACTCGGTTCGAACAAAAGTACGGCGGATTAAGGTGTGATTTACCAACATTTGAAAATTTAACGACATTTTTACAAAATGAGTGTAGTTTGCTTGAAACAACGACTTCAGGTTGCAATAATTCTGAGGTTCCCAAAACAAAAAATATTAATTCGGTTTCGGTAGCTCCGTACAGCACGGACGCTAAACATAGGTGCGCGTTTTGCTCAATCGCGGGTCATGATATTGACATTTGTTATAAATTTAAAAACGGCTCTTCTGGTGAGCGTAGAATGTGGATACGCAATAATGGGCTTTGCTTCAAATGCTTCGGCCAACACTCGGCGTCTTCTTGTAACCGTCATGTTCCTTGCGGGCGGTGTGGTAACCTCGGTCACCATACATTAATATGTACGTTAGATATGCAGCCTAGTGCTCGGACGGCAAAAGGTGCACACGTTCAAAATAATAATTCATATAATAAAAACTTTAATCAGAGCACCCGTAACGAGCGTATGGTGCATACTGTGATGTCTGGCCACCCCGGTCAGGCGCACGACGTGAGGCCGGGCGGTTTCGCTTGTTGTTCGGACGCGGATAGCGCGGCAGTTGTCGGTCACGCGCTGCCGTCGGGTTATTCTGTTCAATCGGAATAGCAATTAGCGCAGAGTAATGTTTCTTCTATGCCTACTTTACAAGATAATGTTATTTTACCTACAGTTATTGTTAATGTTTTATCGGGTAATGGGGAGCTTGTTAAGGCAAGGGCATTATTAGATTTCGGTTCACAGGTTTCGGTTGTTCGTAGCGATTTTGTTAATTCACTCGGTTTGAAAAAACATTACTCTGTGACTCCTTTGTTGGGTGTAGGTGGCACTCACGCTTCGAATAGTAATTATATTGTTACTATTAATTTTCGGTCGGAAAGAAATAATATTTTTTTATCGGTTAATGCGGTTGTTTTGAAAACTCCTACCACTTATGTGGCTAGTCGGCTCGGTATTTCGGATAATTTACGTATTTCGGATGATGGTTTCGGACATTTATCGAAGGTCGATATTATTTTCGGTTGTGATATTCTCGGTGAAATTGTAGAAGGGAATAAGGTCACTTTACGGCCGGGTGGACCTTATGCCATTGATACAATATTTGATTTTGCTATTTTCGGGCCATTACGGGGCAATTATAATAATAATAATGTTGTTTGTCGGAATCGGAATATTGATGTTTTTTCGGGTGTCTCATTGGTGGACGCGGTTGAGCGGTTCTGGAAGTCGGAGGAGCCGCCCAGGGTTAAAATTAGGGATCCTTGCGATGTTGATTGTGAGCGGTTATTTTCGGGTTCGGTTATTCGGTGTTCGGATGGTAAATATATGGTTCGGTTGCCATTGATACCTAATCACGCGGAGTTGGGTGATTCCGCGCAGGTTGCTATTCGGCGGTTTATGGCTTTGGAAAGGCGAATGCGGGTTCAGCCTAAGTTCAAAGAAAAATATGTTCAATTTATTCGGGAATATATTCATTTAAAACATATGCAACTTTCGGAGTTTGATATTAATTCGGAACAGGAACATTACTTTTTAGCGCACCATGGTGTTTTTAAAACGTCTGGTGACACGGATAAGATTCGGGTTGTTTTCGACGGTAGTGTTAAGACAACTACTGGGGTTAGTCTTAATGATTGTTTGTATTCGGGAGAAAGGTTACAAAATGATATAACTAAAATTATTTTAAATTTCCGTTTACCTCGGGTGGTGTTTACCACTGATGTAAAGATGATGTTTCGGATGACCTGGATCCATCCCCAGGATCGTAGGTATCAATTGATTTTATGGCGGGAAAGTCCAGCTGATCCCATTCAGATTTTTGAACTTACTACAAATACTTACGGTCTTAAGTCGAGTCCCTTTGTAGCGATACGTTGCTTGCACCAGTTGGCTGCTGATGAGCAGGAACGTTTTCCCAGGGCTGCGAAGTTACTGATAAATAATTCTTATGTTGATGATCTTAATGGAGGCGCAGACACGGTTGAGGAAGCACAGGAAATTAGAGACGAGTTGATACAGCTGATGAAGACGGCAGGTTATGAGCTGCGAAAGTGGTCGTCGAATGAACCTCGGCTCCTCGCTGATTTTCCTGAGGATTTCTGCGAGACACCTCGTTGTTTTGAGGATAAAGACACTTGCGGTTTTATTAAGGTCTTAGGAATTCAGTGGAACCCTTCATCGGATGCGTTTACGTACAGGGTAAATAATTTACCTTCGGAACAGTCGCCAGTTACTCGGCGCAGCATACTTTCTTCCTTGGCTAGACTTTTTGATCCGTTGGGTTGGATATGTCCGGTGGTTTTTCGAGCCAAACTGTTATTACAAGAGCTGCTCAGTGACGGAGCTAAGAGTGTGGAGTGGGACGCTCCAGCCCCTGAACACTTGGTTAAGAAGTGGAATGATCTTGTTTCGGATCTACCGAATTTACAGAGAATTTCAATTCCACGGTGCTTGAAGTCTGCTAATGACGTCAGTTATTCCTTGCATGGTTTTTGCGATGGGTCGTCGTTGGGATACGCGGCTGCAGTTTACTTACGGTCGGAGAATATTCACGGAGAAGTTTCGGTTCGGTTAGTGATAGCTAAGTCTCGGGTTGCCCCCCTAAAAAGCAAAATGACTATACCACAGTTAGAACTCAGTGGCGCAGTACTTCTTGTTTCTCTCCTACATCACGTTTTCTCTGCGTTGAGTGAGCTTTCTATTGAATTTTCGGAAGTTATTGGTTGGTGTGATAGTACCATCGTGTTGGCGTGGTTAAAGACACCCCCACACAAATTAGAAGTTTTTCAAGGCAACAGAGTTTCTCAGATTAAAAATGCCAACTTACCAATTCAGTGGAGACATGTTTCAAGTGGGTTGAACTGTGCAGATATTGGATCTAGGGGAGCCTCCGCGGCTCAACTTGTGGAGCACCCTCTATGGTGGGGTTCGGAGTGGCTTTGTCAACCACGTGAGCTTTGGCCTAGTGATAAGACTGAAGTTCCTATGGATTTACCTGGACTACGTGCGAAACACGTTACCAATATCGTTGTCGGTAATGAAACTTTAGATTTGTTATTCGGTCGGTATAGCTCGTTCGACAAGTTAGTTAATGTCACGGCATATGTTTTTCGGTTTATTAAAAATTGTCGGCAAAGGTGTCGTCGTAATTTCGGTAAAAATATTTCGGTTTCGGAACGTCGTAGTGCGTTAAATTATTTAATTCGGTCGGTCCAAGATTCAGATTTTAATGAACATATCTCGGCATTAAGGTTAGGGAAACCTATACGAGATTCTTTAAGGAAATTAAACTTGTTTTTGGATAGTGACGGAGTGATTCGTGTTGGAGGGCGTATTCGACATTCGGGTTTACCCTATTCAGCTCGTCATCCTATTTTACTTTCAAGTAAACATAGATTTACTTTACTTTTGGTGGAATATTACCACAAAACTTATTGTCACGTCGGTTCCAACGCGTTATCGGCCATTTTATCTCGGACTTACTGGATACTTTCTGTTCGTCGGTTGACACGGACTGTCACGTTTCGGTGCGTGCAATGCTTTAAGGCTAAGCCTCGTTTAGACCAGCCTTTTATGGCGGACTTGCCTCCTGATCGTGTTAGGTGTTCTCGTGCATTTGAAGGTGTCGGTACTGATTTTGCCGGACCGTTTATGATAAAAAGCAGTTCTTTACGAAATGCTCGGTTATTAAAATGCTATCTCTGTATTTTTGTTTGCCTGAGCACTAAGGCAGTGCATTTAGAAGTGGTCTCGGAGTTGTCGGTTGAGGCATTTGTTGCGGCTTTTACTCGGTTTACATCGCGGAGAGGAATACCGTCTTTGATGCGATCCGATTGTGGAACAAACTACGTCGGGACAAATAAATATCTAAAAGATCTTTATGTATATTTAAAGGGTCATCATGCGGATTTAGAACGTGAGTTAGTAAAAAGTAATATTACTTGGCTTTTTAACCCACCAAGTAGTCCAAATATGGGTGGACTATTTGAAGCGGCAGTTAAGTCTGCAAAGACGCACATGAATAGAGTTCTAGGTGAGAGACGGCTCACTTTTGAAGAGTTAACCACATTTTTTACCAAGGTGGAAGCGGTTTTGAATTCTCGCCCGCTTTGCCCTTTGAGTGCGGATCCTTCGGATTTGGAAGTATTAACACCCGGACATTTTATTATCGGTCAACCTCTGGTAGCACTGCCTGAACGTCCGTTCGAGGAAGTAAATATTTGTCGGTTGTCACGGTTTCACCAAGTTCAAAAACTTACTCAGCATTTTTGGTCTAGGTGGCGTGATGAATACTTACATACGTTGCAACAACGTACAAAATGGACTTCGCATTCTGAAGCTCCTAAGGTCGGTGATTTAGTTTTGATTAAGGAGGACAACTATCCTCCTCTAAAGTGGAAACGCGCTCGTATTTTGCGTCTTTTACCTGGTTCGGATTCGGTTACGCGCGTAGCAGAAGTTAGGACAGGGAACGGAATTCTGCTTCGGCCCGTGTCGAAGCTTTGTAGGTTACCATAGGTTTGGTTGGTTGATAACCAAGGCAGGCCTTGGTTCGGGGGGGAGGATTATGTGCACGCAAACTATACTCATGGCTGAAATTTGAATCTGCCGCCTCGACTTACGCGAGCCGCGGCATTCCACGCTATTGGTCGAAACCAATATGGCGTCACTCTGTTCGCGCCGACCACGGGGTTCACCACGGATAATTTGTTTGCTGTGAATTTATTGTGAAGAAACTGTTTAATCTATCGGAAATTGTGTTATTAATGTTGGACAATACCTAATTCAACTCAGCTGAGTGTTAAGTTGGTGAATACAACAAGGAACTGTCGGCGGTATAGGTATCTCGGCCCCGTGGTTTGGAGCCCGGCGCAGCAGCAGTCAGGTTGGTGGCCTTCTTATTTCATGCTGTGATTATGTATAGATTTGTGTTGCACTGACCACCTTACCAGCCATGGATTTAGTCTCTAGCTCTGGTTATCGAAGGAATTAACGAACACCATCGCTCTTTTGGAGTCATACCTTAGTGGCCGCGTTCAGAGGGTTGATGTGCATGGCTCCAGATCGTGTGGATCTAACGTCACTATAGGCGTCCCGCAGGGCTCAATTCTAGGTCCATTTCTATTCCTAGTTTACATAAACGACCTACCTAGTCTTGTAAAACATGAGGTGGTGCTGTTTGCAGATGATACCTCCTTACTTTTTAAAGTAAAGAGACGACAAGATTCCTTTGACGATGTAAACAACGCCATTTCAGAGGTAGTGGATTGGTTTACTGTAAACAACCTGCTACTTAATGAAAATAAAACAAAATATGTTTATTTTACGTTATCGAATGTTAGTAGGCCCCTCGATTCTATTATTGTAAAAAATAAGGAATTGGACCTCACGGATACTGCTGTATTTTTGGGAATTACTTTGGACGCTAAGTTGCAATGGAGTCCTCATATTGATAAGTTGTCCAAAAGGCTCAGCTCAGCAGCATTCGCGGTCAAAAAAATTCGTTTAATAACCGATGTAGAAACCGCGCGATTAGTTTATTTTGCCTACTTCCACAGTCTAATGTCGTACGGCATCTTGCTGTGGGGTCATGCTGCAGATATGAACAGCATTTTTGTTCTGCAAAAGCGAGCCATTCGGGCGATTTACAAATTGGGACCCAAGATGTCACTTAGAAATAAATTTAAAGAAATTAATATTTTAACTTTGGCATCACAATATATCTTTGAAAACTTAATATATGTAAAAAAACATATAGGATTATTTGCAAAAAATAGCGATCGGCACATTGTTAATACCAGGAACAAAAATAAACTTGCTTTACAAGTCAGTCGATTACATAAGATTACTAAATCTTTTAAGGGGCAATGTATACGTTTTTACAATAAGATTCCCATTGACATTCAGAATTTGCCTTTCAACTGTTTTAAGACAGTAGTTAAACAAAAACTTTACAAAAAAGGTTATTATAAAGTTAGTGATTATTTAGAAGATATGAATGCATGGGATTAACTGTCTGAGAACTGATATTAGGCAGCTAAATTACTCAATTGTATATCAATATTTTATGTTTATTTTTATTTTTTTAAAGAACGTCTAGGGCCCTGTGCCGAGGTTTTTCTTGCAGCTTCTTTTCCCCGGCTATACAGGTTGTGAGAAGCTGCAGTAGTTTTAGGCGGATGAGACGTTCGTTATGTAAAATTGACGATTCAAAGTGTAACTATGTTACCTACTGAATAAAGATATTTTTGAATTTGAATTTGAATTTGAATGGTAAATCTCTCATACACCGGCCATCACGTTGGTCTAACAAAAAGCTCTGTGAGGTGTGGGTACCTAGTTTAACTTGTGATGGACGTATGTACCTTTGACTACCCCAATTACGATATAGTCGTGAACTTATGTGATGTGATATATAAATAAAATACGGCCTTTCGTCTCAAGTAATGGTACACAAGAATCAAGCACATACTTAATATCATACATTTTGTCATTTTCGTATAAGACTCAATATGTAGAGACCATTTTACTTCCGCCATTTTTTAAATACTGTATTGCAAAAACGTTCACATTCAACTTTTAATATATCTACTTGAACTTTGTCGAATATTTTCAACAGGTAAAAAAAAGAAAATACCTACTTACCTCTTTCTTTTGAACCGGTTTATCGAAAATTAATCGACTGCATCATTACACGAACATTATAGCGTTCGTGTTATTAAGTGCGCATATTTTCTGTGCAATTTTGAACACAAAACTACAATGTAGTGGCCAGGCAGTTGCTGTAAATTGTTGGATAGTTTATTTATTATTCTTTGTAGTCATTACTGCGGAAAGTGCCACAGATAATAATAATAAAGTATTTAATTTAAAACTTAACTACACTATCATGGAACATACTTACTACACATAATACACCACAACATAATGCCATGATATTGGACACAAACTAATCAACCGGACGCTATATATTGTAAGTCCAAAAAAGTAAAAGAAAGGCATAAATAATCTGAAATCGTATTCCAAATTGTACAAATTTCTGCAATCTTTATTCACTTTGCCAGATTATATTATATCCAGAAGCAAGCATGCATAAATCCACTTGTACTTTTGTCCTTACCGTCATCAACTTGACAAGCAGTTACAAGTTTATTTAAAAAATGTAACTTAATATAAACTTAATATTATTCTCAATAAAATGTTTTAAATTGCAGCCGTCACTGTACTTTAAAATTTGAGTAAAAGGAAGTTAGGTACTTTAAATACTTATCATTATTACAAATACAACTTAATAAAGCTCTTCATTCCTAATCTAATATTGTTTTATGACATCTGTTTTTTGCCGTGTTTGCCTGCAAATGAAAATATTTCATTTTATTACATTTCTTAAAAACGATTCGATATCAAGCGGTTCCGTTCGAAACTTTGCGATAAAGAGTTTTATTTGATAAAATATTTATTAAAATTGGATATTGTCACACCGAAGCGTTTTATTATCTAATTTTTTCTTTGATTTTTGTACAAACCGGCTAAGTGCGTATAATGGGGCGTCGTGTCTCCGGCCGGTTCGCACTCGTTAGCGAGATGAAGTTGTTCCACACACACCTTCGCGCCATTTTGTTGCCCCACCACCTTTTATTCACACCACCTTACTACATTATTGAGATTGCGTGTTGCTTCACATCTAAAGGAAGAAAAAAGGTATTTCAGAGGACATTTTAAGCTTGCACAAGTTGGCTCCTCATTATCTCGAACATTGTATCATTATGGAATATTGCTTGCTGACCGAGAAGTTTTTAATGATGTTCTATATATTAAAAGACTTCGGTCTTCCAATTCCGATGGAAGGACAGATACCAGACACAACCTTACAAGGTGCATAAGTTTATCGTATTAAATACCGGCCTTTTTCAACCTGTAAACTTAACAACTCACAACCTAGTGAGACCTTACGATAGTTCTATGAACATTATAAAGAAAAAGGCCTGTGTGAACTGTGTGTAAACTATAATATATAAACCTGGCATCGTGTGGGTCTCTAAGCCACAAATCCGTAGTTACTGGTATCTACATCCGGGCACGTGTAGGTTGTACTCCCACATACTGAGCCCTCGCGATTGTATTGTAATTACACTAAGGAACACTGTGTCATTTCCTCTCCTTTAATAAACGTATCCGCACTGGGTAAGGCTGTTGGTTTCATAGAGAAGAAATTAATACTACTTATGATTACTAATCTGAATTTTATAGAACATCTAAAACATCTAAAAAGGATTTGTGACGCAGGATTCAACTATGTAGCGCTGTGCAATCGACCTGTGGTGTACCTACACCTTGTGGTTTGCCAATATGCATCCGCATTCGAAGATTTCAAAGCTTTATTCCATGTAGGTTTGACTTTATCGCTAGCGATGTCATTCCCTTATTGATCGATAGAGCTTATCGCTTCCAAATGATGCTTTACAGAACCAGGAATATAAGGCTGTATTGAGACGAGTACTGCATACGTTATACATAGGATTGAACAGTACCTGGTCTACGTAATCAGCAGTAAACACTCCAAAAATGGTAACAACAGAATCAACCGGGCTTACTTAAGGACTTTCACGGAAGGAATCTAATTTACCCTTATTAGGTGCTAAGTAGTAGTTATAGCTAGCTGACTTTGTATTTACGACTTAGCTACTTAAGGTAAATAAATGAGAAAAGAACGTGCACAATTTTATGTGCACTCGTTCTTAGGATAAAAAAGAAATAAAATTTTGTTATACCTTCGGCGAAAGTTAATTAAAAAGAAACCTTTTTAATAGTTGCTTGTGCAGATAAGTAGATGTAGAAGATGTAAAACTTCTCCAAACGTATCATCAAAATAGTTCCACTAGAATTTCAGCAACGACAAGGACCTACAGTGAAACTTACGTACTTATAGATTTACTTATGAACATTTATGATTCAAATTCTAATCGACAAATCTTCACACAAAAATATAGGCTACAATTATCCTAATGATTTACGGCATCAAACATCAATGTAAGATGTAAAACAACTACACAACCACTTAGTTCAACACCCTGGTCGGCGTTCGTAGAGAGCGAGCGGAAACGTAAAAAAGTCAAGAAAAAGCAGTAAGAAAATGATTGTATAATATTATGGTTTGGTCGCGTCCTCCCCCGCGCGCCGCGCCGGCGCCCGCGCCGCTCTCGACGAGTTAATCAGCCATCGGGGCAGAGACGCTCAAACTTTATATTCTTGGATTTTATAATAAAGCTTTTATAACATTCATATAGATTTTATAACATAATATACGACTTTATTATCTCTGTTCAGTGACTTGTAATATAAGGTAAAGCATACCCAAAAGAAAGCTAATTGAAAACGATTTGAAAACTTGCTTACAGTTGCATTTTGATAAGTAGTGTCTGTCCTGGTCAAACTTCTCTGGTGTGAGTTTTGAGGTCAACGACCGACCTCATCAACCCTAGTGTCAGGGTTAAAATTGAGCCGCCAAATGCTCATTTGTGTATTGACTTATTAGTGTCAAATATAGTATATTAATGTCTTCTCATATCCTGTCTGTAGAAGCGTTAAGCTAAACACTACGCAAGATCTTCACTCTCAAACTTTGGGTAGCAGTGATCAATAATGGAACATAATGACTCTATCGTCGGGCGGCGGCGCGGCGGGCTTGCGGGGCCAGCCGGCACCTGCGCCCGCGCGGCCAAATCCTCACAATTTCCACGCAGGATTGCTTCATTATCCCCGCTTTAGTCTACAGGATACTAAACTTGAAACTGGAAATAATTATTACGATTATACTATTGCTTTAGTTTAGTTCGTAGAGGTTTACTTTTAAAAAGTAAGTAAGTATAATGCATGCAATACGATACCTACGTTTATGTAAAATATTAAGGAGTTTTTAATAAGTACATAATATGTTATGTTATATTTTCAGTGCCTAGATCTGTCGCGTTTCATACAGAGAAATCAAACGTATGAAAATAAAAGTAGATAGGTAGATTGGGACTAGGTTTATTTCTTCTTTACTTTGTCGTACCTAAACGGAACAAAAGGGGCAAATAGTTTTAAAAGGAAAAAGCACCTATAACCGTTATGTACTAAAGCTGCTGTTATTACGAGAAACAATTAAATGGAAACAATTCTAACCAATCATTCCATGTAGCGAATGACAGATCAAAGCTCGCTTTTTAATGAAGTCTTCATAGGCGCGCGCTGGCGGCACTACAAAGGCGCTTTACCTTTGATGTAGCCGCACCGCCGCCCGGTGACAGTGCGGAGGCGATGATGCCTTTATAAAAACTCAATGATTTATTCCAAGACCATTTCGGTTCGATCGTTTTACAAGTCTATCAGCGAGGTTACCATTATGTTGTGAAACCGCTCGAACCGTACATCTTCTCTGAAATATTTTAATGATACTTACCTACTTACTTAATTATTTCTGATGCCCTTTTTCTAATTATCTTCTATAGATACCTACCCTACTAAGTAAATTCTTTGATTCTACTTCCGATTGTTTGTGGTTCTGCCCACCCTAATAATTAATTACGGGCGTAAGTTTCTAAATAGTACATAAATCATTTGTATATGTGCTTAGATCACGTAAGATAATCAAATTATCTTGCTTTTGCGTGTTTACTTTCCTCCCTGCCTATTTCGGCAAAAGGGCCATGACTATTTACTACAACGTTACTATCAAGTATTCCTTAATACTTCCTGCCACTTCTTCTACGCGTATATTAGAGGCCATAAACGCGCTTGCCATCACCTGCGCTATAAATAATCCTTATAAGAAGCAGCTTACGGCGGCAACTTCGCAATTTACGAGCGAGCTTTTGAAAAAAAGCTTTTGTTCGACAGAACGGCGCGTTAAAGCTCACACTGCACACTGCAACTTTTGTGATAGAGTGGCGAAGGCTTCACGTTCGGTCAAAACGTCAGGTAGAGGTTGGTATAGAAGTTTATAGGTAGAAAATTGAGTTATAAATTAGGGTAGGGAACAGAATATTATGTCGGTTCCCATTTAAGCGGCTAAGTAGAGAATGCCGTCTAAGGCAAATCAACAATAGTTAGGTACGTCGAAAAAGATTTAGTAAACAGATAGGACATGCGACGAGAAAGGATAAGTACTCGTAAGTACTTATAGTTTATTTCGATAAAAGGAAAACGATAATGTGCCAAAGAACTTATAAAACAAGTACTTATTCTTGAAATCGTGCGTGAAGTGTATATTGTATTCAAATATTATAAATTTTGAATGACACGATTCAGTAAAAAACCTATGGAATCCTCAACATTTATGTTTTGTCGAACCATTGTTTGTTTTCTTTTGTTGTTTATGATTCTCAGAAGCCGAAGAGTGGTGGCACGGGTTGGAACTCGCAACATTGTAGACTAAAATACACTTCGAAAACATTTTTTGAAGGGGCTAACATTGCGCTTAATCTTGAAAAACACCGCAAGTAAAATATGTTATTAGCCGCCAAGAACGCTTAAAGCAGGAAATCTTACAATACTAAATAAGTATTAGTGACAATGAAGGTAACTACAGTAGCCGGATTAGAGGGAGAGAAAGGTAAAATGCTTGAGGTAGAATAAGTTTATGGGTAATTATAGGTTAGAGGTTTATAAAAAATATGTAAAAATAATCTCTTTGTCGGTTTAAAGATCATAGAACAAAATAAAGCTACATTATTTTGTTAATACAAGGAATAAGAAGGTATGTACACAAGCTCATGGTGTAAAAATTAACAGGGAACTATTATCTTAGTAATTATAATAGTACTTACAAATAGTACGATGTAGTCTAGTATCATAGCCTAGGGCGGTAGACGCTTTATGACACGTTCAGCTTAGGAACCGTCACAAACGTCACTGTGACCCCGGCTACATCCGCTTAGTGAGAAGGGCACATTGACCATTTTCAGTCGACCGACTCAAACCGTTACATACGTACTATATTTATATTTTTAGAATACTAGTCTGCTGTAGTGGGGTACAACCCGGACACTCCATGAAAAACAGTCTGCGTGCATTTCTTTACTCCTTAATGGCTTGCTAAACTACCCCCATTTTGGGCGTATTTATTTAAACCAAGCTTGCTTCAAGCTCGTATTATTGCGGAGCGGAGTGTCCCTTCTATATGTAGTAAGTATAGTTATTTACTCTATGACTGGAAAAGAAACAATATAGGAATGTTCGGCTGCTTATCATCTCGGATATCCCGTTTTCTTGAATAAATTACAGTAAGTAAATAATAGTTTTCATTTGGTCACTTAGTTTTTACATTGTGTTTTAAATTGATCCAGGTTACCTACTGCATGTACAGTGTTTACGAACCCACCTCATGGAGCTTGTAGCACTAGACGCTTCATCACTCTATACCGTTACGAATGTCGGCGCGTGATCGCCGGGAACCGGGAACACGGCTCGTGATAGCCGCCTGTGAGAGCCATGGACACTTTATGGCTATATTGAGTGAACTAGAACAAACTATAACAGTACACGACGTGCCTTCATAATTTAAATGCCACTTCACCTTAACAACTTAGGTGGGTACCTACCCTACTGTAAATTGAATCTGGATAAGCTTAAAATAAATTATCAATTAATTTTCCATGTTTTAAAATAAGCAGTTACCGAATATTTGTTAATTTAAGATTATATATTTTTATCAGGTATACTAGTTGTATGTACGTTTTTAAAGCTTTCGTTACAATTAATTTATTTAATTATTTAATGGATCGTTTAAAGCTTTGCACATTTCCTTGTATGCATAATTAAACTAAGTAAGTAAAAAAGTACTAATGTATAAGTCAATTACAAGTAACCACAACATTCATCATAAAAAACATCTAGTCTGTTGAGAATAACTTCTCAGCAGCTAGAATCTCACTATTAATAACAGTATTTATATCATAATATATAATTATTGCACAAGTTGCTTAAAAAAACAAAGAAACTCTACTAATAAAACGAATTTTAAATGGAGATAGCGTTTTGTCAGCTTGCTCTTGAGAATCCGCTGCGAAATATTAAAGATACTACAAGTATTTATAGGTTTTCGTAAAACATGATACCTATCAATTTAAAGTATTATTTCAAGATATTGTAAAAGTGGTTATGTGACACTTTTGAATGAGTGTCCGTATTTTTTATATTGTAACCGGAGATATGATAGTAGGTATGTGGTTATAATTCATAGCCGCAGCGTCTTACGCGTACCTACTGCGTGTCATAGCGTATGTATAAATCTCGGATTTCTTAAAATAAATGTGTAGGAGATATTATGCTCGCTGAGTAAATAAATCTCTTATTCTGAATGTCGTCAAATTTACGAAAATTTTCAATTTATTTTGGTAACATAATTTAGAAGATCATCAAGAAATACTATATTTAAAATGAAAATAGACACTTGCCTTCTCCGCAGTGGAGTTTATACATCTATTTAGAGTACTCAACTTATCCCAAGTATATAAACCATCATAGGACAACTAGCTACCTACCAGCACAATTTTACTTGCAAACGGTAGTTGTTTATTGCCCGCGTATAAAATATAGGACGTCGTTTGCTGACAAGATTAATTCGTAATAAACTGTACACAGCACCGGCCGAGATTAACAAACTGACAGACACAGCATGCGGCTATCACGTTATAGCCCTCGGTATTCACGCTACACGTTATAATAATTTAATACATTTGCCTACATGCTACAAACCAAAGAAAATATAATTCATAAAGAAAATATAATATAAATCGTAGTTTCTATAAACTACTTGCACACCAAGGAGTTTAACTAAGTAATACTAAAACAAAAAAGGTTTACTTAAATAAAAAATATAAAGCAAAGAGATTGTAATATTCCTTTCATTATTTTTCAGAAAATGACTGGCTGTCACGGGTAATAAAATAATTCGGTACTTAGCTATAAAATCGATAAAAAGAAAATGTGTTTTTTTCTTTAATGGTCTTCGTTAATATTTCTTCAAGGGAAACAGCCAGTGATAACGTTTTGATTGAGTTTAAAGTGTAATTAATAACATCTCTTTTTCTGAAAATATTTTTTGGACGTTGATTAGTTCATGCCTTATGTGAGTAACCTAGGTAAAAAATACGTAAATTATAGAATTCTAATTACAAAATAAAGACAACTAACAAAAAACATTATCTATTTAACTTAAAAGTATGAATTTTAATTTTAATGAAGAAATATTTCGACTTTCGAATAAAAGTACGACTTTTTATTAAAAGTATCTTAATGACGTCACAGTATGCTTTTCATACAAATTCTACAGTAATTTCGAGTTTTGAATTTCAGTAAAAAGTAATTAACTTAACTAGTTGGAAACTACCCTATTCTTCAATTACTTTAACAAATTAATTTAATAAAAATAAAGAAATGACTAAGAATCCAATACTTAATAATTTATTGTTGCTGGCAATGGATATTACATAATATCTACCTAAGTATGAAACATTCAATGTAATTATGTTACTTAATTTTTGTTGTATCGCTGGCTTTAGAAGCAAATCGCCGGCATATTTCGGCATATTACCGCCACACACGGTGCATCCAAGATGGCGCAACAATGATGAAACTATTTGGTTTTGAGGCGTAATTACCGAGAACATCACCGTCAGCGGTGGTGACGCGACCACCCACCACCACCTACCATCTACCGTCTACCATCCGCCTCTGTTAAAATGCAGCACTTACCTAATGTCCGATGGACTATTTCGTTCATTGCCCAAATTGCTCGCTTTGATGTCGATGAGATGGGGCAACGAAAAGTCTTATCGAATATGTTCAGAAGCCAAAAAGAAGTCGAGGCATTTGGAAATATTAAGTACTTATATTACGTATTATAGATCTTTATGTACGTATGTAAATCTGTTGTCTGTAAAAAAAGTGAACGGGACGGACATAAGTAGACTAAAGGCTCATCAAATACTTACGATAAAAATGCGATAGGCGATGAGTTAGTAACTTTGTCACTTTATCATACAGTTTCATTTAAGTCATTCGTATGGCTACCGAAATAAGTCTTTATAAAACGTCAGAAACAACTGTATCTTATTAAAATAATGTGAAAAAAGCTCACAAATAGGCATAAACCGAAATGTCCAAGGAAAGCTCTGTTCTATTATTATTTTATCTACTTATTTTAGTAATAAATTACGGTATTACATTACCAATAACCCACTAGCGTCGACCTACGCTGATGTACTCGTAAATAAGTTTTTACTGCCAAGAGGAGATAATATAGTCGCTATGGAACATTGATATTACGAAATATGCCATAAACAGCCTATACGCGTCCCACTAAGGGGTCATGTAACTCTTGCATCTCTTGTCACCCGAAGGAGTAAACCTTGATACAACATGCTTACTCCACTAGGTTACGTGCGAGTTTTGTGAATATGACTAATCCAGAATTGCAGAGCTTTAAGCTACTCGGAGGCATCTTACATTTACTTAGGTTATGAAATGGCACACAAATAGTTCGCAGGATCACAATAGAGAGCAATGCAAACTCAAAACCTCAAGCACATGTTTCCGAATTAAAATCTGGGTAAGTACTTAAATCTAAGATTTCCTGCATTTAGCTTGCGTTTGCGGTTTTGAGTTCGTTCAGCAACACGGAAGAGAGCAATGCAAACTCAAAACCTCAAGCATTGCTCTCTACCGTGCTCCTGAAAGTGTAGCAATACAAGACTCCATGCAAAGATTTAGCAATAGCAATCAAGATAGTCTTACGCATCACAGTCGTTAACACAGTATTCAAATGCCCATCAATCTCGAAAGAAGTGCGGTTTAGTATCTAGTTTACTGTATGACGTATAGCACAATTCAGTTCATGTCTTAATCTAGACTGTAGTGCAATAAACTCCACTCCCAAGCAACTAGTCGTTAGGTGTACCCGCCGGCGATTTACGAGCAAGTAAAGCTAAATACACATGTAAGTGGTACGGAGAGCTTGCCGTCCTGTGATACGTAAGTATAATATCAGACCCGCGGATTTCTATGTTAAAAGGTAGGCTCCAGTTCATACAAAGGTAGGTAGGTACTTACTGCATAAATTTTGTGACATTGTGTACCTACATTCTGCAACATAGCACATGAAAAACTCACGTTTCTGGTAGTGCCTCTTTGTGTCTTAAGCTTAAGGAACAGACTGTTCCCAAGTATTTGCAAGTATGGGAACCAGTAAAGTCGAAGAAAGAGTTCTTTGATGGCATAGGTGTTGCGGGAAAGTACTGGACAGGATTGACGTTATAATTATAGGAAATAACATAACAGTTCACGACCATATCCCAATTGGGGTAGTCGGGAGGTACATCCATCGCAAGATAGAGTGTACTTACTAAGCTTGTATTGTGTGTTTAACATTTTCATTGTATCGACATTGCATTATATCTTCTGACGAAAAATCAATTCACTATAAACATTATGTACTTATGACCAAAACAGGGTTTTGTAAAAATTTTTACTATTCACAATTAATTTATGTGCATGTGATGGTATTCCTAAACCATCGTCCGATATCGATAACTATACAACTAGTTCCTTATAATATCTACCGGTAAAACCTTAGTAAGTATAATATGATATTTCATTGCTGAGCATATTTTTTGCTAAACAAGATTATCACTGCAAAGTGGTACATATTAGGCACATACTATCTGTAGCTATGCATTCCTTATACGGCTCAGTGATAATTATGATTTAAATAAGCTAACTACGATTTGTTTAAAGATTTAAGAAAGCTGCGACAGAGCACTCGGAGCCTTAGGGAAAGTATTTCAACAGTTTCCTAAATAAAGCCATCTTCATAAAGGTTGCAGAGTAGCGACGTGCGCTCGCGCAGCGCATTATAGGCGTGTAGATCGTGCCTCCGCCGCGGCTGCGCGCTGGTGGTCTCCTCAAACATTAGCTGACGCTGGAGACGGAGAAACGAATAATCATCAGTAACGCATAATGCAACCACTCGTTTGTTATACACAAACTACTTACCGTTTCTGGGAGCCTGGTACTTCTGGGAATGAGGTAAGTAATGGCAATAGACCTCGACGAGAATGTCACTGTTAGATTTTCCTAGGTAACATCTCAAGGTAAGAAGATAGGTACTGAGGGCATGATTTACTTACAGGTGTTGTTATAGAATTCCTTGGCGCGAATGTGTGAAGCATACGATGGATGTTGGTATAATGAAGTGATAAAGAATCGCAACGCCTGCAGATTGGTAGTTTCCGCTTATCTCGCTTGAGAGGACTTGTGTAAGTACTATGTATGATCTAGTTATGATCTAGTCTTCTAGAGAACTATTCTAGATACTTTTGTACGTAAGTACATAAATAGGTCGCTTTTCATTGAAGTGACCCAAAAGATGTTGTTTAAAGATGTACACATCGTACTTAGATGAAGGATCCGATGATAATCGCATGAAAGGTTTTATGGTGTCCTTTAATCTGAATGTACCTACAGTGACGTAAGCACCACCATTATATTGTATAAATAAGCGAGTTCCGTGACTCATAAAAATTATTTCAAAGCAATTTAGGAATTCCGCTGTCCAAATCTTTGTTCCGTATCTAAGAACGCCTTTAATTTCGTTTGGTTTTTTGTCTATCGCTCACTCGTACCGGCTAATGGTCATCTTTACTTGAAGTGGTAATAATTAGGGTTACGTAAGATATACGAGAGACAGGCAACATGTAATTGGGACCACCCGCGGTGTACCATAGTACCCATCATGCGAATCCGGGCTATATTTTCGTAATCTGTATTCAATAATGTTAGAACTGGCAAAAACTTTAGTGAAGAAATCGTGCAAAAATAGATATAAGAATAGATATGTAGTAGATATACCTAGTCGCTTAGTTTGTATGTACTATTCTAAGTATATTTCCTACAATGTAATTTATTGCTGGTATGAATTAAAACTAAACTATTTTAGAAAACAGACAATTTATTACAGGAAAACGTTTCCTTACTTATATTTAATAGCATATTTAGCATTCATCGCACCATCCTCATTTGCAATTAGCTGCCAATACTATGAGCTGCATTTGCAATTACTGACATATGAACTGCTAATATTTCCACTGTAACTAATCGGTAACCAGATATGATAGCTTTGATTTTAGTTACTAACTAGCTGATTATTTTCCAATACAATAACAAAAGCGATTATTTATTGTATTATACATATAAGATGCTTTTTTGTTTACTTGACTTAATGTAGATTTGAATTTTGTCAAGAGCAAACAGTAAGAATGTACCTAATCCGAGACATAGCTTTTTCATTATCTAAAATTGGAAATAGGTACCTTGTAATGTTTGGTAGATAGTACCTACCTATAGTAGAGAACTAGATACGTACATAATATGTATAGACATTACAGTTTATAATTTGTATTTTTTTTGTAATGACAAATCTACCTACACTAAAAAAGTACAAAGCATCTCATGTAAATCCCCATAATGTTGCAATTTATTTCAACTTACCTCTCGACTCAGTCCTTCTCATCAGCAACTTTCTCACGATCAGGAAGCGTTCCCTCAGGATGTGCCCTATTGTATCCTCACGCCAAGTACTAAATTGAGCACCTCTCAACTCTAAGCATCCTTTAAAATCCTCTCGAAAAATCTAAAAACTAGAGGCTATTTAGCTCAGAGCATACTTTATTAGGCGAACGTGATTATTTTGGCAAAACTAGGCTTGGAGTGTCTGCGAACCTTGGGAACGGATGTGAAGACTTGTATCTCACACGGGGGGGTATTCTGGCAAAAAACTCTTTTAAATGTCGAGATCGTTTTTAAATGCCATTCTCTTTCTTACATTATGTACTTACTTAATATGCTGTATGTGTATAATGTTCTTTGTTACTCTTTTCGTAAGACGGAAAACTTTTCCGTGGGAATTAAATAAGGAAATGAAACTACTTCTTCGAAATGCTCTTAAAATTGTACGTAGGTACCTACTTGCTTTTTAAAATTTACTTTTTGTAGATGTGCCTCGGAATGCGTTCACTACTTGGCCTGACAAAAAGGGGAGCACTGATCACATCAGGAAACTTATCTATTAGCACTTATAATGGTATATTTATACCATAGCATATTGGAATTCTGTTCTAAATTCTGGTGTTTTAATCTGTATACTTACGACCCCGGAAATCGTATTTAATATGATTTATTGAAGGTATGCCTGCCCTTCTATCTTTATTATATTTTATCTGGTCCTTCATACGTAACAATAAGTTATAAAGTAACCCAATATCAATCAATATGTAAGTAAATAGCTCAGACGTAACAGTAGTGAATAAGTAGGTAGGTACACTTATTTTAAAATACTTGAAATGATTGCCATGATAAAGTACTCCTACGTTGTTTACTTTTCCAGTGTTGTTAAATCTTACTATCTTTATGACTCGCCCGATATATCGCTTTTTAAATACAGCGACATCGCCTTGACCAACTTTCTTTCAGATATAAAAGGGTTTTAAAAAGGTATGAATTAAAACTAAACTATTTTAGAAAACAGACAATTTATTACAATTTTGTATAATAAATACAACTAAAATTCCCTAAAATATTTATTTTACAAAAAACGAAACAAGTACAACAATGTTTACAAACTAAATCCGTAAATTATTTCAATAAATTATTAAATTTTAATTCTAAAATACTTTGTACGAATTTCCATATAAAATAAAGTAAGACATTAAACATACAAACTATAGAATTAAATTTTATTTACAATGTTCACTATTCTAATAATCTCACTTTGGTAAACTGTGGTTAAATGAGTTTCAATAACTTTTGTGTAGGTACTTATATTTACCTTATATATTACTTAATTTAGACTACTTTCTATAATCAAACTCAGACGCAATGAAAAATATATCTTAGTAAATTATCCGTTTTATAACTGTACTATGACAACACACACACACACACAGAGACACACACAATCTTACATACTGCATTTCAATATACCTAATTCTACACAGAATGACGATATAATAATTGTAAATGGGGAAAATTAAAACCTCACTGAAATGCAATGTTATAACTAATAAATAAATACACCTAAGTTGATTGTTAGAAAATATTAAGATATAAGTACTATTATAATTTATAATATTTATTCTCTTACAAGTTTGTATGCTATTTTTACTAGAAACTCAATTTCCTATTTTAAATTTTAAATATGTATCTACCAACCAACGATTTAACAAAATTGGCAGCATTGATTACATAGCACAAGGCCTCTATCAAAACACCATTGCATTTACAGATTACCATTCTTGTAATTTATTACAGTCTTGGTCAATTTTGTGAGCGTGCATTTTTTCTCAATAACAGTGGTTACTCAGACCCGTTCATTCATATTCCGCACATTATCGTGAGTATGAATAATGTATAGAGACATGATTCGGCGACGAAACATTAGTAAGCAATTGTCTGCGACGAGCATACCAAGCGATGCATTGCGGAGTAATATGATTTACTGACGCACGCCTACTTCTACTGACATAGGTTTGCATAGCTAACAGCAATGTTAGAATGGAACCAGTAAAGTCCTACATACTATTGTTGCTTCAATGCTTACAACAGACAAATAAAAAACTGGAAAAAGACGATAAAATATACTAAAGGACTATACTAAAGGATGATGATATGTAATTAGCCTGAATTCTGTGAAGTAAATGTTGTAAAGACAGGCACATAGCCTTAAAAGCCAAGCCTAGTACGGCTTTTTAATTCCGAAAATAGTCACATACTTACTGATTATAAACTCACATTCACATTGAAGCATCAAAAGGACATATCAACAATCATACCTGCCAAACAAACTAGTTTCCTTACATTTCATGTTCATAGCAAACAACACTCCTTGCTATTTACTTACCATTAGCAGTAAATAAAACTACAATATTACAGTTACTCGTACGTTTGCTTACAGAATGTGCTCTGGATCCGTCGGCAGTTTATGCAGGAACCGGTTTCTACTTCATTACGAGGTGCTTGTACCAAAACCGCAACCCGCCATTCACTGGCTTTGCCAACCAAACACTTATTACAGGAATATTGAGAGTAAAAGTTAATTAAACAGTCGTTTATGACACTTGCAAAGTCGTAAGAAATTGAGACGTTATGAAACCAATCGTACTTGAGAAATGGGTTAATGGTTATTGTAGAGACGTAAGATGAAACTGAATCGTTATTCATTTTCTGAATAACTTGCTTAATTATGTATTAAACAAATTCAAGAAACACTTAATGGTCCAGAAGTCGCACATTAATTTGCCTACAAAACATAAATCTCTCACGTACTCCGAAGTCCAATTAACAGCGCAACTTGGCAATGCGAGCTATTTGTTAATGAGTCTTCGGAAATACTTTTTAGTCCGATGTTTCAAACGGATGTAGGTGAGAAGGAATGAGTGAGTCGTCGGCGCGGCGCGAGTGACAGGAACAGGCAGGGTTGATGTTCCCGAGCCCTACATCAGCGGCGATTAGTGTCGCGCCACCAGAATTAGCCACGACTGTGTCATTAGAACATCCACTTCCTGAACCACTATGGCGCTATTAACTCTTCCGATACTCTTTTACGCGAGACAGCTATCGTATTTCGTGGCTATTAGTTTATGAACTCTAAGATTTATTAACCGTTTGGTCCCGATTTGTAATATTTATATGGAAATAGAACTAGTATAATAAAAAGTTTGTTTAAGAAGGAGTTTAACGAAAAGTTTCTGGAGATTCAAAAAGTGGAAAAAGCTCCAACTACCTAATATAAGGTAAAATAGGCCCCGTTCCCTGATTGTTAACGCAGACAAATTAGCCGTGGCATAAGCAAATTTGTCAGTGCATTGTTGCGATAGTGGGCAGTCGTTACATCAATCAGCGTGGCGCCACATCAGGAACGGACCAGCATTTGTCACCGGACCACCGGCGCCGCCGTATTTATAGCAACGCCTGCGCCGCGCTGCGCTGCGCCCGCGCACCCGTGCCGTGGGCGGCAAACTGTTCACTATTCGCTGTATCACGACAGCTTCGGAACTTGCATACATTTCAACACTCGTGTCTCTATAAACTAACATTAAACACACAACCATTTACCCTTGCATGCCCTCACTTATATTTACCTTAGAATACTGATCGTATTGTACATATTTACACAAAGTATTGTACTTCGCTGCTTATAGTAAACTTACAATATATCTGAGGTAGACCTCTTCAAACTCCTGTCACGAATTGAGCATTAAACTACGGAGTATACACGTCGTAACTATTAACGCAGATACGGAAACTATATTAGCCGCTGATGCGGTTTCTTGAACGGCAATTTTCTTTTCTTTCTCTTTGTGGTGTTTCCTGTCTTTGCCAGGATGAGTTTTCTTATGGAAACATAGTCGCTGAAGGTTTCTCTGCATACGAGGGCAGTCGAAGTCTTCGTTGCCGTCGCAGCGGCAGGCGGCGAGCGCGGCCGCTTTCTCTTGTTTCCTGAGGATGTCTATGGAGTTGAGGCACTTGTTGGAGCACTTCCTGCCTCGCCGGTACATGGAGCGACAGAGCTCGTCGTAGTAGCGTAGCGCGGTGGCGCACTGCGCGTCAGCGAGGCAGATAAGTTGCGACAACCGGCATGATGCCGTGGCGTTGGCGGCGCCCTGCAGCACCTGCGGCCGACACACCTCGATCCTCTCCTTAGCCTCCACGCAGTACTCGTCCTCACACTGACACTGCAACAAAAACACAACGCTCAAATCTAACCAGCCACCAATTCATATCTCACAACTTTCATGAAAAATCATAAATTCTCTAGCATCGCAACACATAATAAATGACGTTGGTTCGTAAAACTTTTTTACGATACCAGAAACATTCCTGCCGCTATCAAAACACGTCGTGATTTCTGAAATCTCAATAAATACTTACTACACGGGTATAAACATTCGGATACATTTCATTCAGCTAGACGGTCGTTTGGAGAACGATAAATTGGTGCTCATCCATACATTATTAACTTAAACTTTGATTATTGGGATTTGCATAAGCGAATAGCAGATTAACGCAGTAAGATATTTAAATTTACATTCCGGTATGTGAATTTATAGCGATCGTGGGACTAATTTATTCTAATAAGTGGTATTAAGCAAAAGTTAAGCACAATTTACGGGTCATCGGGCTCAATACACGTAAATGAAGACACAGCAGCCGTCTTACGCTTGTTTTTTGTGTGAGCGCAACACCTGCGCGAGCCCGCGGCCGCGCGGCGCGGCGCTGCGGTAGGTCCCGATCAAGACGTCAAATCTCAAGGCTGAACGCGGCCGCTCCTTTGCCTTGCCTTTCGATACACATTGCCCAACGATCGTACGACATAATTAAAGGGTTTGACCGGTTTAAAACTAAAATAATGGCTTATCTATGCGCGGCGAATAGCTTACGTTGAACTTGTGCTTGTTTACGAATTTGTATGTACTTAAGTAGAGTCATCGATACAGCTGTACGTAATTTTATTTATGCAAATATTTTATAGGAAATTAATGGATATATAATCGATTGTAAATTTCTTGGAATTTGGCATGGGTTACCACATGTAAGCGGGTTTAAATGCGAAGTAAGTAAATAAGGTGGTTTCTGTAATTTAGCGCGGAAAGCAGCTGCGCCCGCGTCGGGGAGGTCCGTGTCATGCAGGGCTCCGGTTTTTGTTGATACAAATGCAATTGTCTTTCATATAGGTTAGGATATGTTAAGTACGTAGTAGTGAACTATCATAGAAAGGAACTTATGAAACACTACGTCATTTTTATTTCCTTATCCGGCTCGAAGGACAAAAAGTGGGTACCCTTAATTGCCATAATCTAGTCTTCACAACATAAATCCGCATGACAGATTCGGCAAACGTAAATCGTATTTATAATTTGTATCATTAGTTTACTTAAAACGCGTTCACCGTCGTTAAAAGTTCTAAAGGTCTTTGCTAAAACTAAAATTTGCTGCAGCTTCAAAGTGATAGCAGTTAAATAAAGCTAGTCTTAACTGAAGAAAATGCGTTCTGTCTAGTTATAAGTAACTAGATCTCATTAAAACATGCAACAGGTTGTTTAGCTTTTTTTCCAAATACACACACACCTCAATCACATGAATGTATTATCTAAAGTGTTTGTATCAGCAAATAGAATCTCTGTAAGTATTTAATGTATCCTTTCTTGTGCACAACATTGTAATTTCACCCATATCCGTGTAGTTGTCAACGTGACGAGAGGTCGTCAACCGCAACCCTCGTGCAGCCGCAGCATGTCCGACAAATCTGCCGTCGATGTCTAAATTAGATTTTATTGCGGGGCGTCTGCGTACGCACACCTCTTCGCTATACCAACTCAGCCAGACCTCCCTTATTGACCATTTTAGGAACAAAAGCTACAGATAATAAGAGCAATGAGGGGCCACATTACCTTGGTGTTGAATCTCAATTGAAACGGACATAAACAACTCTCGCGATGAGAAGTAATTTTGACAAGCTTGATCTTTGCTCGGTCGCTGTGTGTTCACTTCGCAAATGTGAATGAAACGCGTTTATTAACATGTGATTACTAGTTATTGACTACTACGCGACCTCAGATAAAGCTTGTAACCTTCAATTCAACACTGACGTGATCTCTGACCGTAACATCGATTTGCGTTTATTGCAAGAAGATTTCTACTTCTTTATTCAGGTATACAAAATTTATATTTTCATATATTAAACTCTTTTATGTAAGTATGAATAAGTTAGCGTTATTTAAAATTATTTATAATCTAAAAGACATGGAAGTCAAATATATGGCCTTATGTATGAATCTTATGTACTTAATAATAACGTTCCTAAATTTGTATAAGCCACCACTGTTAGAATTCTCATTTTTTATGAGATTACGCCATGACGACATAAACTTTTTACGATGCATTTTATATGGACACGTGGCCTACACACGGATTTTAGATACACACAAATATCGTACCACCGTTTTCGTAGGGTATTATGAAAATATAATTATCATCTAGTCTTTTTTAATTAAATCCATATATCGGAGAGAAATTGACTAACTTTGTGTATTTACCCGTTGACTTCCTTAACCTTGTACTAAATATGTGCGTAAGTTTTGTATTGCGATAGCGTAGGTATGACTACCAGAATCAAGTATCAACTATTCTATGTAGTACAAGTCCTACAACTTGGCACAGGCACGTGACTCTACCTACATTAGTAGGGAAGGAGTGTATTCCACCGTAGTCTACAACAATTTTTGACATAATTAGGTACATAATTAAGATCTGTATAAATATTTTCCACTAAGTAACTACATAACATTTAACACGCTACGTGACTGACACCACGTATCATTAACCTTTCGTTCATAATAGTTATGACTTTTGGACAGTTAGTATAGGCATATTGGTATATTAATAAAAAAAATCTATCCTATTTTGTCAAAATCTGCGTTTTTCTTTTCTCGTCTTAATCTCATATGGACTTTGTGTTCCGAAACGTGTTAAGAACGTCCAGATACTCACGTTCATAAGCTCCTTCCCCTCTTCAGTAGATGTTAAAGCTATCAAGGCATGTTCACAGGCTTTAGGACAGTTGGTGGTGGGTTCCGCCAGGACATCGTTGCATAGCAACATGTAGTTATTGAGTGCGGCGCCGCAGCCCGTGCGGTATGCACAGCGTATGCGCGCCTTTTCGCATGGCGTCGCCGCCGCCGCCGCCACCGCTGCCACTATGGCTGCTAGTACCCACATTACCTGACGAAGAAAAAATAACATATTATTAGAAATTGAAAACATCATTTGGTAGCGGCATTTTGATGACAAGGATCAAAGAAATCGAGGCGTCACCATAGAGAGTTATCAGTGGATTACAAACAGACGAAGATGATGATGATGAGATTATACGTATACCTAGGTAAAAAAAAACTATCTCAAAAGAAAGTGAGACTTTTGAAAACCGAACATCCAAACAATTAAATTACTGATAATAATATGTAAAAACTTCTCCCAAAAAGGCTACGTATAAAACTACAATGGGATTTAAGTGTTTGGTGAAAGTTGTTAAAAATGAAGTATCATTGTCACTCGTAGGTATCTCGTGTATAAAAGATTACGACGAAATTCTCGTAATGTTTACATATTGTCCTGTAGTTACTCCCCGGCTATTACGAGTGGTACGACAATGAGGGCCAAATCTTCGAGATCGCTGCGCCCGCGCTCGGCTCTGTTCTCGGAAGGTTGCGCGCGCACGAAAACAAACAGAATCGCGGCACGTCACGTCGCTACTAACTTACACGTTTACCGTAACACTGAGCTAGGGGTGGCACCAGATCCCCAGATGCTAGGCCAGTCCTTTTGTATTAAATACCATGAAATCAATGCCTGCAAATGCAAATCTTTATGAGAAACAATATGCATGCACGCATAAAGAAAAACCATTAGTGCTGCTATGCTGTTCAAACGATAATTTATGACAATAATTATACTAACTACCTACTTATATAATAAAATATAGAGAAACTAAGCGCAAGAAAAAAATATTTCTTTGCATTATCGTCTAGAGAATACATACATACATACATTTATAAACAGAGCAGTAAGCAGAGACCATGGAATTCCTGTGCTTCGATCCTGACACACATATCTTGCTTCCTCCTCATTCATCAATCGTTTCATACTCGCACGCTGGTTCAACGTACTTAGATCGTATTGAACCATTTCTAAGGATATCTCCAATTTGATCAATGTACGAATGTGTCTAGAGAATATTTTTTTAATTCAACACAACATTTTTAATTGTTTAAATTAAACAGCCACGAAACCTCTACCATCTTTCTACAAATTAGAATATCCCACAAACGATTCCAAATAGGAACCTACCATACCTACAAAAAATATTTTCGTTTTTGAATAAGCAGCCCTAAAGAAATAGAGACACGAGCTAGGGTCGTCGCCCGTAGAAGAGTACCGCAAAAAGAAAACATAGTGACAAGTCAAGATGTCCACCACTCGAGTGTTACATTACAATAACAACAGCAGTGTGCAGCAGGGGCCTTTATTTGTATAACAATAAGGCTGACAAATCAGCAGGACCGAGGTTCGTTAATTAAATTACAATGAACATTGTGTGTAAATATTCTACTCGGATTTCTTAGAATACTGAAGATGGGTCTTGGATTAACAAAAATATTTTAATGATTGTAAAAGGCATCATAACATTTTCAAGTAAAAAACGTATTTGGACTTTAAGGTTTACTAAAAGTAGATGAAGGCACTGACCCGTGAATCGATAAAACAAGAAAAGTTACTCCATTTGTCATAATTCTTGTATGGCCACTTGTCAATATTCCTACCGGCATTTTGTATTTCCAAGCTGGTCTCAATGGGTATCGACCAAATCTGTTTTTGCCCAAAAAAATAAAGAATTAGACGTCAAATACCTCCTTTAGCCAACGACAAGTACAAATGGACGGCTCGTGTAAAGATAAAATCAAATGTCAATATTTCAGAGAAGCAAACGTGACCGACCACGAAAATGTTTAAGCCACGATTTTGTTTGACACCAAAAATGGAGTGCAAGTTGTCGTATATCTGTTAGAAATTGTGGTCCGAGAATTCCCTGCGACATTTCCCTCCATAATCCACCAGTTAGCGGGTCGGTGTCAAAAGCCTACGTAATTGCTCTCACAGAGTCAACAGTCCCTGACATAGAGCAAGGGACACGTTAGGCGCAGAGGTGACTACATTTTTATACCCCGAAAATTTTTAAAAACATGTAAGTAAATACAACTGTTGAATAGAAAGCTGCCAAACCAGTGTATAATTAATATCTTTATTAACATGTCTCTGGGAACGTAAAGGTGATTAATTAACACAAAGGTAGTAGCTCGCATCGTATCGTTTTTCTACAGGTTTTTGTAAACTATTGAGAAAGGGAAAGTGTTACTAAAATCTTGGTGTACAGATTTCCAAACACGAAAATTCGTTGCGCTAAATGAAAGTTATACAAGAAATGTTATAAATCATAATATAAAAATTCCATCGATGATGCTCTTCACTTCTGCGAAATAGATCTACATTTGAACCGAAGAAAAGGAAAAATATTTCGCTACGAATCCTACGTGGCTCGTAAGGTGCGCATGCGACTCTAACTAGTAAGACAAACATGGCGCGCTGCACACCTCATTATTACGTGTCGTTACGCGCCAACTGATTGGACAAACAGCTACTGTAAATGTGGATACTACAGTTGAGGAATCCCTGACTGAAGAGGAATTTGGAAAAGAAGTGCACTAAAGCGAGACGAAAGAATTTGAACGGTAACAGTAACTAGTCACCTGCACTACCTATTTAAAAAGCATTTACCTACTTTATAAAAGTCACTCAAGAAAGGTAATGAACATATTTTCTTTATTTAGAGTGTTAAAAACTAGAGAAAACTACAAATGCTTCAGAAACATCTTGTACTTAGTTCAAATGAAGGATCTCAAAATAAACATTTCGTGTAATATAGGTAATAGACGTCTTCGCATACCTATTCCCGCTATATTTTCACTCATCTGAAGTAGAACCAAGCCTACGAACTCCATCACACTATTCTATCTAATACTTATTCTAAACCTCAACTAAAAATTAGGTATCAATCACCCTTATAGTTACCGTATTTATTGTTTATGTACTCGTATTCTACAAATAAAAACTATTTTTACTTTTCCATAATAGAATAGTTTCAATCACTGTTTGATTTATAGTCAATGGCTAACAATCGCGGGGCTACTTGTTTAAATTGATCTACAGTCTTGCATGTAGAGCGGTGTCGGTCCCTCGAATATAAATGGTCTTATTAAACCACTTTCTAAAGTTATAGTGGATATAGGACATAGTTAAAACAAGGTTGCAAATACAAGGAATAACTAGAACTTTCATAGAATTGTACACACTGAGATTCTATGTGAAGCTTTCATAATATAAAATATGCAAACGACTAAATGTACCTACATAAAAGATAGACCTGTTGGGTTTCTTGGTGTAGGTAGGTACCTAAATTGAATTGTTATTTCTTTATGTTAAAAACTGCGTCTACATACCTACTTACATTATTTTTTTATCAATTCTTCACGCTACTTCTCGTGCAACATTGTACTAATCAGTTACGTGTCCTAAATAGAACTACAAATAAAAACCTAAGTAAGTATTACTGTCTACACTGATAAAACTAATTACTTCAAAGAACCATTTTTATTGACTTGGATAAGTACATTGTAATTATTACTAGAGTTTATAACTCAAATAATACATAGATAAATACTTCTACTCGTCAAAAAATCTTCAGACGAGTTGGCTACCATTCAAATACGTAATCAAAATTATATCCATGCCAAATAAATAAGCCTCATAAAAACGATCGTACATTATTGAAAGCTTGTGAAATCAAAAGTGTACCAAACACTTCACGATATAGTATGCAATAATATTTTTAATGTAAGTAGGTAATCAGTACGTACAGGGAAGTGTCGATCCTAATCAATATTTATTACTTAATATGTTCGATGTCAAGAATTAGGTCATTAGTCATTACCTTACACTGATAACTGTAAATATTTAAAGGTAGGTAATACTTTTTCAGCATATTTATACCTATTTGAAATGTTATATTATGGTAGTGGGCTCTATTTTCCGCAATAAGTTTCCCCACTTAATGTTCATGTTAGGTAGAAAACAAAAAATAGAAAAAAAAAATTGAAAACAATGCAAGATGTTCTACGCTTGTCAATCAATCTCCGAAACTCATAAATATGAAGAAAAGTAAAAACTGTAACCAATCATTGTTCGGTAGTAAATGTCCATGATTTACCTACTTGAGTACTTAGATTACCAGGATGTTAAATAAGCACATACGTATTCTTACGACACCAGTTCATAATTACATGAAAACAAGCGATTTAGATAACTCTTATCACACTCAGATACACCGCATTGCGCTTAATGAAAAAATATGAAATGTTATTACTTAAGTACTTAGGAAATATACTAGCCATAATAAAAAATGAAAATATACCGAGTGTTTTCACTAGCAAAGTTACTTTGTTTCATAATAGAATAACAGATAATGTTTATAAGATGGGCTCTTGGAGCTTTGGTAGCCATTTTTTTGCAATAAGTAGATCTTTCAATATTTTGATTGACTATTAAATAAGTTTTACCATAAGTTAAATTTATAAGTAAGTACCTAAATATATCTTAAGTAAGAATATTTTGGTTTACTTAAATAAAAAATATTGCTAAAAATAATAGGGAACACTACGAAATTTCTCCCTACAAGATCTATTTTCTGCATCAGAAGCATCATGATTTAATTTCAGTTTGGTTATCGTTTCGATGGCATTCAGATTTTCCAGCCCAGTATTTTACCACCTGGACAGCACCCGGAATTCATAAGCTCAATGCTCAATGGGGCGCACGATAGGAGCCTCCCCGAGAGACGTACTGATCCCTTCCTACGTCCGGTGCACCCTGGGAAATCCGGGAACAATTCCGCGCGAGTTGGCTAATCCTCTCACCAATTCAGACAATTCAGAATCACCCTGCACAGAGCAACACGGCCCTCACCCTGTCAGTCCCCTCTCGTGCATTATTTCGATTAACAAATACTTATTTATTAATTTTATCAAGACTGTAACTGTTATCTCACTGTAAAACCCAACCAAAGAAAATTTTGTAATTCAACCCGTCACATTTGACATTTCTCTTCAGCTTGCGTATCAAAAATGCGCCCTTGTTGACCTGCACAGTGCACACACAATTATGCGACTCACATGATCCACTAGCTGTCGTCAGTGTCATCTTCCTGCCCAAGTACGGAGTAAAGTAACAAGTTATACAGTAACGTTTGCAGTTAGGTTTGCGCGCGACGAGATTAGCCCGCGAAGTGTATGAATGTGTCTCGTAGTGCGCATGCCTAGGTTTTACTTGAATGTTGTAACGGTTTTTAATGAGGTTATCGTGCGACTTGTTTATCTTGCCTGATTAAGTCTATAGCCCTGCAAGGGCTGACCCAACGGTATTAACTGTGAGCACTTTTCTAAAAAAAGGTTAGGTATACTTACCTAATACCATATTATTGTACCTATTTTATCACTTGTTCATTACGCGTTGTAGTCGTGAACTGGTAACAGACAGTTCTACTTATAAACTGCCTATATACGTCCCACTGCTGGGCACAGGCCTCCCCTCAATCAACCGGAGGAGGTTCTACTTATTAAGCATCTGTTGTCTCCGTAGCTGACAGTTAAGCAACAGTAAAACTTCTTGATTTGCCTCCTAGAGTATTCTAAGAATACATAATAAAGCCCAAGGTATTGGGTTCTTCCACTTGTATTGTATGAGATGAGATAGATCTCAGGCATCTCAGTGCCTGATACGATAGTCTAATCTTCAGCCAAACTAAACATCACCGCATAGCATAAATAAATAAACTGTAAAAGCTATTTCCACGATCAGTAAGATGCCTAGGTATTTATATTTACATCTTAATAACTCTGTAGATCTCAGACGTGGTATCCTAGCCTAGCGTACCTACCTAGACTTTAAAATAAAGTGTCACCTGTTCATTTTATTTTTGAGTTCGCAAACATTTCATTCATTTGTATGATTGATGATTTTCATTTGAATGTTTCACAAACTTCCAGTCTCATTTACATAACTCACAAATATGTATGCCAATAATATTTTACGGAATAAAAACTAAATGTCTAAAATTAATCGTGATGAGGAGTAAGTACTTATAATTCCTCATGAAGCGACTAATGCACTGGGACAGAATCAAGATATTTTAATGTGTGCAAAAAGCAAAATGAAAGTTATAGCCAGCCCTAATACATTCCATTTCCGAGTACTACGGCGAGATAACATTCGTCCATGACACCTGAATGCGTTGTATCCGATTCAGGGAACCGCTGCATAGCAACAGGACACTTCGTGCTAACAGCACTTAGCACTGAAGACTGCAATGCATCGCTACTATACGTTTACTGCCTGTAAACAGATTCCGCGAGGAGACATGCAGATGAAGGCTATTATATTTAAATAGAATAAGTACCCAGAAATATAAAATGCAAGGACTTTACTCGGAATTGTAAGCGGATATCTGACTAGACTGACTTCTGTAAGCTAATTTAAACATGACATATGTTTTAAGTAGGTAGGTACTTACTTATTTATATTTAAAATAGAGCATTATACTTAGTATGTCTAGACAAATCGAGTATCACTGTGACAAATTCAAACAAGCAACAAGAAGAATGTTCATTATTTGGAATGGAATAGGTACCTAATATTATCTCGCGCAAAATTAGGTAAGTATTTTATTGTTAATAAAAAACCATTTTTATTACAAAATCTTGCTGAATAATGGTGGAGTGAATGAATAATGGCTGAGC